>NC_137024.1:12014924-12157424 GCF_032717465.1 Coenobita brevimanus | reverse complement strand
GGTTGAAGTGGCAATGTGAATTAAAACTTAGGTCAGGGATGGATGAAGCCACGGGCTGCAGAAATCGGAAAGAGGGTGAATTATGCCTCAAAACATCATATTCAGCAGTTAAATACTCGTTTTCCTTTTCATTCTTTACATCTCTCTATTTGATTTTTAAAACAATCTTCATTTGAGACACAATTCTTTTTTTTCCTCACACTCAAGTCTCCCTCCTCCATACCTGTTATTTTATATTAGTGTTTTGTTTTTTCCGAGGCATTTTTTTTTCTCTCTCTCCATCCTCTCCTCTCTTCGCCTCCTTTTTTACTTTTCTTTCTTTTACGTTATTGGTCTCAAAGATTTATTCTCTCTCTCTCTCTCTCTCTCTCTCTCTCTCTCTCTCTCTCTCTCTCTAACTAATTTGCTTTTAGTCTAAACTCGTTTACATACAAGATCTCCGATATTCTCACCTGTCCATTTTCATCCATGTCAATTTCTCTGTTTCTTCTTTGTCTCCTTTCTTTCTGTCTCCTTTCCTCTCCAAGGCTCATTTCCCTGTCTCACACTTTTAACTTCTTTGCATTTAATTTCAGTTCTTTTACTATCACATTTCAAACATTCTCATTCCACTGCATTTTCTCACTGTTTTTTTTTTTTTTTTTTTCTTACCTACCTTTTCTTTCTTACATTATCTCCTTTCCTTTTCTCCCTCTTTCATCCTTTCAGGTTTCCTTGCTTTTGATATTTTTTTCCTTCACTCCACTATAGTTTCCCATCACATTTTTCATCCATGAGAGTCTTGTTTCTCTTTTCATCTCTTCTTACTTTTTCCGTCCGTCTGTCCACCTCTTCCGTCCATTTAATTTCTTTTCTTCTAGACTCAGTACACTTTCCTTCTCTGTCCCCTCTCCATGTTTTCTTTGTTTCTGCCCCTTCTCTCTTCTTCTCTCCCGTCTCTTTCTTCTTTTCATTGCTTTCTCTTCCATTCATTTAATTTTCATGCTTTTTTGCCTCCTCTTCATTTTCTTTCATTTCTCCACTTCATTCTTTGCTGATCAGTTTATTTCTTTTTTGGCCTTCTTTGCATTTATTATTCTTTCCTCATATTCCTTCTTCGTTGTTTTACAATTTAAAATCTTTGCTATTAGTCTCAGCTGTTCTTCCTTCCTCACCCTCGTACACTCTACAGTATCCTTCCCGCCTGGTTTCGGCTTCTTCTTTACCTTCTCTCTCTCTCTCTCTCTCTCGTCTTCAGTCTCTTCACATGTCCCTCAATCGCCTAATGACTAAGTTTCCTATTGATCACATCGTTTTTCCCAAACCCTCATTCACACTCTCCCTTCTCCACGTTCTTCTCTGCTGGTTTCCTCGTCTTTTCTTTGGTTCCCTCCTTGCCCTTCTTCCGCCTCGCTCTCCATCGCCATTTCCCCTTCCAATTTTCCCCTCCTCTGCGGTATTGATTGGATTCACATATTTTTCTTCATCTCTAAAAGGCTATAGAATCCCTCAGCCATTTCTCTCTCTCTCTCTCTCTCTCTCTCTCTCTCTCTCTCTCTCTCTCTCTCTCTCTCTCTCTCTCTCTCTCGCACCTCATCTCCTCTCTTTTACCTCCCACATCCTCCTCTCCAGGTCCTGTTCCACCTTTCACCTTCCTTTCCTATGCTCCTCTCCCGTTTCCAACTTCCTTCCCATCTTCCACTTACTTTTCCCTCTCTCAGTCACCTTCCCATCCCATCCTCATCTTCCGTTCCCCCTCCACTGTTCACCTCCCTTTCCCATCCTTCTCTTCCGTTCCCTCTTCCCTGGTCATCTCCCTTTCCCATCCTCTTCTCCTGTTTCCCTCTTCCATTCACCGTCGCTTTCCATCCTCCTCCACTTTTTCCTTATCCCATTCATCTCCCCTTCTCATCCTCTTCTCCCGTTCCCCTCCCCCTTTCACCTACTCTTTCCATTCTCCTCTCCTGTTCTCCCTTTCTTTCACCTCCCCTTTCCATCTTCCTCATCACCCTCCCCTTCCCTTCCTTCTCTCCCATTCCCTCTCCCCCTTTCACCTCCCCCTCCCTCCCTTACCCACATCTCCTTCTGGCCAGCATTTATGCCTTGTCTTAACAGTTCCCCTGTCATGAATAAACTCGGTGTGATGGCTGCAAGATAATGATATAAAAGACGTCCTCAAACTGAATGGCTTATTCAACACTTTTATCCTAGTTATATAGGATAATTATTCCCTCTCTTTATTGGATTATAAGCTTATATTTCAGGGGTGGAGAAGGGTGGAGAGCGATCAAGATTAGAACTGGCCTGACTGTTTTATCCTATTTACGGCTCGTGAAGGAATGGAATCTTAAAACTCTTATATTTCAGTGCCACTTATTCGACTGAGTTATTTTCCCACCCGATCTATCCACCTGTTGCTTACAACCACTTTTTTAAAGAGCTGGTTTGAACAGAGGCCTCCAGGCATTCCTTAGTCCAGTGGTGACCAAACAATCGATAGCTACCTACCAGTCGATCGCGACCAGTTGGCTGGTCGATCGCGGCCACCCCCTCAATACTAATTGGCATCAGCGCGCCAACGAGGCAAAAGCGCGCTAGCTAACTTGTACACAACTCACACCGTTCCCTTCCACCAAAACTGAGACAGTAACGCGCAGAATCATTGGTATGTACAAGGGGTTACGCGAGTGTGACCATGAAGTGGTGTTTACATTACTGGTACTGTGATTTTAGTAAATATGAGCGCATCCATCAGGCCGAAAACGTATCAGTTTCATGAAGATTGGGAACATAATTCCTTTTTTACAATGTTTAAAGACAAGTGCATATTACAGTAGTAAGGCGCGAGAAATGACGACTGGCCCTTCTAAAAAAAGTGCAAAGCATTTCAGGGCAGAATTTATCCTACACATGATACAACATAATTCAAGGGTACTGATTCCACATCTGCTGTATGACATTCTCTGTTATTAGTCATTAGTACAGGAAAGCCTATTCAAAAATGGGTGCCATTTTAGCGATAATGGAATTGTTTCTTTGGATATATGACTAAATGCGAGTCCACACGTGCTCTCGAACATATGTTGGCAACATGGCAGGCAACATGTTCGGGAACATGTTTGCAGCAGTATTTGGACAGATGTATGCAAACATGTTTCAGTGCAGCGTCGAACACTGGCAGCAGAGGCGATGGGTTAAGTGTGTCCATACCAGGCAACAGAGACTTCATCATAATGTTGCCAACATGATCTGGACGCTGCTGTTCCCAACATGTTTGCAGCGTGTTCGTTACTGTGTTGCATACATGTTGCCAGCACTTGTTCGAGCACACATGTGGACGCGCCGTTAGTCTATCAAATTTTAAGATGGATCTTGTATGCTTTTTTTTTTTTTTTTTCAAACAAATTTTAAACCTTTTTTAGTGACAAATTAGACATTAACAACATAGCATTATACAGGTAATGAGCATGAGAAGCGCAAATTTAATATGATATTGTAACAACTTAGGGCATTTGAACATGAAATGGGTCAGAATGCAAATTATGCCTTTTGGTTCACTCAAATACACGTGGTCAGCATTCTCCTCATGTTTACCCGTGCTGACAAAGATGACATTTGCGATATCCATCTCAGTTCCTTCAAGGAGATGCTCCTTATTTCCACCCCTTCGGGCATACAAACTATGCAAAAATTGACACAGCATAGGCTAGTATACAAAAATGCAAATGCTACCTCCAGAAGTTGAACAGGAATTTAAGAATGGAAACTTTGTTGTTAAGACTGCAGAAATGAAGCTCAACAAAGTGTCCCCTGATCAAAATCTAGAATGCCGAAATGCCGTTGGAAAAAGTGGAGGTGGAATTGTCGGAATCACTAGAAGACTGACTGGCCTGAGCAGATGAGTCTTGTCCTTTAATCTGAGGTCTCATATCTCAAAATATACCAAAGAGATGTTTGGAATCGATCCTAGACATGCCACTGCTCACAAATAGTCCAGCATGGCAAAACAGAGACAAGATACACTGGCTGAAAACAGAGTCATTGAGAAGCTTGGTGCCTTTGGAGTCTTCTCTGATGAAACCACTGATGACCTTGTCAACACTGCCACAAAAGATTGGGCTACATATGAAATTAAAGTATCTCTCTTAAATACTGAAACCATAGGGAGATATCAGCTCCAAACCTACACCCATGAGAGGCTTCTTCCACCACATGAAAGATCCATACATACGATATTCCACAATCCAATAAAGAGATGTAATCCTGCAACATTTGACAAAGTACATGATGTTACAAAACGTGATACCCAAATATCGTCTCTGAAGGCAAATAGGTCAGTCCTGCAGAGGTTAGAGATCAGCTATTCAGCAGGAAAGAATGTTGATCTTGATATTATATTGAAGCATAAGCTACTCCCTATGCTTTTATCACTGGCACAAACAGATGGACGTTTGAGAGAAGGAAAAAGCATATCCTGATGGATGAATTGCTGAAAGGCATATGCTGCAGTGATGAATGAAAATTCCAAGAAAATGGTACTCTTGTCAAAGATGGACAAAGTTTAGTCCATTCACTAGGTAAACCTCAAAATCTTCATCCTGGAACATTACGAGAATTTTTTACCGTATTGAACACATCTGTGTTTGGATATTGTCAGTAATTTTCTAGAATAGATGTTGTTTTTTTATAGGTATGACCAAGTTACCATAAAGAAGGGTACAAGAATAAATGGGAAGAAATGCAAAGTCATTCGTAGGGTAACTGAACATGGTGCTGTGCCAGTACCCAATGATTGGGATGGCTTCCTTAGTGACCATCAGAACAAAGCAGATCTGGCCAATTATAGGAATTGATTGCAAATGCTCCTGCAGATAAATATGTCATCACAGCTGGTGGACTCAAAAAGTGTGACGATGTGCTTAGCAACCAGGCAAGTACTGACATAGATGATTTGAAAAGTACACCGCGGATACACGGATCATTCTTCTCGGCATGGATACACATTCTGATACTGTTGTTGTCTGGTCCCGTGACACGGGTGTACTGTTATTGTTCATGGCCCACAGTCCCTCGATAAATAAGGCGATAATAATGAAAGCTGGAACTGTCAAAGCTCCAAAATATATATCAGCGAATGACATAGTAGCAACCTGGGACTTTAGCGATGATATGTCTCTGTCTTTGTGAGCCTTTCGTGCTTTGACAGGCTCAGACTTCACAACATACTTAGATGGGCATACAAATAAGACAGCACTGTCAGTATTCACAAGTCATTCTGAACTATTAGTGTGCGTTCACACGTGTCCCCGAACATGCGTTGACAACACAGCTGGCAACATGTTTCGAAACATATATGCTGCAGTATTTGGACAGATGTATACAAATATGTTACTGTGCAGCTTCACACCTGCTGGCAGCAGAGGTGATGAGATAAGTGTGTCCATACAAGGCAGCTGAGACCTCATGATGATGTGCCAACATGATCTGGATGCTGTTGTTCCCAGCATGTTTGCATCCCGTTAGTTACTGTTGTTTACATGTTGCCAACACGTGTTCCAGCACACGTGTGGACGCGCTCTTACAGGGACTTGGAAAGGACCCATTAACACCAGATACACTAGCCCAAGTGGAAATATTCATCTGCACTGTGTACCGTATTTTCATTTCCTCAACTTGGCAGTTGATATTCTCATGTCACTATTGCTAATTCGGTTGATGAAGCAAGGCCAACCTTGTTCAAGAGAAGAGTAGCAGTGGAAAACCTCCTACCCACCAGTGATACTTTAAAACATCATGTAATGACAGCACATTTGCAGGCACTGATTTGGCTCAAAGCAACACAGCCATAACTTAGTATTTCACAACCAACTTAATGTGGTTGGAGGTGGGAAAATAATCATTTGCATGCAGTGCTGATCACATCAGAACCAGTGCCACAGCGTTGCATAAACCTCGTAAGCTGTGAATGCTCTGGCACATGTGTGACCCGCCGCTGTGGTGGTCGCAGGTCAAATATGCCTTGTACTGGAATATGCCGATGTAGAGCAGAAGGCTTCAGTGTCAACGATAACATATAAAAAAAAAACTATTTTAAAAGAATTATCACTGTCATTCCACTCAGTAAATATCCCACTGGTGTTTATTTGATTGATTTGATACAACCTCTATGTCTGAGGATCCTTCGTCCAATCAGCCCTAATCTGCATAGAATGCATGCGATATAGCATAAAAATGCAACTTTGTTACAGATTCTTGAATGAGCTGTCCTGTAATAACGACAAAAAATAAAGAATGTCATGCAGCAGATTTCGAATCAGCACCCTTGCATTATCTCATTTCAAATGTATAACAAATTTTACTCAAAAATCCCTTGACCTATAATAGCTTATCCAAAATTGGCACTTTACTATATGTTTGATATGCCATGCTAGGGTTGAGCTGCTGAAGAAAGGGAATTTAAAGAGGCATTTTTCAAGCCAGCATAAGAAATATGATCTTCACTTTCCCCCTTAAAGGGAAATAAGGAAGATTGAAGTGAAAGACTTAAAAGTTCAGCTGAGAGAATAACATTCTGTTAAACCTATCTGCAATCCCAAGTAGCAAATGAAGCACCTATTCGTATTGCAAATATTCTAATGAAGTATAAGAAACCTTTTCAAGATGGAGAAATGGTGAAGCAAACTTTCATGATGCTGGAAATCTTTCACTGGATAAATCAAACAATAAGCGTGAAATAATGCAATCAATTAAAACTATGCCTCTGTCTCGCCAGTCTGTGACTAGACGGGTACAGGCAATCGGTGAAATGTTGCAAAAGAAACTGAAGATGGACATAGAAAACTTGTATTTTTCTTTGTAGTTTGATGAATCAACTGATATAAAGAATACTTCTAAACTAATGGTGTTCATAAGAATGGTTTACCTAAGCACCATCAGTCTAATTCTGAACTCTTTCATCCTCGTTTCCTCACACTAAACCTTGCCTTTTCACCCTCCCGTGCGTGGCCTCACACCTTTATGAGCAGCAACACCAGCAGGTCGCCTTAAGGTGTAGGTAGGCGTATAAAGATACGGTACCGATTTTCTCACTCCCAATACCTCACCGCACAGCAACAGGTGTAGTGCTAGTATGGTGGTGGATGCTGGCTGGTGATGTGGTGCTAGTGTGTTGTGGTGTCAGCAGTGTGGTTGTGTGTGGTAGGGAAGGTGATGCGTTATAGTCAGGTGATAGTGGTGATGTGTGTGTGTGTGTGTGTGTGTATGTGTGTGTGTGTGTGTATTTTAACTCTTGCGAACGCTAACCGGGCATGAGAGTAAAATACAATTATTTGCAGTACATAACAGCATGGTGGTAGGTGGTGGCGACCATCATCCACTCACTTCATAAAGTGCTGCCTACTTCTTCCTTAGAGTTTATCATTCTTTTTCTGTGCCTGCCCTCCTCTCTTCCTATATCTCCCATCTTTCCTGTCACTTCTTATTGCTCTTCTTTCCTTTACAGGTGGCTTTACATTGAGTGACAAGCCAAATGGTTTCCTGTAAGCCAAGAAACCATTTACAACGCTGGGTGGTAACCATATAACCAACCTATACGTGCTCCCTACTTGTCAACAAGTAGGTTGGTGGAGGGTTAGTGTCCCTCCCCGTAAAACCAATAACTCAAAGTCAAATGGCCATCCCTTACGGGATTATGGCGTCTGGCAATAGATAGATAGATAGACATAACTGTAAATTATTATTTACAGTGCAAATAAAAAGCAAAAAACAATTATACAAACGGCTAGTGCTAATTCTCTCCCAAATAATTCACACTTTAACTTATAAACTTAACAAAATAAAAGAGTGTTGCATGTTTTCTATTATTAAATATTTCACATATCTTCAGAAGACTTACATTAATCTAGCAGTATTTCTTAATATATACTGGCATAGTTTTTGTTATTACTAAAGACGGGACACTTGAATAGGTCATCAGTTTCTTCTCCTAAGTGATTTGTATTACATAAAGAACAAATTTTGTCCACCAGATCAATATTATTATATCTACCTCCTAAAATAGGTAATTTATGGTTTCCAAATTTAAATTTATATAAGTATATACATGTTGGGAATGTGAAGGTGGATGGAATAGTTGGTGAGTGGGGTGTGCCTGCTGAGATAGATGAGAATGGGAGTGCGTTAGTGGACATTTGTGCTGGGAGGGGATTGGTGATAGCCAATACCCTCTTCAGACATAAAATGATCCACAAGTATACATGGCGAGTGAAGAGAAGGGTGGGTGGTGAATTGAGTGAAAGGAAGGCAATGATTGATTATGTGTGTGTGGATGAAAGGATGCGAAGATGTATATTGGATGCAAGAGTTTTTAGAGGTTGGGGGAGTGGACTTTCTGACCACTACTTGGTGGTGGCCAGAGTTAAAGTTCAAGTAAGATGGAGGAATAGAAGAAGGGAAAGACGAGAAGAAGGAGTAGTTGCAAGGAGAGTGGAGAGGTTACAAGAGGATGAGAAAAAGGCAGAGTATAAGAGAGAAGTGGAGGAACGATTGGGCAAATATGAGTTGGAGCAGATGGGGGACGTGGAAGGTGTGTGTAGAATATTTACAGAAGAAATATGTGCAGCATGTGATGTGGTGTGTGGAAGGAAGAGAAGACGGAGGGGGTGCAAGGAACAGCGTGGTGGACTGAAGAGGTGAAACGGGCTGTGGCACAAAAGAAGAAAGCATACAATGAATGGATGAGAAATAGGGGCGTGGAAGAAGTTGAGAGGCGGAAGAGAGAGTTATATGTAGAAAGAAAGAGAGAGGTGAAAAGATTAGAAGAGAGAGTAAGAAGAGAGTGGATGAGGAATTTGGAAGGAATTTGAGTGTAAAGTGGAGGGACTGTAAGAAAATGTTCTGGAAAGAGGTGAAAAGAGTAAGACAGGGTGGAAGTGAAGTTAGCAGGGGAGTGAAAGATAAAAATGGTAGATTACTAGTGGAGAAGGGAGAAAAAGTGAGCAGATGGAGAGAACACTTTAAGGAATTGTTGAACGTGGAGGATGGAAGTAATGCGAGTATAAGTGGCTGGGGAATGGCTGGAAGAAGGAAGGAGGTGAGAAGACAGGAAGAAATCAGTAGGATAGAAGTTGTGGAAGCAATGAAGAAAGTTAAATCAGGGAAAGCCCCAGGAATTGATGGAGTGTGTGGTGAAATGCTGAAGCATGGGGGAGAGATAGTAGTAGAATGGATGTGGAAGATGTGCAGATTGGCCTGGGAGGAAGGTAGTGTCCTGGAGGATTGGAAGTCAGGTATAATTATTCCCTTGTACAAAGGAAAAGGGGAAAAAGAAGTGTGTGGTAATCATAGGGGCATTTGTCTTCTTAGTATAATAGGGAAAGTGTATGGTAGGATACTTATTGACAGAGTTAGAGAAAGAACAGAGAAATTAGTTGGAGAAGAACAGGGAGGCTTTAGGAAGGGAAGAGGTTGTGTAGATCAGATATTCATTCTCAGATCTTTAGTGGAAAAGTTTCTAGAGAAGGGAAAGAAGTTGTATGCGGCTTTCATGGATTTGGAGAAAGCATATGACAGGGTGGATAGACTAGGATTGTGGAAAGTGTTAAGAATATATGGAATAGATGGGAAGTTGTTGAATGCTGTGAAGAGTATGTACGATGGTGCGAAGGCTGCAGTGCGTGTGGATGGTGAACTAAGTGAATTTTTCTCTTTGAAAGTTGGGTTGAAACAGGGATGTGTCATGTCTCCATGGTTGTTCAATCTGTACATGGATGGGGTAATAAAAGAGGTACAAGGTAGGGTAGTGGATGTTGGAGTGGCCCTGGTGAGAGAGGATAGTGTTTGGAAACTCCCTGTACTGTTGTTTGCAGATGATACCGTGTTGCTGAGTGAAGACGAAGGGGAGCTGCAAGGCTTGGTGGATGAGTTTGAGAGAGTGTGTAAGAAACGGAATCTAAAGGTGAATGTAGGGAAGAGTAAAGTGATGGTCTTTGAGAGAGGTGAAGTCAGTGAATGTACAGTGAGGTTGGATGGTGAGGAATTGCAAAATGTGAGTACGTTTAAGTACTTAGGTAGTGTGATGAGTAAGGATGGAGGTTTGGAGGGTGAAGTGCTTGAAAGGGTACAGCAGGGAAGAAAGGTTGCTGGTTCTTTGAAAGCAGTGAAAAGAAGCAGGGAAGTGAGCATGGAAGTGAAAAAGTTACTACATGACAGTATTGTGATACCAACTCTAACGTACGGAAGTGAAGCTTGGACGTTGTTGGAAGGACACAAGTCAAGAGTGAGAGCCGTGGATATGAGTTATTTAAGAGGAGCCTGTGGAGTCACATGGAGAGACAGGCTGACGAATGAGGATATAAAGGAGCGTTGTGGTGTTGATGTGGATGTGATAGGAAGCTTTATGAGGAACACACTGAGGTGGTTTGGCCATGTGGAGAGGATGGAGGGTCAAAGACTGACGAAGAGAGTGTATGTGAGTGAGGTGGAGGGGGAAAGAGGGAGGGGGAGGCCGAGGATGAGATGGAGAGATGGGGTAGAGAGGTATATGAGAGAGGGGGTGTGAGTTGGGAGCAGGGGAGTGAAATGGCGGGGGACAGGGCGACTTGGAGGCGATTTGTTTGTGGCCACCCCAAACGGGATTGAGGAGTCTGGCAATAGATAGATAGATAGATAGATATACATGTTCTTTGAAGAGACTTACAAAACGATCTGCAATTGTGCATTACTTGTCATCATTCTATAATTTATACAAGCTAAGATGTTATAAGTTTCTTTGGACCATTACTGTATAAAAATATCAGATGTTCTTAGCTTAAATAATTTTTTACCCCAGTGCCATTAACATTTACCACTTCATGAAAAAAAAAAAAGTTTTACATGCCACTGATGTTTTGCACTCATTATTTTATCCAACCATGGAGACTTGTAAATCTCCCAGCCATACAAAATTCTATTAAATATAAACAGGTCAGCTGAAATCTTAATAAATTCGTTACCTGAGGCAATCGAATGCCAAAAAAATTCTGTTGTCTATTAACTCTGAGGGATTCTTGAAGCCTGTCTCTCTGTACAGCATGCAAGATGATGTAGTTTTATTACGTTTAAGGATTTTTTTCTTCAAGAATGTATTGCAATTATGGTACATGAACGTGATGAGTATTTTCAAATCCCCAGATATCACACCTATAAAACATAACAGGGAAGACGAGCTTTTCATGTAGGGTATAAGGAGATGTCCACTGGTAAGTCCAACTTACTAATCTTATTTAATGATCCATTGGTGGTGCTTTTGACTTGAATAATTTGCGAATGTTTTGCTTTGTGAAAAAGACCATTGTAACTGAAGGTTGTACCGAGAAACTGGTGATCATCATCAACATCAATTTCATCCATTGTAAACTCGAATGTTTTATATTTCCTTACTATACCTTAGAAAAAATATATAGCCTATCACATTAGTTTTAGCCATGTTCACCTGCAGGGACCGTGTATTTCAGCATTAATGAACAGCATCCAAAGCACACTGCAATTCCTTATCATTCTCTGCAACAACAATCGTCTCATCTGCATGCAACTGACATACTAAATTAAAGTACATCTCAGTATCATTAATGCCTATAAACGCAACTACTTTAGTTGAAATAACAGGTAAGCCAGTTAACTGATCATTAATATATCACTTAAAATCGTTGAGGCAATTTGAAAAAAACTAGGGGAGACAGTCTTTTTCCTTGTCTAACACCAACTTTGCATAGGATGAACGACAACTCATTAATTCTTTCCCCTACACATGATTTTGGTGATCTGGTATAGTGTGTGTGGAGGTGAGATGGAAGTGATGATTTGGTTTAGCTGAACTGTAAATGCGGTATGGTGATACTACTGTGGTGACAGTGCTCCCTGACAAGAATCTGCGCCGTGTGGAAGCCTCGATCAAAGGACCTCTCGACACTGTTATTCCTACTCTACAAGGACCTCTCCCCCCACTTCCTTCTCTCCCCACTTCCTCATCGTCCATTTCGTTCTCGGTCTAGACCAACTTCCTCATTTCCCAATTACTCCTCTATACACCTGCAATCATAACAAGTACTCATACTATTCCTAATCACCAAACCATTTCAAGACATTTATCATTGTCAGCCTCCACAGACGCCTTCACACTTCTCATGGACGCCCCACCTCCTCCTCTTCTTATCTCATTCTCGGTCTACGTCTGCTTCTCCTTCCAATCAGTCCTCCATACCCCCTCCCCATGGAGTGGATATTGTGGTGTGTGTGTCTTGCCACGGGGCAATACCGGACACAGTCAATTAGTAGTTGTATATGTCGTGCTTCTCACCCGCCCTATCTCTTGAAATGTAGGTAATTAACCTGGCGAATTTAATCTATTAACTTATCTATTTATTGCCTGATGCCGCATTCTCTGTAGGATGGCGTCGATAAAATGACTCCTGAAAAAAAGACCTTGTAACTGACAGGTCGTTAACAAGCCATCCCTTTGTCTGTCTGTCTCTCCCGATTTATCTATCTATTTATCTGTCTACCTAACTACATCCCTATCCATCTGTCTATCAAAGTATCCATTCCTTGACGCGTCGGTAACAGAACTATAGATCAGTTATGTACCTCAAACTAACCGTACCTATTGCCTGATAGTCGATGTAAGAAACAGCTATAAGCAGGTGTTGGCAGCAGGTGCAAAGAACAGGTATGAAGGCAGGTGTGCGGAGCCGAAATCCCATGCATAAATCTAATACAATAATACAAACCACGTCCAGTACAATTAATTACTCTGCCTGACCCTACTAATGCTTTTTATATGCCCTCTAATAGGACTCCCAAAATAGCGTACTGGAATACCTTTAAAGCATTGCTGTGTGTGGCCTCTCTCTCTCTCTCTCTCTCTCTCTCTCTCTCTCTCTCTCTCTCTCTCTCTCTCTCTCCATTCTCCCAACACATCATATTCTTCCAGCCTCTCTCTCTCTCTCTCTCTCTCTCTCTCTCTCTCCATCCGTCCGTCCGTCTGTCTGTCTGTCTGTCTGTCTGTCTCTCTGTCTCTGTCTCTGTCTGTCTGTCTGTCTCTCTCTCTCTCTCTCTCTCTCTCTCTCTCTCTCTCTCTCTCTCTCTCTCTCTCACTCTTAATTTTCTTCTACTTTCTTTCTCTTCTTCCAGGTGTTCACTGCCCCTCCCCCTACTTCCTCATTTTCTCCTCTCTTCCTTCTCTCTACATTTCCTCTTTCATCTCTCTTTCACTCCTCAGTTTTATCCTCTCTCCCGTTCTCTCTGTGTTCCACCTCCTTTCCTCTACCTTCTCTCCCACTCACACACGCTCCTCTACCTCCGCTTCCTCTTTGTCTCACCTCTTTCCTTCCCCGCTCTCTACCACTTCTCTTCCTCTCATGTCTTCTAACATGTGTTCACCCCCCCCTTCCCCTCCCCTGGGGTTTGTTCCATTCCGTTTCTCTCCGTCGCTGACCCTTTCTTGTTTCTCCAGACCCCCTGCCCCAGCACAAAAGGTTTCCATCTGTCTCCTACTTCACAGATTTCCTTAAGTTTCATTCTTTCTGGTATGCACATGTGTCTGCATGTATGTTTCATTCTTTCTGGTATCCACATGTGTCTGCATGTATGTTTCATTCTTTCGGTATCCACATGTGTCTGCATGTATGTTTCATTCTTTCTGGTCCCCACTCACAGATTCCTACAAGCTTCATTCCTTCGAGTACACACGTAACCCTGATCATTGGAGATCCTTACTAATTTCATTCCTTTTGGTCTCCATCTGCCTCCATAGTTTAGGCAACTTAATACGTTTGTTTGGTCTCTAAGGATCCCTACCTACCCAATTTACATTCCCTATGGTCCCTACATGTCCCTATATTTTATAAATACCAAAAGTTTCATTCTCTCTGGTTCCAAAATGTTCTCATACTTACAGAACCTTTCAAATTTCATTGTTTCTGGTCCTTATGTGTTTCCATATTTCAAAACATCCACATTTTTTGCTGGTTTATGTCCCCATCCGTTACGTATCCCATCAGATTCAGTTTTTCCATTTCCCCACGTGTGCATAAAAGTTTTGAAAAAATAAAAATAAACTGATAAGAGAGAAGAGAGGAAGGAAGCAGAAGAGGACGAGACAGGAAGTGTGTGGCGTAGTGTGTTGTGGGTAAGGGAATGGGAAAGTGGTGGTGGAGGCTCCTGCCCCAGTATCGGCAACAACTGCAACAAAGGTAGGCGGCAAAACACATATTTCAAAGACTACACTGGACATTCCAGCCACCAGGACTTCAGTAACTGGCACATCACTGGAATACGGATGAGATCTGGCCAGAAAAACAGAGGTCTGACTGGGAACTGACTGGAATCTGACTGGAACCAGACTGGGAAAGAATCCAAAGCCCTAAAGCCGAATTTTATACTGAATGGGAGCTAACTGAAATTTGACTGGAATCTGCGATCTGATTGGATCAATATATATCTAATGTACCAGGATCGACTCCTCTTTTACTTGAGGTGCTCTGTTCATATTCATATTCACAAAATCTTAAACAATCTGAACAAACCTAGCTTACTCCAAGCAAACAGCACAGCAACAGTGGCGTATTCAGGATTTTCGCCGGGGGGGGGGGGACACATGGAATATTTTCCCAAAATATGTCACCACACTGGCGTGAGTGTCCCGAACACACACACTTTCCCACGTTCGTGATACTATCGTTATTTCCTATTTTCCTTTGCAGTTTTCTCTCTCTCTCTCTCTCTCTCTCTCTCTCTCTCTCTCTCTCACCACTTAGCACATATGTGTAAATTAAAATTCGTTGCCTCACCCACCCCCAATCTGGTATTCTGTATTGCACTACTGCTGTGGTGGCAGCCAATAGAAATTCGGTTAGTTATTGTTTTAGTTTGATTCTCATTGGCTCAGGCATCAGGGGTGGTGCATACGTCAAGACTGACCTAAGTAAATACATCTGGTGGGATTAACCTCTCTTAATCCTTGACTCAGGTCACCACTCGACCTGCCCTGCTCAGCAGGGAATGATTTTCATATCACCTGAACTGTACTGTACAGTATAGAAAGAATTTTTCCATTAAGAGAAAAAGAAAAACTTCGTAAAGCTATTCATCCTGAAAATTTTCATCTAGAAAAGTGGGGGAGACAAAAGATACTCTGTCTTCCAGGCACCAAAAAGTTGGGGGGACACGTCCCCCTGTCCCCCATCCAAACGAGGCCCTGGCACACATAATTATATCTGCTTACCTTCTAAAATGTAGTCTGAGGTGATCAAAATAGCTTCATGCAGTCTTCAAAAATTCTGCTTGTCTCAGTTCTTTGTAACAATAATTGTGTAGTGTTTGTTTGGAACCGGCTACAGGGTGAGAGGACATGGCTGCAGGGTGAGAGGATGTGGCTGAGGGGACAGGAAGGCCATTTTTACACATCATCAGGATTCAAGTGCAAAACATCATTAGAGCTGTAATATTAACCACATAATCTAAGATAATAGGGAAAATTGTTAAGTTATAACTGGTCATTTTTTTCTCAGGGGCTTTATAATATTTATTATAGCTTTCAGTTTCAAAGGAAATTATTGCTCCTAATATTTTTGGAAATAGATAATCCATCCATCCATCCATCATCCAATCCTAAGTTGCCCCATGAGAATCATAGGAACCCGAGGCTAGGCGGATTGGTCCTGACATTTAAGATGAGAGTGACCAGCCTCATTCATCCCTGAGTGGTATTACGTGACCAATGAAACCCAATCACCCCTTGGATATAAACTTTCATCGGTTCAATCCGATTGGAGTGCTGTAATTACCCACTAAACCACGAGGCGCCAAAATTTGGTTATATGGTTACTACCCAGCGTAGTAAATGGTTTCCTGGTGTACAGGAAACCATTTGGCTTGTCACTCAGTGCAGAATCACCCACAGGCAGAAGGAAGAGGAACGAATGAAGGAAAGAAAGACGGCAGAGGGAGTGTAAAGTCACCCGTAGGCAGAAGGACGAGGAAAGAATGAAGGAAAGGCAAGAGGATGGAGGGAAAGATGGATGGAGGAAATAAATAAATAATGTTGTTTAATATACAAGTGGTAAAATTAGGAAAACTGTACTGTCATACAAGAACTATGCCAAAAGTCCCTTTCAGCATTTCCCCAAAATTTTCCCAGAGGGGGCAAACTGCCCCCCCTGCCCCCCAAGTGGCTACGTGTATGCACAGCAACATCTACTTAAATTAAACATGAAGTATTCCAGTCCTCATCATTCATCACCAGGCTCTCACCTGCCGGCACAATTCTTCATTTTGTTTTCTCTCATAATCCCATCCACATTTCAATATATTTCCAATTCCCTTTTAGAAGCTAGTTAATTGCATTTTCTCCCGTACATTTTCAAGCAAATATAATCTAAGATTCTAAGGTATCAAATCTCCCATAATATAAAGGAGAAATGGGTACTTTTCATTCATTAATTCTCTTTCCATTTACATCCCTCTTATTTCTTTTACCATTTAAATCCTACATACAATTTTCAGATGCTGGCAAGCATCAGAACATCTCCCTGTCACTGACTGAATATGTGCCGGTAAGCAATCAATTATAATGTGAACTAACATGCTCAGAAAGTTCTGACTCCATTTTGGCTAAATTTCACGAAGGGGTTGAGAGTCTTCCAACGGGATGAACTAGTGTTTCTGATAAAAACAGACCAAAGATCAAGGTCACATGGCAAAGGCAACTTAAACATTTATGATCTTCTTTAGAATAAACTTGGTGCAAAGGTTGAGGGTCAGGTAAAATCGAAGGGAGTCGACTTTCAGAACAGTCAAAAGTCAAGGTCACAAGGAAAGGTAAAAACTTTACCCAAACGTGACTGTGTGAACAAAATACCTGACGTTGTTCTGAACTGAACTCCATAATTCCCTTACTCAGGAGCCCTCTTCCTTTAAAGGGAAAGTTCTCTCTCTCTCTCTCTCTCTCTCTCTCTCTCTCTCTCTCTCTCTCTCTCTCTCTCTCTCTCTCTCTCTCTCTCTCTCTCTCTCTCTCTCTCTCTCGCCGTTACCAGGGCTTTCGTTTGACTTTCCAGCAAATTCACTCAATCCTCGGTCTGTCTCTGACGCCGCTTCTCTTTCCTGTCATATTTTGCAAAAATCTGTCAGATCTTTCCTGCATTGAATAACTGTCTATCTGCCTACCTGTCCATCTACTGTAAAGTATGTTATAATATATATATATATATATATATATATATATATATATATATATATATATATATATATATATATAATAACTTGGTTTTACGCCATGTATCCCAGAAGGGATAAGGAGCTGCCCCTGAGCAGAGGACTTTTGGACTGGAGCGTGTAACATTTTATGACCGGATGTCCTTCCTGATGTCTACCAATGACCCTTGGGTGGATTCGATCCTCCGACCCTTCGGTCAGAGTGGAGCACTCTAACCCACTGAGCCACGGCTGCTACAATACTATATATATATATATATATATATATATATATATATATAATCCATTTATCTATCTTTCTGTCTACCTGTTTATCTGTCTATCTATATATACATCCATTTCTGGGGTTGTAGCTGCACAGTTCCTATCTGCTAGCTCACATACTCAGTGTATGTCTCTTCTCTCTTTGATCTCCTCTCTATACCCAGCACTTCGTTTTTTCCTTGGACTTATTTTTAACCTCATCAAGTATTTCACCAAATTATTAGGGAAAAAAAACAAAACATATATCTTGTTAAGTCTGACAACGTATATTGGATATTACCGTGTCTCTTGCTGTGATATAAATTTTGGTGTGCAGGACGAAGAGATCTGATATACCGAATTTAAGTTGCATTCCAGTGGCTACTTATTGCATTCTGACATGTAACGCATTAACTCCTTCCCCGAAATGGCGTATAAGTTTAGTTTAGTTTTTTATGCAAGACTGAAGGAACCAAAGGCCAGGGGTCCGCAAAGCGCTCCTCCCAAGAGAAACAAAACAAAAACAATACAAAAGAGAGCCAAATTAAAGATTCGTTCATTTCGAGATGCCTGGAAACACTGCGTTGAAAGACTGGAGATCATAGGAAGTAGGAAATACACAGAGGGAGACAGTTCCAGAGTTGACCCGTTGCATAAATGAAGGACTGGGAGTAACAGTTAACTCTTTCATTAGAGAGTTGGACAGAAAAGGGATGAGAGTTTGCTGCTAGATGGGTGCTACGCGCCCATTGTAGAGGTGGAGGGATGCAAGAAGACAGTTCAGAGGAGAAGCGACCATTGAAGTAGCGATAGAAAAGAGATAAAGATGCAACAGTGCGGCGAAGAGACAGAGGTTGAAGGAAGCCAGTAAGAGAAGGAAAGTTGATGAGACGAAAAGCCTTTGACTCCACCCTATTGAGAAGAGCTGTATGTGGGGAGCCTCCCCACACATGAGAGTTGTACTCTACACAGAGGCGAATAAAACCTGTGTATAACGTCAACAACTGTGCAGGGGTATAGAAGGAACGGAGGCGGCTCAGCACACCTAATTTCTTGAAAGCAGATTTTACAAGAGATGCAATATGATCTTTCCAAGATAAGTCCTGAGTGAATGAAACCCCAAGCATGTTCAAGGATAATGCAGGATAGAGCTGGATATTATTAAACAATAGTGGGTACACCTGTGGAAGATTGTGTCGGGTTGATAGGTGTAAAAACTGAGTTTTTGATGCATTTAAAACAACAAGATTATTTTTACCCCAGTCAGAGATACGAGCCAAGTCAGACATTAGGTTTGCCATAGCCTCATCCCTTGTTTGTTGAAGTAACTGCTGAGATGGTCGTTGCGGGAACCGAATGGAAAGGTGAAGGGTGGAATCATCAGCGTACGAGTGGATAGAGTTAGATGTACAGCTCAGAAGGTCATTGATGAATAAAAGGAAGAGAGTCGGTGATAGGACAGAGCCCTGAGGAACACCACTGTTGATAGATCTAGGAGAAGAACGATGGCCATCTACAACAGCGGCTACAGAACGACCAGAAAGGAAGCTATAGATGGCGGCACAGATAGAAGGATAGAAACCGTAAGAGAGCAGTTTGGAAATTAAAGATTTATGCCAGACTCGATTGAAAGCCTTTGAGATGTCAAGTGCAATGACAAAGCTTTCGCTACTTTATTCTTGCTACTTCCTGACTGTATTATTGAACTAAGGAATAATCTCTAGCAGGGGAGGGATTAATGATGATTATGTGCAGCCTCCGTTCGAAAAGTTTCCAACTCAAAAGAATCTCTTGGTAATGAGGAAGCTAAGTGCAAGAGTGCAAGGAAAGGAACAAGGGAATAAAACCTCGGTGTCTTTACACTGCATTGGAATTTGCATATCATTTTTTTTTTTCTTTTTCAGGCTATTGGGAGGCACATCACTCCAATACATTAAGTGACTATGAACAACTTGACCTATTTTGCCTTGTTCTTTACAGTAAGACTAAAACTGGCGAACCATTTTCGATTACTAATATATTTGTATCTCTACTTACATCACTATATTTGTTGACCCATCCTACGTTTCAGTGTATTCAATTCTCTCTAATAAACAATCAAAGCCTGCCTCAGTTAAACTGCTTGGATGAAAAACTATCGGTTAAATCTACTACCGCAGCACCGTATTTTCAATGACAACACATATTCCATCATCATCATCATCATCGTCATCAATCGTCATCACCATCATCATAATCATCAACATCACCATCCTATGCCAGTTCATTGAACTACACAAGCATCTCCCAGCTTTTTAAACAAACGTATCTGCAAACTATTCATTACAAAAAACTTATTTCAAGTATGTATTTAACACCTAATACATCACACTAGTTCTGGGTGACATACTTCTATTATGTACTGAAAATGGATGATGAAAATCAACGCTGATGTGGTGATATGTGAAGGTTTGTGACATCTAGGATAATTGCTGGGTCTCAGGGAACAAAGTGTTATATCTATATCCAGAGTCCCACTAAGGCTCTTCGTTGACAATATATGGAAGAAATGTAATAAATACAATGTATCCATATAGTATCATATTTTGCACCCTGCGGAAGGTGGCCTCCACCAAACCTCCTCTAGACACTGTTACCCCTACTGTATAATGATCTCTCCTCCCATGACACACAATAACCTTCCTTTATTCGCTCTCTGCACCTTCACTTGGTCCTATTTCTTTCTCAGTCTAGGTTTTCAGCTTTTTCTTTGTTACTTCTCTATAAACCCATAACCATGGCATACATTCACAATGGTCCACATCACCACACTATTTCAAGGTACTTCACAGTGTCAGCCACCAAAACCACCTCCACAGTTTTCATAGACCCCACCATCCCCTCCTTCCAACTCGTTCTCGGTCTACGCCTTCTTCTTCTTCCCACAACTCTTCTCTCCCTCTCCCCACCATGGACTAGGTATTGTGGCGTGTGTGTCTATGGTCACTGGCAATACCGAACACAGTCAATTAGTGGTTGGGTATGTGGTGCTTCTCACCCAGCCTATCTCTTGATATGTTAGGAAATAACCAGACGAAATTCAGCCATCTGTCTATCAACCTAGCGATCAATTTACTGCTTCACGCCACATCCTGTGTGGGGAGGCCTCGGAGAAAAGACTTCGGCAAAAGCAACTCATAACTACTCGGTAATAAAGCTGGTAAGTCATCTATGTCTATACATCTCTGTTAATATCTCTCTATATCTGTCTATCTATCTACCTATTCCTAAAACATTGGTAAAAGAACTAACAATAATTCACCTATCAGTCTATCTGGCTGTCAAACTATAGGGAACTACTGCCAGATATGTCGGTATACGGAGCAGGAATAAGCAGGTGTGGGAGTAGGTGCAGAGAACAGGTGTGGATAATAGTTATGGAGGCAGGTGTGGGGAGCCGAAATTCCATATGCATACATTTAATACTCTAATATCAGACACGTTCAATACAGTTAATTACTTAGCCCTTCCCTAATAATGCTCTTTTTTCCCAATATTAAAAATCCTATAATAGCGCACTGGAAGACCTTTAATCCATTCGTGTGTATTCTGTGTGTATCTGTGTAAACACACACACACACACACACACACACACACACACACACACACACACAAACTCTCTCTCTCTCTCTCTGCCTCTATTCTTTCACCCCTCATTTTTCTGCCCTCTCCTACCCTCCTCCTCTCTTCTTTCCCCACACATTATTCACTACCTTCCACCACGCCTCCCCGGGGGTCTGTTCCATTCTGTCTTTGTCTCAGCCTCTTTAACTTTATCCCTTCGCTGACTCTTTCTTGTTTCTTCAATTCCCCTGCACCCCCACGATGATCTCACAGTCCTCTTTGGCTTGATGTCCTGACACAGTTTACTGCTCCCTATAAGTTTCATTCATTTTGATGCTTGCGTTACATTTTGCGGGTTCCATTTCCTCTGGTTTCTTCTTCAATAGGTTTCATTCCTGCGAATGCCGGTACCTGGGTCTCCACAGTAATTACAGGTCCTTATGTTTCATTTCTTTTTGGTTTCCATGTCCCCAGGGTTTAGAAAACCTTGGAAGGGTCTTTCTGTTTGAGTTAACTTGATCTCCACGTTTTTAATTCTTTCTGGCCGCTGTTTGTGCCCATCTTTCTATAGAACGTTGCTTTTCACTCCCTCTGATATCCACGTATTTCCATATTTTAGAAACACCCATTTTCTTTTTTATTTTTTCTGTCCTTCTCTTTCCATTATAGACTCCCACAAGCTTCCTGTCTTCAGAGTCTTCATTCCTTATAGATCCCACAAAGTTTCATTTCTTTTGGATCCCAATTCCTTACTCCTCCCCCCCCCCCACCTGTTTACTGTAGTTTTCCTGTGCTCATACTATCAATACATGCTATACTTCTTTTTACTCTTTTGTCCCCAAACTTTAGACATTCTAAATTTCACCATTTCTTTTCCCTCACGTAACCCCATTAATAGTACAATATACTCCCTTACTGTGTCAGTATCTCAGTAATATAAATTTCGCTAACGCCATTATTTCGCACCACACTAAGTTTTCATCTGAAATTTCAGGGGCCTTCCATTTCTCGCTTGAACAGTTTCTTAACTTCTTCCACTTTTACTGTAACAACTTCATCTTTCACTGACACATCCGTCACATCCAATATAAAATCTGTGTCCTTATTATTCGTCACGTACTTCTTCAGTTTCTAGTTTCACCAGCCTCTTATTTTCTCCCATTTCTACTGTGTCAGTTGCCTCTCTCCTATCCGTCAGTATATTCATTCTAACGCAAGTTGTTATTAACACCAATTTACACAACAGTGAACGTGATGGGGTGTGATGTAGGATGATGATGGAAATGACTAACTGTGACTCTTTAATCCGTTCAAACCAAAGACGTTTTTCCCTAGAAGAATGAGATAATTTATGGTTAACTAATATATATTACACAAGACGCGTTCAGATTCAATGGATTAATTGCGACTGTCACATATTGTGAATGTCTGATCCCTTCAACCCGAGGACGTCTTTCCTCAGCTTAATGAAACAGCCTGGGACTCGCCAGTATGTTATGATTTAAAAAGAACGGTGTTGCCATAACTCATAATGTTTAGCTCACTTGGGGTAGAGTTCTTTTCACCCCAGTGACCTTGACCTTTGAGACATGTACTTCATATTCCAATGTTATCCAGATATGGTCAGTCTTGTTTCTAGGTATACTATTTCAGAGGTAAAAGATAGAAGAGATGGGTATACAAACACACAGACAGACGGAACCAAATACATCACTACCAACTAAGACGAGGGTAACAACAGTGAAGACGGTAAACTTGAAGCGGGTGCGTAAGGAAGAGGTAGGAAATAAAGGAGAGACGGAGGAATGAAAAATGATAGAAGGGAAATGCAAGCGGGAAAGGTGAGGGAAGAAAGGAGTGTGGGAGGTGATGAACGTTGGGGATGAGAGGGGATGTAGACAGTGTGATGGTGAGAGTTGTGGAAAAGAGAGACCGAGGTAAGAAGCAGTAGGAGTCAGGAGTGGAATGTGATGGGAAGGGGGAATGAATGTGAAAGAAATGAGGGAAAGAGGTGCAATAGAGGGACAAGTAGGCAGTAAGAAAAAGTTTATGGAGGAGAGGGGAGGGAATGTAAGTGAGGATGACATTTTGGTGGAGGCTTGGGGAGAGAGAAAAAGGAATGAAATGAAATGGAGGGAGTTGGAGGGCGCCGGAGGAGCATGAAGGAGGGAAGGGGGAAAGGGAGGTGGAGGGAATGTTAGGGAGGGATGGAGAGGAGTCTGATGGAAAGGAGGGAAAGCTGAGGGATGAGATGGAGAGGAGGGGAAAGGGGAAGGGTCGGGTGGTGGAGTGTGTATGTGACAGAACAAGAGTATATTGGAAAAACATATAAGACAAAAATATTGGCCTTGAACGATGTTACCCAGTTAGGAGGTAATCTAATTCCCGTGCATTAAGCATTTACTCTCTCTCTCTCTCTCTCTCTCTCTCTCTCTCTCTCCACCTTCTTCCTCCGTTCCCAAATCCATCCCTTCCATCATCTTCCTTCCTTTCCATCCCTTCCCCTTCTATGCTTTCCCTTCCCACCGGTTCCCCTTCTGTCATTTCCCTTTCCACCGCTTCCCCTTCTGTCATTTCCTTTTCCACCGCTTCCCCTTCTGTCATTTCCCTTTCCACCGCTTCCCCTTCTGGCCTTTCCCTTTCCACCGCTTCCCCCTCTATCCTTTCCCTTTCCATCGCTTCCCCTTCTTTCCTATCCCTTTCCACCGCTTCCCCTTCTAGCCTTTCCTTCCCACCTCGTCCCTGCCACCTTCCCCCTCCGGTTACCACAATAATAAGTGCATGTATGTCTGGTTCATTCCACACGGCACTCGGCGGATACCTTCTCGTCTTGATATTTACTTTCTTCTTATTTCTGGATTCTACTTACAACAATGAAACAGTGCGTAATTACGTTAGAATAAGGACGACGACAACGACGACGATGATGATGATGATGATGAAAATGAAACGCCTATCAGACTACTTCTTGTAAGTGTGATTGTAATTGTCCAAGTAAGGCTTCGAAGCTGTTATCAAAGAAAAGTTTGAAGCATGTGAAGAAATATGTGTGTGTGTGTGTGTGTGTGTGTGTGTGTGTGTGTGTGTGTGTGTGTGTGTGTATGTGTGTGTGTGTACGCGTGTAGCTGAACTGTGTGGAATGGTTGTCTCTCCAACAAGTAATCACTGTAAAATATAAATAAACTAGAAAGCACACAGAGAATTCTTACCTCCGCCCGTGTCACTAAATGATCCTGATCCTGATCCGTGGAGATATTGTGTGGAATACATAGGATTCGGATCGTCCTCAAAATTTAATGAAGTGTTCTTTGATCCATGGCCTACTTTTCCAGAAAATTTTGTTGAAGTTCATTACGAATTTTTGAAGATATTGTGCGGCATACTCCGGATCCGAATCCGGATCCTCCCCCAAATCTAATCAATTCTTTCTTGGCCCACGCCCCACCCTTCCACAAAATTTCATTGAAATTCATTGAGAACTTTTGGGGATACCCGGTGGAAAAACAAAGAAACAAACAGACGAACACAGATGAATACATAACCTCCGCTAACTTCGTTGGCGGCGGTAATAATAGAAAAGCCTTGAGACAAATGATGATTAAAGTTGGCCATCATAAAACTGGATAAAAATATTTTACGTCCGTAAAAAACTGATTATATGCTACATATTAATAACTAAAAAGCACTCAGACATCGCCTACGTCCGCTAATGCCATTAAAAAGGATCCGTATCCAGATCCGTAGAATTATTGTGCACAATACACAGGATCTGGATCGGCCATCAGAGTTAATCAATTGTTCCTTCACCAGCGGCCCATTCTTCCACAAAATTTTATTAAAGTTCATTGAGAACTTTTGGAGATATTGTGCGGTAGAATCCGAATCCACACCAAAATTTTATCAATTCTTTCTTGGGCCATGGTCCACCCTTCCACAAAATTTCATTGAAATTCATTGAGAACTTTTGGAGATATCATGTGGACAAACAAACAGATGAAACTGCCATAGGCAGAGAGCTTGCCGGATGAATCACGTTAGACATTGCCACCCTCTATGAGTCTATTAAATTTCATAAAGATCCGATGAGAATTGACGGAGATACGAATGTTTGAAAATCTGTCCCACGTTAAAGATGTGAATTCAACCCCCCACCCAGCCCAGGGCCTTTGACCGATGGTGATGAAAAACATAGGCTTACAGGGTTTATGGATATCTACCGTCTGAATTTTTTTTATTGGACGACTGGCGCAAAATTGTGACCAGTAGAGTTCAGGTAAACACACAAACAAGCACACATACGGAACTGCCCAACGTGCTTGCCTAATTGAAAGATTCCGGCAAGCAACAAACAGGTGAATACAAAACCTCCTCCCACTTCGTTGGCGGAGGTAAAATAACAACTACAGTAATAACAATAATAATAAAAATAATAATAATAATAATAATAATAATAATAATAATAACTAATAATAATAATAATAATAATAATAATGATGATAATAAGTAATAATAATATTAACAATAATAATAATAATAATAATAACAATAATAATAATAATAACAATAATAATATAATAAAATAATAATTATAATAATTACAATAAACTCTACACGCCCGTAACAAAAGTGTAGCTCTTTTCTTCTTTATGAGGGAAATGGTATTTTCAGCTGCACGCATTTAAAAGTGTCAATGAATTATGAGACGCTCTTTTGTTTTAATTGTTTGACAGCATGAAAAAAAAATGAGGTATACAATACAAGGCCATAAAATATTTTTCGTACCTAAAATATAATATTTTAATTGTAAACAGAAATTGAAAAAAATATTTAGCAGCAGTTGAACAGTTCTCGTGCCTGCGTTACAAAGCTGAAATTTTAATGAGATTGTTTGATTGCCTGATTTTTATTAACCGGTATTTATATATTTATTTATCTATTTATTGTGTGTGTGTTTTATTTCCAGCCAGGTAGCGTCAGACAATTACATGCAGCTTTGGAGAGACCCCTTAGGAGTGAAGGGGTTAAAAAATCTCCAATATCCTTTCAGCACATCTCTCTCTCTCTCTCTCTCTCTCTCTCTCTCTCTCTCTCTCTCTCTTCATTTATTTTTTTGCTACTGTCAAACGATTTCATTCATCGCTGAAAATATACTTAAAGGCACTGAAGGGATAAAAAATTCTTCATTATCCTCCTTAATACCATGATGTCTATTACTGTATTCATATTTTAGCAAATCGGTGAACTTTTAAAAGAACCTTACGAGTGGCGGGAGCTGAAACAATTTCCACTGACCCATTATGGACGATCACGTCTTGAATTACTGTACTTTCTTGATGCCGTCAAACGATATTAATTAAACTTGGAGACGCCCCCACACTGAAGCAGTTAATACCTTGACTACGAGGGGTCAGTCATAGACAGATAAATATTCTGCCGACAGGAAGAATACACCCCTAAAAAAAGCAAACATACTGAAGTGTTTAGGGTAAATCTCCCTAACTGTTTCACTACGAGGGCTTTCCTAGATTGAATAACCATGTTTGACACGAAAAAAAAAAAAAAAGCGCCACTGCAGTAGTAATGGCTGTTAAATCCCGTAAAATCATGTTGTACCATACTTGTAAATTTACTTATAGTACTCATCAGTATTTGTCTGACAAGTGATCAGTGTTGCCAGATACCCGGCTCCCGGCCCTACAGTACCAACGTTAGAATCCTGGAGCGGGCAATTGGCACCACTCAACTCAGGCGTCCATCCACCCTTTTGAGGTTGTTAAGTAAAACGAGTACCACGAGTAACATCAAGGTAAGGTAACCATTTGAATTTACATGGTGCAGTGCCCTTGTATCCCAGAAAAGAGGGTGAATAACCCGCTACAAGAGATGAGCACAGCAGTTAAGCGCTTCATCGCGTCTGGCCCCACTTTTACTCCAACCATACAGTACTCGTCATTTTATATGTACTTAATATCACCTCTGTAGGCTACACCCACAACCATGTCTCCGTAACTTGACTTGGTTCAAATTAATCGCATGAATGAAACCAAACTGAGGGTAGTGAAAACCCTGGCCAGGCCAATATACCTATACGCAGCGGGTAGGTGGTGAGGGATTCCCAGGAACAATCTTGGGGGTTAGGGAGGGGAGACGTAGGAGGTGACTGAGTTCCAGCAACAGGCTTGGGGAGGGGGGTTGAGAAGGGGGGTAGGAGGTAAAGAATTCCCAGCAACAAACATGGGAGTTGGGAAGGAGGGTTAGGAGGTGTTGGATTTCCAGCAATAGGTTTGGGGGGGTTGGGGAGGGGGCCCAGTGTGATGGAGGTGTCGCCAGTAGAGAAAGAGGCTCTAAGTTTTTGAGTCAGTCGGAATGATTTGCGAGACGGGGGGTTGGGGGGTGACCTTCACCACACAGAGCATCATCACAAACACACACAGCTACCAGTCCCTGCCAGGTTGTGTGTATGGTCTCGGCCTGAAACGGCAACACCTGCACACACACACAACGCACACAGTGCAAATACACTAATTACACACGACCAACAAGTATATCAGTCAACTTATCGCTTATATGACTGCACTATAATAGTAACAACAACAATAGTTCGTTTCGTCTCGTATATAAAAGCTCCAGCATGGTTGCATGCGTCGGTCTTGATCACCTAATGCCGGCTCTCTATGTTGCTCGATCTCTGGCAGCCTCCCTATTCAGTTGCTTATCCTTGAGGTCACACTCTGTGACCTTATCCAAGGCCTTTCTCGGTCTGCCTCTCGCAATCGTACCCCCAGCGTTAACACTTCTCGCTTTCTGCACCCAACTGTCATTCCCCATTCTCTCCTCATGGCCAAACCATCTCAATCTACGACACCAATACACTCCAGTCTCATCCTCCCTCATAACTCTTCAATCGTGAACCTAGCCTCCCCAGGCCTCGCATTCAAGGACGCACAACACATCCATCTACGAGTAATAATTGTCATTTCTGTACGTTTAAGCCTGCGAATATCCTCTTCCTTTACTGCCCTGGTCTCACTACCATACAACATTACACTCCTAACAAACGCCGAATATAAAATCCTTTAGCACGGAGGAAGAACCTTCTTAATGTCGGGAGAGGCAACAGCTCCCTGAACTTCTTCTATCACTGAACAATGTGGAATTACTTCTCATGCTCTTATGTCAAACCGCACATGGCCACTCTCATTCTTCTTTGACAGTACCGCCACCAGCCCTAGATACCATCACCTTCGTTTTATCTGCATTTACTCTCAAGCTCTTGTGCCCCATACCATCTCTTCACTTCCTTAATCTTTCCTCCACCTCCTTTTCATTTTCTGCAATCAACACCAATTCATCGGCATACAACAACTCCCACAGGAGTCCAATTCTGAAGTATTGTGAGAGGGAATCAAGCGCCGTGATTACCAATAAGGGGCTCAAAACAGACCCCTGATGCCAACAACATTCACGGAAAACTTATCACTCAAATCGCCAATCTCACACGGGTGCAAGCACCAACATACATAGCCATAACCACTCTAACCAGCCACTCCTCGATCCCAAGCTTTCCCATTGCTCACTTCACCACCTCCCTAGGGACTCTGTCAAAGTCATTCTCCAGATCAACAAAAACAGCAATGATAATAATGAAAATAATGATTTATCATCATCATCATCATCATCATCATCATCATCATCATCATCATCACAATCAAGACCTCCTTTCCCACCCTAGGGCTGGGTGAGGAGTAGCAACGTCCAGACAGCCCAAGTTTGCCTAGTCCTATGGGCCACGCTTCCATTCACTCATCATTCAAGCCTCTGGAATCCTGGTTCTATCTGATACGCTAAAAAACTTTGGTTCTATCTGATACGCTAAAAAACTTTCACCACATTCTGTAGCTTTACATAAACGTATCCTATAAAGTCAGCCCGGACGCTGTCACGTCAAAATGGGTGCCACATCCCTGATCATGCACTTCCTCTCACAACATTCATCCAGCCAGCTCGATCTCTTGTCAGTTTCTTACCCTCACCGACTTCCATACCTCTCTCCCTCACACACTTATCCACCATATCCCTCCACCTTCTCCTTGGCCTACTTCGCCTCCTCCCTCCTTCAAATTCACTCAGATATAGCCTACCTTTTTCACCACTATTGTTATCCACTCTCTCCACAAGACCATACAGTACCATCTCAGTACACTCTCTTCGATTCTGGTGTCCACAGACTTCCTCACTCTGCATTTTTCACGAATCACGTTATTTCGTATTCTATCCACTCTCTGTACTCCGCATACATTCCTCAGCAGTCCCATCTCCACTGCTCTCACTCTTGACTTTTAATTTTCATGCAATAATAATAATAATAATAATAATAATAATAATAATAATAATAATTATTATTATTATTATTATTATTATTATTATTATTATTATCATCATCACCTTCATTATTATTTATATGCCGAGGAGGGAGAGGAGGAGGAGGAGGAGGAGGCAAGAAAGGGGAAAGGACAATAGTAGATTTGAGGAGACGAGCGGGGAGAAGGAGAAAAAAAACAAAAGCGCCTGTCTGTTGTAGAGGTACATGTTGATAAATGCACTTCTTGTATAGATCTATTATGATAATACTACCTCTTCTCTCCCTGGATCTTATCTGCGCTCGACAGTGGTCATCATCATCGTTATCATCATCACCTGCCTCCTACGTCCACACTCCAGCAAATCAGGCTCATGCTGAGGGCCATCCTCTCGTCAGTTTAGGAGGTCCACCAACTCCTATACCTTACATTTATGTTTTTTATGACTACACCTCAAGATTGTTTTCCTTGTTATTTATGCAATGAAAGTCAGTATCAAAGAGGTATAAATAACAAGTATGAGACCAAGAAAGTGGGATATGCAAAATACATAATTAAGGAAGAGGTGTATGCGTTTAGCCAACCCAGTTACGGCCAACAGGTTACCTTACTATGTTACCCAAAGAGACGAAACGAAAGGGACAACAGATGCAAGAATTTTTATGAAGGACAATGTTGTCACCTGCAAAACTGTTACTTCAACTTCCCAACTATGAAAACATTCTAAATATTATTTTGCCAAATCACTTGCCGATGTTACCATCAAGTTTTGTGGTGATAGAGTTCAAGTCTGTTTTATGTGAATAATAATCTGAACTGATGCCATGTGGTACTTGTATGGGCTGGTGGCAAACAGCCCAGTGAACCTGATAAAGCTCAGTTCAACCCAACACTACACCAACTCACCCCCTCACCCAAAGAAAAAGTTGAGCGAGGCTTTAAGATTTTTTTTTTTTTACCGTGCTACGATGTCTATATATTTCTTTTATTCTGGACACATCAAAACAATCTTCTTCATGTCAGAATGAACCTCTCAAACAGAGAATACGATTTACTTTATCTCCCTGAACTTCATCCATATAAAGTCTCCCCTAGGCTAAAAGAATTCATCCTGCCAGAGCAAGCATTTAAATGGGTGTTACCGTAGCGAAGCAATAAAATGTGTTACGGTACCTTAATGTTCAGTGGGAGAAAACTGTATGCCTCAAACGCATAGAAGGTCCAGGCGGCCTAGAACAATGCCCCCCATTCATCACTCAGTGTGCCAGTACCTGCGGGGTAAAGACAATGTCACATGAGAACGATAATGATTCCCTCTAAGCCATCCTCCAACACTTCTCTCTTGCTTTACCCACCTCCTGCTTCTCATTTACTGACTTTACTTTCATTTACCCTTTTTTCTCTCTTTTCATCAGGTCTCTCTTACCTTCTCCTTTTCTCCTTCCTGCCTACCTTCCCCTTCCTTTACTTCTGTCTTGTTCTTATCTTTACCTTCTCTCCTTCTTGCCACTCAGCCACCACCCTCAATCTCTCATTGATCTTATGCACTGCTGGAGTCCAACAACTCAAACATCAGATATTAATGATGCATAAAAAATCTGTTGACACATGATTCGCAATACGTAAAAGACGACATGCAAAAATGTTAAACCGTTTTGGTGGGAGATTGATAATATGAATTATTTTTCAGCAAACACAAGTGCTCATCAAAGAAATTAAGTAAAAAATCACATGAATCAAGATGATACTTACAATTATGACTACATACGAAATCCTCCCCACGTTTTTTTCCACATTGTATTGTCGGCCTCTGCTGGAGAGTCTGGTGGGTCAGGAGGTCTTCATCCTCTGTTATTCATATTTTTTATTTCTAAGTTTAAACGTCATAATCTTCGGCATAACAAACAGACTTTAAAGAACCAGTGGATATGTTACTGACTGCTTTCATTTGAACTCCTTTGTTTTCCCTCACACTGTGTCCTCTCTACTTCTCATATCCTTTTCCCTGCCTCTCCCTTCCTTCCCGTGCCTGCCTTTTGCTTAACAGTACCTGCCTCCGGTCATTATCACAGCTTTCCTCTTCCCTCCCCTCATTCTTCTTCCTACCTTTCCTAGTCCTACTCCTTCCTCGCTCCTTCTGCTCCGCCTAGCTTCCCTCTCTCCTTCCTTGTCTCTTCCCATGACTTTGCTAGCTTCCCTCCTTGTCTCACCTTAACTTCCGCTTCCTCCTAGTTTTCTGCATCATCCCCTTGCCTCTCCCTTCCTCACTCTTTCTCCTTCCTAATTTTTCCCATAACTCCTGCCTCCCACCACACATTCTTCTCTTCCGCTTTGCTTGTACATCCTGTCTTACCTCTCCCTCTGCCTCCCCACATCAGCCCCCCCCCCCTTCCACCTCCTTCGTGCCTCAGTTCCTCGCCTGTCAATAACTCGACACTGCCCCTAAATCTTCAATCGCTGTCCCCTATCCACATACCCACATACCCCTCTTCCCTACCCCCCACCCCCATCCTCCTATCCACAACCATTCCCAACCTCCTTCGAGACGATTAAGTAGTCTCTCTCTCTCTCTCTCTCTCTCTCTCTCTCTCTCTCTCTAGTACGTTGGGTGTCTTTATTCAAATATTTATACCCTTCGGATGATTCTTTTTACTGGCTTAAGAGAGAAGCCTTTTAATGAAGAGGTTACTTCCCCATATTATCTTTCCCCTCTCTCCTTGACGACCATCCACCCCTACACGTTACCCGATATAACCATCCCTGGCCTTCTTCAAACAACACTTTCTTCCACTCTTTTACAACTTTCCCTCCGCTTCTTCGTCACCTCCAGCTCTCCATCATACTGGCCATATCGTTCTCCTTCGCCCCTTACCTGCAATTAAATCAGCTTTTCCCCAGCCCTTCGTGCCATTTCATAATTTATCAAGCAGCTCCTTCCCTTTTTTCTTCAACACTTCAGTTTCGATTAACCGCTGCTTAATTCAAGTCTGTCCTTCATTCCATGAATAACCCCTCCAAGGAAAGCATTAACGAAACTCACCGGAATTTCCTTATATTTTCAGAATCACGTTAGCTGAGAGGAACTGTTAGGAGTAAATTCATTAAATCTTTCAAATAATCTATTAGGCTGGTCTACGAAGAGATCTTCAATCATACAGCATCTTCAAAACATAAGCTGGGCTAATTATGTGAAAATATTTCATGCTAAATGTCTGGCATGGACCACAACAAGGATCCTCCTCCATGTCAATTCAAATATAAGGCCAAACGCCAGCAACAAGCCTGGAAAGTCCGTTAAGTTCTGTTACTGCTCTTTCTATGCAATTTATTTTTTTACACTGTACTAACCTCTTCTGTGTCATTAAAATCATTCAAATACTCTGCTTAAATAACATACACATTAATATTAACTACTCATATCTAAAAATAAATATCTTAGGAAAAGGTGCATTACCACGTAGAGTCGATTTTCCCTGGAGTCCGCAAGAGATCACCAATAAGATACGGACGACAGACGCGCGTACACAGTGACAAGTTTTTCCTTACGACAGAGCAGTGTCTCCTGAGCCCCACTGTACTACTGAACAGTCCTACACTCCCATTTGTTGTATCAATAACCGTACTCACCTCACCTCACCTCAAACCATCCCTCAACCTCATCTCACGACCTTTTCACCTCACCTCATTTCCCCCCACACCTCAATCTCACCTTATCACTCCCCCACGTCACCATCCTCCATCTCAACGCACCACCCCTTCACCTCATCTTCCTGCTTTCCTGTCCTTGTCACCGATTCACAAAAATAGTTACATTTATCTACCGTATGACAGACTCGAAAGGACCCATAGGTTTGTTGCTACTTGCTCTCCTTTGTACACTTCACCTCCCCACCACTTTTCAACCTCATCTCAACTTCCCTCTATCTCACCTCAGCACTTCTTCACTTCACTTCAACACCAATCCGCCTCACCTGAACACCCCTTCACTTCCATCTCATCACTCTGCCTTCCATCCCATTTCATTCCACCGTTTTTGACCCCTCCACCTCACCTCAACCCCTTCATCCCATCTCTCTCTACCTCTTTTCACTACACCCCACCTGTCCACAACACACCAAACCACATTTCTACCCATCAAATTTTTCATATCCTCTGACAGACTCCCTACACTTCTGTCAGCAGCAGGACAGTCTCAACCAACAATATGTACAGTCGCGTTGTACAGTTCCTTTTCACCGTCTATAGCTTTGTCAAAAATATGTCACCAGGCTAAAGAAATCAACTTAAATCAAGTGGGTTGAAAGGGTTGTAATAACACGTCAATAACTGGCTAAGTGAAAAGTGGCATGAGTCTACCACAGGCTTCCATAACTGAAGTACTATGTGAGCAGCGTCGAACCATACGTCCCAACTTTTACCTCGTTCTGTCAACACACACACACACACATACACACACACACACACACACACACACACACACACACACACACACACACACACACACACACACACAGTTCTGTCTGTCTGTCTGTCTGTCTGTCTGTCTGTCTCTCTGTCTCTGTCTCTCTCTCTCTCTCTCTCTCTCTCTCTCTCTCTCTCTCCTTCTCCTGTTCGTTTATCCTTAGCTTGTAAATCTTTCTCTTACGTCCAGTTGCCCGCCAAATGTTTTTATTTCATTTTCATGGGGAATTTTCCTAATGTTGTGAAAGATCTGAACACCTCTTGAAACAATTTATACTTTTCTTCCTATAAACACTTGATCTGCCACAGTTTAAGTGTGAAATCACTAAAAGCAGGTAACGTAATAGTATTATTTCCGAAGATCTGTTCACATATCTTAACGTCAAGATCAAGATCATGTTTGTTTTACTTTGGATATTGGTGGTCTGCTTAGCTTTTATATCCTTCCGTATGACTCCCAGATCCTTCTCACAATCCATCCCACTGATGTTTTCATTATCTTATTCATAATAGGCTGTGTTGATACGTTTGCTCATATTATGTACTTAACCTTTTTATACATTAAATTTCATTTCCTATGCCTCTAAATGCCTCTTACCACCTGAAGAACATGTGTAGATCCTCTGAATACTGAAATAATCCTCCTGTGTTCATAATTCTACATATTTTAGTGTCACCAGCAAATTTACTAATACCACTATTCACATCTGAATCTAGAACCATTAATGTTAAAAAATAAACAACAGGGAAAGAAAAGTGAATCCTGAGGCACACCATTAATTACTAAACGCCAACATGACATGACTTCATATTTCCCACTAACCCTCTGCCTCCTCCTCATAAGGCATGATCTTATCCACCTTAAGATACCTCCTGTGATGGAAATACAGGAGTGAGAGAGAGAGAGAGAGAGAGAGAGAAATACCTGTATCTATAGAAAAGAAAGCTTTCAGGCCGCTCCATGTTTTGAATGACCCTTGTGACATTGTCTGTGACCTTACCGACAACTGTGACCTAGTGTAACCCCTGACGTGTGACCCGACGTATTTAGGTTACTGATCAGTAAGACCAGGTTTGGTCCCTCCTTCTGACTCTTATTCTCTTCCCTGATTCCCACGACCGTGTGTGACCCCTCCTATCGACCCTACTGTCCTCTGCGACCGACGATATGTGAGCCATGACCTGTGACCTGTGCGGCTCAGATTATTGACCTAGTAGCCCCTGTGGCCTTGTGCAACCTCTCTTACTGACCTATTCGGCCGTGTGACCTGGTATGAGTCCTCCTACTGACCTTACTGATCCCTGTGACCTTTTTACCCCCTCCTCACCTCTGTTACCCCCTCCATCCCGTGCAATCATTCATTCAGTTTTACTACCACAATCAGGCCGCTGATGGCACAGCACCTCCATTATCAGAAGATTACACCTGGTTCGTAAAACATCTTATACACATTCACTTAGCCTTATCCGCTTGCTCGCTCGCTCACTCACTCACTGGTTCACCCACTCACTCACTCATTTCCATACTCTGGCTTACTTTATCATCTCTTCAAAGAGCCACACTCTCACTTGTTTCTATCCTCACTCAATCACCCACTCATTAACTCACATTTTTATTTCACTTGCTTTCATTCGCTCAGTCACACAGTTATTCATACACGCCAAAACTGTCACTCTCACTTAATCACCCATATTCAGTGTTAATTGCCTTCATTCATCCATCCACTGATCTACTGACACACATTCTCACCTTCACTCACTGACTTATTCATCCAGTCACACACTCGTCTTCACTTGTTTACAGATTCAGCCACTCATACATACATTCTCTTACCCTCACGTTCACTAATTCGCCCATTCACAAAATCTATCACTTGCATACACTCGTTCTTTCACTTACCTACTGGCACACTTATTCATTCATACATACTCTCACTCATTTACTTATTCAGACTCTCAGCTGCTTTTACTGGCTTACACTCTCGCATATTTTCATTCACACTCATTTATATATGTACATATGCAAGCACTCTCACTTGCTTTCGTTTTCTCACTCATTCACGCACTCTTACTCTCACTCTCATTCAGTTTCTATCCACCCATTAACGCGCTCGTTTACTTACTCTGTCATTCACATACTCAAACTTTCACTTACTTATTAACCCTTCTGTCAACACACTAACTTTCATCCTTCCTCCTTCACACACACTTTCACACATTCATATACTCATTCACTCATTCATTCACACATTTTTGTTCAGTCTCACTCGCTGATTCACCAGCTCATTTTCTCAAACACACGATTTTACAACAATTCATTCATGTAGCTAACTCAATTTCTCAATCCAGCATTCACTAAACGAATCACGCAGTTTCTCACTCTCACATTAACAGTTCCTTCACTCAATTTCTCACTCACTCACTCATTAACTAACCCCTTCACTCAATTTCTCACTCACTCATTAACCCACTTCTCCACTCAGTTTCTCACTCACATTTTAACCAGCAAATTCACTTAGTTTCTCACTCACACTCACTCCCTAACTAACTATCTCACTTCTTGTCTCAATTTCTCACTCACTCAAAAACCAAACCACTCATTCAGTAGGTATCATTCAGTAACCAACTCCCCTCCCTCCCTCATTAAAATTTTCCCTGGCTCAGTTTCCCACGCTAATTAGTCAATTCTCTGGCTCATTTCTCGCTCGTTCATTTTGATTCGTCTCTCAGAGTCCAGTTCCAGTCTTTTTTCCGGGAACCTATTAATTTCGTGTCTCTTTAAGCCACCTCATCTTTCTCACAATCGCCACACTTCTCCCCAGTCTCTCTCCCACCCACCCAGTCTCCGTCTGTCTGTCTGTCTGTCTCTGTCTGTCTGTCTGTCTCTCTCTCTCTCTCTCTCTCTCTCTCTCTCTCTCTCTCTCTCTCTCTCTCTCTCTCTCCACTGTCAGAAATGCAGATGAAAGCGTGTTTTCCAGGTATGGTCACGCTGGGAGAATATGTAAGAAGAGGTTAATGAAGAGGATAAATATGAATGTTTTAAGGCCTGGTCACAAGGCCATTTTTACCAAAGGAAAATTGTCGACCTGGGCCGGCAACACCACCTCGGGGCAAACTAGGCGATAACTCGGCAGGAATTGCCGTGATTTTGGAGACAATCTTGCTCGTCTGGTGTTGCTGATTCTCGGCAACACCGGTTTTCAAGGTGTCCATTGGTGCTACACCTGTGATTTTACTGAGGCTGTGGAGTAATTATTTACTTTCTGTATATTGATAACTTCACTGTGTTCAACTGTGTAGAGTGGCAGGGGTAGTAAGTGCTGTCTGAAACTTTGTAGGTAGTATTGTAAAGACAGTTTTGAAGACTTTGGTATGACATTGATAAAACCTTCTAAAACGTTGCTTTGGGATTAAATACTGATGCCATCAATAGTTCAGTATACATAAATTCACACAATCACTTAGTTATTCAGAGGTAGGCACACTTAAATCATTACAGAAATGCAAAGGCCAGCTGGCGGGTTTGGTGGGCTGGTCGGGTCACAGTGCAACTCACCTCTACACCGGCCTTTCCTTTCTTTCTCCTTTTGTTTACTTTTCTATAGGTCTCGGTGTGTGGCGTTGACTTCAGTGTGCTCATCCATTTCAGTGCTGTTCTTGTGTGAACATGTAGCTGAGGATTCAGGGTTGTCACTGTACAAGTACGACTCTACGAGTATCTCATCTTCACATTAAACAGACAAGCCGACACGGTACAAAATTCGGCTGAAACTCGTGTGACCAAAACTGACTGCCAGTTACCGCAAAGTCGGTGCGGCAATTTACCGCCGGTGATTTTCAGCCAGGAAAAGAACCTGTGTGACCGCGCCTTTAGTGCAGGAGGAGGCGTGGAAAGGCGAGATGATGCTGGCTGGCTATGGTAAGTGAATATGAAGTGATTCAACGTGCTGAGGCAGAAGAACATAAGGATCAGAATGAAGGATAGAACTGGATGCCTGATATATGTATGGAAAATCACATGACAAGGGTTGAACCCGCGTCTTAAGTTGGCAGTGGACGGAATGGTCTTCTTCCTTCCTGCATTATGAAGAATATTTTGTATGGATACTTTGGCTTAGTTTGAAGAAAGAAGAAAATTATAAAAGAGAAGCAGGGGAGAAGCGGGCCAACAGTTCCAGTGGAAGATCTGACTGGCATTCCTTGAATGGCACAGGAATGTAATTACAATTGTGTCTGCGCCTGTCTGTTCTTCTGTCTCTCTGTCTGTTGGTTTGATAATTCTGGCTAAATGGCGGTTTTGTGTGTGTGTGTGTGTGTGTGTGTGTGTGTGTGTGTGTGTGTGTGTGTGTGTGTGTGTGTGTGTGTGTGTGTGTGTGTGTGTGTGTGTGTGTGTGTAAACCAAATAAATCAAAACTTATTTTTATTCGAATTTAAATCAATTTTGTGGGGAGGTAGGCTGATAGTCAAGGGGGTGACCTATCGTTTCTGAACAATAGGACAAAGGTCAAGGTTACAGGGCAAGTTCAATGTTCAACCCGTGTGTTCATGTGTTAACAATGTAACTAAAACACCTTTAATCTCATACTGGCCAAATTTAGTGGAGGAGATGAGGGTCAATCTAGGGGCTGACATACAGTTTTACAATTTCTATCCGATTCAGAACAAACTTTGTGTTCGGGTTCGGGGTACGGCGAGAATACAGGAACTCGATTTTGAAAACATTCGTATGCCATGGTCACAGGACTAAGTCAAAGGACAAGGTCACATGGTAAGGTCAACTTAAAGAGTTTCCACCCGATTTAGATCCAACACTGTGGAAGGGTTCACGTAAAGCAAGGCTGAATGAATTTGGTTCTGAGAGTAATAAGTCGATTCGATTCTGTCAGGGAATCGGTCGAAGGTCAAGATCACATGACAAGTCAAATGTTCGGCCCTTAGACCAACAGGTGGACACGTGGGTATAGCACTATGAGGTTTCCTTCTTGTTTGTTTCTTTGAATGTGAGTGTGTATGTATAAACAGGAATAACTCTTATGTCTGTGGGTATCTATTGCATGTGAGTGTGAGTGTGTGGTTTGTCAGTCTATGTGTGTTTATGTACGATTGCGTGTGCCTGTGTTTGTGCATGTTTATGCCTCGGTCTGAGTATACTGGTATACTTTATCTTTATTTCTGTACTTAACTTTAACAATTTTATGAAGTCTGTTCACGAATATTAAATAAAAGAGACAACTTGTTATACTCTTCTCATTCTCCATGGCAACCATCTCCCATCCCCCGTCTCTCTCTCTCTCTCTCTCTCTCTCTCTCTCTCTCTCACACACACACACACACACACACACACACACACACACACACACACACACACACACAAACACACGCACATATTTTCCACTACCTCTCCCTCTCCCTTCCACTCTCTCTCTCTCTCTCTCTCTCTCTCTCTTGTCGGGCTGAATGGCCAATCACATCTGCACTGTGCTCTGACTGAACGGCCAGGTGAGGTCAATGTGCTGCTACGATGTCTAATTGTTAGTGATCACTGTACGCTGATTACATGCCATGGTTGTGTTCTGTGACTGAGTTTTTATTTCTGATCTATGAGCATCTACTATGGTTATGTTCTGTGACTGTTAACGATAACTGTGTACTGTGTGTGAGATGGTTGTGTTCTCTTCTTGTTAGCAATTACTGCAACGTATTATTAAATTCTCTGTCTAATTTCTTTGATTACATACTTTGGTTGAGGGCTCTAAATATCTGTCGTGGTTTTGTTTTGTGATAGTGAGTTTTGATGTCCACTCTGATTATATGCTAAAGTTGTGTTCTGCGACTGTGAACGACAATTATTCCCTCTCACTGTTCAGTATGCTCTGGTTGTGTTCTGTGATTGTGAGAAGCGAGTATCTAATCTTATTATATGGAGTCTAGGATTATGAGCTGTGTTTGTCTGCTGTGGTTGCGTTCTGTGATTCTCAATTCTATCTGTGCACTCCGATACTACCCTGCATGTTGGAGTTATGTTTTAAAACTGAAAGCGATGATTGTACACTCTGATTATATGCTACGGTTGTGTTCTGTTACTGTGTGCCCTCACTGTATATTTTGACTGTTGTGATTGTATTGAATAACTTTGTGCCCCGTCTTTTTTTCAAATAAGGCCACTAAATTTAAGTGGATATTTCATCATCAATTACTTCGCGAGAATAATGTCTTTTCCACTGCGATGAGGCTATTAGCTGACAATTTTATTAAATTAAAGAAGTACGTCTAAGAGCGAGCGAGTTAATAGAATCTACATCTGTCCCTTCCAATTCGAATGCTATCTCGTGCGTTGAATAAAACCACCTGGCGGTAGCAAGAATAAAGAGATACCATAGTAGTAAAGTCAATAAAGCAAAAGCTTTTAAACCTACAAGACTCGTGATATATATTTTATTGATAACCAAAACAAACTCTTGCTGGCAAACTGTAATTAACCATTTCAGCAGGACAACGTCTTTCACCTTTCATTTCTAATACTCCTGGGCGGTATAATATTAGCTTAAAAGAGATCTTCTGCAATGAAATGGTTAAAATGTCCATAACTCCTTTCTTGTTATTTTTTTTTTATTTTATTACTGCTACTACCAGGCGATTATTTTCAGCATCGATGAAAGTAAGAGAAGGGTTAACTTCCATTGCTCACTGGCTCTCCTTCCTGGCAGCAAAGTTTACTCTGCCACTTATGTGCACTAATGAAGTTCCCGTGCCAAAGCTCACTAGGCAAATATTAGGAAAACAAAGGGGAAAGTGACGTAACCACAAGCGCGATGAGAGAGGGGGAATGTACTAGAGAAGGGTAGAGTATAAGGGGTAGGGGTAGGACATGGGAGTACTGTATACGAGGGAGGGGTAGACGAGGTGTTACCTCTGTCACCAGGCTGAGCACAACCACTGCACTCATACGAGTGGACTGCTTCAGTATAAACAGCCTGCTGTTTATCTCACGCCATATGCACCCGAAAGGAGTGCATAAGAATGAGGTTGTTGGAAAAAGGTCAGACAGGTCGAGGGTGATGTAGAAATTGTAATACTTCGATAGGGAGGATGGTGTGTCGTAAGAAGAGTTTTGCAGTTTAAATGTCCCAATTCTGCAATACTTTGTTTATGTCCACGGCCCCAACTATGCTGCTGTGTGAATAGGAACAAGGGGCAAACAAAGTGGCCCACAACCTAACCGCCAGGAGCAATGAACTCAGCTTTTTTCCCGCTGCCACCGGAAAATTAAGTGGAATTTCAGCCTTGGTATTCTGGGCGGATTTTATTACGCTATTTTTTGATGCAGTATACAGGATAATGGCACATAAAAGGAAACCAGTGCAGTGAAACATTTCCATTCCATGAATTTTATACTTTGTTCTTGCTGCTGTCAAAGTATTATACCTTAGGAAGACTTCCCATGCACTGAAGGGGTTAATCAAGGCTATAGCTAATATCTCCTCTTCGAAAAATTTCCTCACACAATTGTACAGTCGACTGGAGGTGGTAAAAATAGTAAAGGTTTTGGAGTCGTGGATATAGCATAACACACACACACACACACACACACACACACACACACACACACACACACACACACACACACACACACACACACACACACACACACACACACACACACACACACTTCTCCCAGGATGCATTTTTCTCACTCAGTCTCTCACTTTATTCGTTTCTCTTCGGCCCTCACCTTGCCTTCAGCTACTGCCCTTGTTACATTCCCAGAACTACTCTCACCTCACAGCTTTATTTCTCTCATATCCGTTCTCACAATCTTTCCTCTCCACTTATTTTCTTTTGTTATTGTTTTCTACTATCCCTACCGGTACTATTAATTTCTATCGTTCCCTACTGCCTTTCTCCTTCCTTTTATTTCTCTTATAAAACATACCCATACCCTCTCTTCCTCCTTAGTCGCCTCTTCTTAATTCCTTTTAATTAAGCTCTCGCCTTTCTTTTTTTCCCCTTCCTACCTTCCCCTAAAATGTTGTCTTCCTCTTACTCTATCCTTTGCTATATTTTCCCGCTTCGTAGCGTCCATTACCAGCAGTTTCTTCATTCCGTCTATTTCGTTTTCTCCTTTCCTTCCCCTCACAGTCTTTTCTCCACCTCTTTTATTCTGAATTTTACCTTATTATTATTATTTTTTTTTTTTGGGGGGGGTCTTCCTCTCTGTTTTACTCATCTTACTCCCTTCTTTCATCTCTTTCATATATCCTTTTCCCCTATTCATTTCTCCTTACTTTCCCATCCCTAGCTTTCTCTGTCTGTCTGTCTATCTATCTGTCTGTCTGTCAAGTCTGTCTGTCTGTCTGCCTCTCTCTCTCCCTCTCCCTCTCTCTCTCTCATAATCCTATTTCCCTTATGCATTATTCGCGCAGTCTCTCTGGTTTCTAGGCAACCGTAGATCCATTTCATCGCTTCTGTCTTCCTTAATCCGCATCCTTCTCTTTTGTCTCTTCCTCTTCCTTTTTCCGCCATTTTTTTTATTTATTTATTCGTATTTCCCAACCACTGCCTTTCTTAGTTCTCGTTTTCCGTCCCCTGCTTTCTTAATCTTCGTCCTTTTCTTCCTTCTCTAAATTTTCTGTATTGGAGTGTTTACCTTTTTCCTCCTTTCATTCGTCTTTTTTCTATTTCCCTCGTGTCTGTCTTCCCTATCACCTGTCTTTCTCAGCTTAATTCAAGTTTCTTCATTTATTACTTTTCCATCGATTTGTTTTCTTTCTCACTTTTTATTGTCATAATCCTCGTCCTTCTTTACATGTACTTAAAACGTACTTGTCTTTCTCATGTTTATACAGGTTTCTTCCTTGTTTCACTTTTCCACCGGCTTTTTTCACTCTCATAATCCTCGTTCATCTTCTCACGTCTTCCATATCTTTGTTAAAGCTTTTATCTTTTCCGGCTTTCTTTGACTTTCTTCTCTTTCCACTCCTGTCATTTTAAATCCTTTCCACTTCCCTTTATTCGAGATCCCCTTTTTTCTCTTGGTTTGCTTACTACATTCCCGTCATTCTCTTTCTCTACTTTGTTGCAGTAGGTTCCTGTGTTGCTCAGTTTTTTCAGTTGCTCATTTTCTTATTTCTTCATTTATTTCTCGAGCCTCGTCTTCCTGCTTCGTCTCATCCTTTTGAGTATTTGAGTATGTATCCTTTTCCTACCTTTTCTCTTCTTTTCCTGATTCCTTCATTCCCGTCTCCCTAACTCCTTCTGTAGGATGGTGTACTCATTTAGCGTATTCTGGCCACCACCTAACGATATGAATGAGTTCGGGAAAAAAAAAAAAAAAAGTTCTAAACAATAATTGGCTAATAAAACTATGGCCAACCTTTTACTTAAAAAAAAAAAAAAAAAATCTTCCCTAAACTGAATAAAATAATCTGGAGACATAAAGAATGTAACAAAAAGAGTATCTCCACACTGAATGGGTTCATCATCTCTTTCTTTTCGTCTCTTCCTTTCCTGTATTTTGAGATTATAATTCCCCCTTTGTATTTGTCAGTTCTTGCTTTTACTCTTTATCTACTCTTATTCCAGCTCCTTGCTGTTTTTATTTTCTCTCAAGCCCTCGTGTTTAGTTGTGCCTTACTGATTATTTCGTCATCATCATCATCATCATCATCATCATCATCTTTCCCAGTAACAGATAATAAAAAAATTTAGATCCCCACTATTGCTTCTATGCATGCTCTTTTCACAAAGTTCTTTCTTTGTTCATGTTGGCGAATTTTTTTTATTTCATTTTACTATCCAAGAGTTGTAAGGGAGGTGAATGCAAGAGTTTTAGGTGGAGGTCTGAGTCTGGTGAATGTTGATGGTGGAGAGTGGAATCTGAAGCAGCTGCTGTTTGCAGATGATACCGCACTGGTGGCTGATTCAGAGGAGAGATTGAGACAGTTGGTAGAGGAGTTTGGAAGGGTGTGTGAAAGGAAGAAATTGAAAGTAAATGAGAATAAGAGTAAAGTGATGAAGTGTACGAGGTTGGTAGATGGTAGGGGGATGAATATAGTTTTGAATGGCGAGTTGCTTGAGGAGGTAGAGTGTTTTAAATATCTAGGGTCACATGTTGCTGTGGATGGAAGAATAGATGCAGAAGTGAAGTTCAGAATAAATGAAGTAGGAAAGGTGCTGGGAGGAATGAAAAAAGTGTTTAAATGTCGTTCGCTTAAAATGGATGTAAAGAGAAGGCTGTATGAGGGTGTTGTGGTACCGACTGCGTTATATGGGGCTGAACCATGGAATATGGGTGTAGCAGAGAGGAAAAGTTTGAATGTAATGGAGATGAGGTGTGTGAGGAGTATGTGTGGAGTGACACGTATGGATCGAGTGCGAAATGATGAAGTGCGAAGGAGAACTGTAGTTGTTCGGGAGATGGCTGGTAGAGTTGAGCAAAGGGTGTTGCGATGGTTTGGGCATATGGAGAGAATGGATAATGAGCGATTGGTGAAAAAGATAACTAGATCTGACGTGAGAGGTGTAAGGCTGAGAGGAAGACCGCGAATAGGATGGATGGACAGTGTGAAGAGAGCGCTGGATGCGAGAGGGATGTCCGTTGAGCAAGGAAGAGTGGCTGTGCGTGACAGAAATAAATGGAGAGAAATTGTGAATGAATAAGTGATGACGCAGCCCTGAGGGGATATTCTCCCGCATTTGGTCTGATCAGCTAGCCAGGTCAGGTGCGGGTAAGGGAATGAGTCTGTCATGATGTGGCAGGGGTAAACCAGCTCTGCTGTCGGGCCCTGCTGCGGATGTCACTGATTGCATTGCGCAGTTGACCCTTGTGCGGTGTGGTGCGGTGAGGATCTGTCCGTTCTCCCCTTTGGGGCTAAGATGCGAATGAATGTGTTTGAATGGATGAGTAAATGGGGAGTGTGTCGTCCTGTCTCGGCTACCTCCCTTTCCTTGGGGGAAGCAGCCTAGGTATATAGATAGATAGATAAACTATCCAAGGGGTGGTTGGGGTTTAATGCCACTCAGGGATAAGTGAGGCTGGTCACTCTCAGATCAACTTGCCTATCCCCGGGCTCCTACGTTCCTAATGGGGCAACACAGGGTTAGATGATGAATGAAAATGAATATTTGGTTTCAACTTAATCTAGTTAGCCTTCTTCCTTCCACATTTAATTCTATACTTCTTATTTTCACTTCCTCATCCTTCCTTCTTACTCTCATTTTTACCTTGTTTCTTCCTTAGCTGACTACTGTATTATTCCAATTGTCATTTCTCAAAAGTTTCGTATTTTTTCTTACTCTCTCCTCTGTTTCATTTCATATTAGTTTTGTTTCCATTTTCTTTTTTTCTTTTTTGTTATTATTATGACTTCGTGCTAAAATCATACTTCGAGTGGTGTTTGGTTTCAAATACGTTCATTTCTCTCTACCGTCACTTCCACTCCGTTTCCAGTCAGTCTTTCTCTTCTCATCTTTTTCTCCCTTTCCTCCCACTCCTTTCCTCGTTTCCTCCATCCTCTATTGTTTTACCTCAAATTCCATCTACATCGCCTCTACTCCCCCCCCCCCCTCTCTCTCTCTCTCTCTCTCTCTCTCTCCCCCGCGCTGAGTTAATTTCTTGCCATTCCTACAAAAATATATTTCGTTTTTTCTCTCTTTTCTACCACCTTCTCCCTCTGGTAAGTTATCGTCTTCCAAACAATTTCTCTCTCTCTCTCTCTCTCTCTCTCTCTCTCTCTCTCTCGTTCTACCTCTTACCTTCCTTTCTCTTCTTTCTTGTATTCAGTAATCTCATCTCTCCCCTCTCTCATAACTCTCATGGTCAGCCTACTTCCTTTACCTCCTCTTTCCCTTTTTTTCCCCTCTCCCTCCCTTTCCTTTTCCACCATTCCCTTCTCCTCCCCCACCCTTTCATATTCTTCTCTTTTACTCTCTCCCCGTCACTTCTCTTGATCCCCTTCCATAGCATTGCTTTATCTGTTGTCTTTTTATTCACATCCTTTTCTGCTTCTCCTCTCTTCTCTTCTCCTCTGTTTCTCCTCTCCTCTCTTCCATGCTCTCAACCCATCCCATCTCCCCACCTCCTTTTGCCTCCCTTTCCCTCCTTTCTCATCCTCTCTCCGCTCCTTTCCTTCCCTTCCCTCCCCATCTATATCCTTTCCCCTCACCTTTTCCTCGCTTCTTTTCTCTCCTCTTCTCCTCCCTTCTCCTGACCTGTCCTTTCCTTTTCTCTCTTCTCTTTTCTCAGTCTTTTTACCTCTCTTTCTCTCCCACCATTCCTTCCCTCTACATTTTTCTCCTATCTCCCCTCCCACAGCTTCCCCAGTCCCATGTTTTGTGCCGAGAGATTCATTCGGAAAAACACATCGCTTCTACAGAGCTTTTAGGCGAACAGGTAAATATAAAGAAGAAGAGGAAGGGGAGCAGGAAACTGTTCCCCGCTGGGGCAGGGAACAGTTTAAGGATTTAATTTCATAAAAAGCAGACATTTCCGATCTACCAGAAGACCCGCCGACATGTAAAAATAACCCCGCTTATACCAATACCCAGTCCTGTATGAGACAGCCCTAGCATGTATTCAATATGGACGGTGGGTGTTAGCGCCGAAGTGGTGACATGTAGAGGTGTATGGTATGTAGAAGGACTACCGAGCCTTGGGAGCAGTTTGTGAAGCCTAAGCACAGAGTCGGACACATAAAATATATATATATATATATATATATATATATATATATATATATATATATATATATATATATATATATATATATATTGTTACATAGTCTATGATTTCATCATCCTTTGTGTAATTCTAACGTACAGTGTGCTGCCTGTTTGATCACGAGCGTGTTCTGCCTCAGTCTCCCCCTTCTACCGTTATAGTAGAGTAAGTCGTCCTTTCTGTTATTCAGTGCGGGATTGTCAACTCTTTGTCCCCATGGCTTCATTTGCACGTCCTTCTTACAAGTTGTATCAAGCTCTGCTGGCCCCTATATAATGAGCTCAGTCTCTGCATCATTGCCACTTAGATCTGCTCCTCATTTTGTTCACATCTCTGTCCTCCCCTGTACAGTTATTATTGTGAGTACTCAGGAAGTCTCCAACCATCTACCAGCTGTGTGATTTGAGTATAAGTGTTATTGCATTTTCTTCTTGTACTGTATAGCATAAGTTGTTAATTTGTAGGCCTAGTGAGGTTTTTGTAATTCATGTAGGGTTCTTGTTGTTAGCCATTCTTCATAATAGTTTGTATCTGTAATAATTCATCTTGCATTAACTGAGCATTACCCAGTGTATTTTCATTTTATTAGGGCTGACTTAGATAAATTTACTCATGCTAATTTCGTGTTAATAGAGGCTATTGCAGTTAACCATATATTTAACCTGTTTTTGCCATTGCATTATCCTTATGAGTCCTGAATGTTTTGTTGTTAGTTTGAGCATCAAACTTTAACTTGTAATTTTACCTAACTCTTTTGTTTTGAACCTGGAACTTTACGGGACAGTAGTGATTTTTAGTAGTCTCACTTGAAGTGTACATTATCTTTCTCTGTTCCGTAACATAAATTTGGCGACCTCTTATCAGGATATTCAGGATATTATCATAAGGATATTGCTTGATATTTTGTGACTGTGATTCATTCATGATGTCTACTGTTACTACACTTGATGAAGCCAAAGTTTTTTTGTCAAATGTGCAAACAGTGTGTGATGTAGAAAACAGAACAAAGAATGAACTTAAGCTTGTTGCAGTTCACTCTCATCATTCTAAAGATCAAATTGTTGGCATGATTAATAAAAGCTTGTTTAATGTAACTCCTCCAAATGAGCAAACGCAGATTGAATTAGCTAAGTTATAGCTAGCCCTGCAGGAGGCTCGTGTTAAGGAGGCTGAAGTTCAAGCACGTGCTAAGGAGGCGGAGTCTCAGGCTCGTATTCAGGAGGCTGAATTTCAAGCAAATGTTAAGGAGGCGGAGTCTCAGGCCCGTATTCAGGAGGCTGAATTTCAGGCAAATGCTCGTATTCAAGAGGCACAGGTACAGGCTCAGGCACAAGTTGAAATTGCTAGGATTCAGGCAGACCATGAGTATCGCATGAAACAAGGTGGAACTGGATCATCTAGCTCTGATGATTTTGATGTGGCTAAAAATGTTAAACTTGTCCCTCCTTTTAATGAATCTGATTTAACAAAGTATTTTCAGTTGTTTGAGAGGGTAGCTACAGGTTTTAATTGGCCCAAAAAGTATTGGCCAGTACTCCTTCAAACTGTTCTCACCGGTAAAGCTCAAATAACTTATGCATCTTTGCCTCAGGATCAATCTGATAATTATGATGTAGTTAAGAGCTTGATTAAGGCCTATGAGCTTGTTCCTGAAGCTTATAGAGTAAAATTTAGGACAACTTACAAGCAAGATAAGCAATCCCATGTTGAGTATGCAAAAATCAAAGAAGATCTGTTAGAGCAGTGGTTAAATTCTAAGAATGTGGATTCTGATTTTGGTAAATTTAAGCAGATGATTTTGCTGGAAGATTTCAAAAGGTGTATTTATAAAGATGTAAGCCTATATCTTGATGAGAAAAGAATAGATAATTTGTCTGATGCTGCAGTTTTAGCTGATGAATATGTTCTCACTCACAAGAGATATTCTAAAGAAAAAGGGAAAGCTGAGAGTAAATACGTTGCCTCTACTCAGAGTACAGGTAACAGGAAAGAGAATAAAGATGATGTTTCTCAGGAAGTAAATACCAGCTTCACCTCTAGATTTCAGAAAAGTAAATGTACTTATTGTAGTAAGCTTGGTCATACGACGGAGAAATGTTTCAGGAGACAGCGTGATGTGAACAAAAAGGAGTCTTTAAATATTCAGTCAATTGGTCTAGTGTCCACTCTTGAGAGTTCCCAGAATTCTTTAACTGAGTTAACTGAACCTGCTTTGAGGGGTAACTTAAATTCTCATGATGGAGCTCCTCTTTTGAGCAGTAACGTGGGTGACACTCTCAAGAGTTCATGTGCTAATTTCCTGTCTGATGGTTTTGTCAGTCCTCTGGACAGTAATGACAGGAAATCAGTTAAAATATATCGTGATACAGGTGCTTGCCAATCCCTTATGCTGACCAGTGTTCTAGGCTCTAATGTTAATTCCTCTGATAAAACGGTAATCTTACAAGGTGTAGGGAATAATTACTTCTCTGTCCCTCTGTGCAGAGTGAATTTAGAGTCTGGTTTTGTTAATGGTTCCGTTATGGTTGGGTTGGTTGAGACACTCCCAATGTCAGGTGTAACTTTCTTACTTGGAAATGATATTGGTGGAAGTCAAGTGTGTCCTGCTCCTTAGTTGTCTAGTAAGCCAGTGGCTGCGTCCCAGGATTGTGATGTCCCTGATGTGTTCCCTGCATGTGCTGTCACTAGGGCTAAGTCTAAAGTTACTGGTGATTTAGAGGATAATGATGATGATGATGTTATCCTAGCTGACACTTTTCTTGCTAATTTGGACCACTCACCAGATGAGGCAGTACCCCGTAGTGTTGATAATTTGTCTCGTCAAGAGTTGGTTGAGTTGCAGGTTGCTGACCCTGAGTTGAAAGGTCTAGCTAACTCTGCTTACAGTGAAGAAGAGTCAGCCGGTGCTTCTACTTGTTATTATGTAAAGTCAGGAGTACTTATGAGGAAGTGGAGACCCCCAACAGCATCAGCAGACTGTGAATGGGAGGTTGTACATCAAGTTGTCATCCCTCGTGTTTGTAGGCAGGATATCATTAGAGTGGCTCATGATTCCAGTTTGGCAGGACACTTTGGAGTGAGGAAGACTGTGGCACGCATTTTGAAACACTTCTACTGGCCAGGTATCTTCAGGGATGTTTCCTGGTATTGTAAGTCTTGTCACACCTGTCAAGTTGTGGGGAAGTGTAATCAGACCGAAAAGGTTGCACCTCTAGTTCCCATTCCTCCTTTTGAGGCGCCTTTCACCCGTGTGTTGTGGATATTGTGGGCCCTCTTCCTAAGACTTCTTCAGGATTTTCTTATCTGTTGACCCTGATTGATATGGCTACTCGTTATCCTGAAGCCATTCCACTTAGAAATATCTCAGCAAAGAACGTGGTTAAGGAAATGCTAGGGTTCTTCACAAAGTTTGGTCTGCCCAAGGAGGTACAGTCAGACCGGGGAAGTAATTTCATGTCGAATGTTTTCAAGCAGTCTCTGAAAGAGTTGGGCATCACCCAGATCACGTCTTCAGCTTACCATCCCCAGACTCAAGGAGCGCTGGAGAGATATCACCAAACACTCAAATCGATGCTCAAGAAATACTGTTTGGAACATCAGAAAGACTGGGATAAAGGTCTTCCATTCGTCGTATTTGCCGGGAGAGAATCTCCAAATGAATCACTGGGCTTCTCACCTTTTGAACTACTGTTTGGCCATGAAGTAAGAGGACCCCTTAAGTTACTCAAGGAATGCTGGCTGTCGGAGGAAGATGACGTCAACCTGCTGGAGTATGTGATGAAGTTCAAAGAACGGCTGTCCACTGCTTTACAGCTGGCGAGAGAGAATTTAGGAGCTGCTCAGGAGAAAATGAAGACTTGATATGATAAGAAGTCCAGGTTACGCCACTTTCAGCCAGGAGATCAGGTTTTGATTCTGCTACCAGTGCATGGGCAACCTCTTCAAGCCAAGTTTAGTGGTCCTTATTTCGTGGAGAAGAAACTCAGTGACGTCAACTATGTCATCGGCACACCAGATCGTAGAAAGAACAAGCAACTATGTCACATCAACATGCTAAAGTTATATCACAGGCGGGACGAAAATAATCCAGTCTGCACTGTAGCTGTTCCACCTGAGTCTGCAAGTGAAGCTCTCCCATGCAGTATGAGCCTGAGTGATAGTTTGGGGAAGAATCCTGATATCATGAATGATCTCCAGACTAAGCTTTCTCACCTACCTCCCGAGGAAAGGCAGGAGTTTTCGGCATTACTGCAGGAGTACCCGCAAGTGTTCCGTGCCACTCCAGGAATAACCACTGTGTTGATGCATGATGTCAATGTTGGAGACGCAAAGCCAATTAAATTGCCTCTTTACCGTGTGAACCCAGTGAAAGTTCCTCTCATCCAGAAGGAGCTTGGCTACCTGTTGGACCACAAGATGATTGAGCCCTGTCAGAGCGAGTGGAGTTCTCCTGTCACTCTAGTCCCTAAGCCAGGCGGGTCACAGCGGCTTTGCATCGACTACAGACGTGTTAATCAGATAACCAAAACAGACACTTACCCTCTCCCTCGTGTGGAAGATTGCATAGACAAGATCGGAAAGGCTAGGTACATAAGTAAGTTTGATTTGTTGAAGGGATACTGGCAAGTACCTATGACTGAACATGCTAGGGAGATCTCATGTTTTGTAACGCTAGGAAAGACTTTTGCATGTTCTGTAATGCCATATACAGATTGTTTTAGGGTAATAAGAAATTTCCTTTGTAAATTTCTTTTTCTTTGTGGGGAGGTGTTACATAGCCTATGATTTCATCATCCTTTGTGTAATTCTAACGTACAGTGTGCTGCCTGTTTGATCACGAGCGTGTTCTGCCTCTGTCCCCCCCTTCTACCGTTATAGTAGAGTAAGTCGTCCTTTCTGTTATTCAGTGCGGGATTGTCAACTCTTTGTCCCCATGGCTTCATTTGCGCGTCCTTCTTACAAGTTGTATCAAGCTCTGCTGGCCCCTATATAATGAGCTCAGTCTCTGCATCATTGCCACTTAGATCTGCTCCTCATTTTGTTCACATCTCTATCCTCCCCTGTACAGTTATTATTGTGAGTACTCAGGAAGTCTCCAACCATCTAGCAGCTGTGTGATTTGAGTATAAGTGTTATTGCTTTTTGTTCTTGTACTGTATAGCATAAGTTGTTAATTTGTAGGCCTAGTGAGGTTTTTGTAATTCATGTAGGGTTCTCGTTGTTAGCCATTCTTCATGATAGTTTGTATCTGTAATAATTTATCTTGCATTAACTGAGCATTACCCAGTGTATTTTCATTTTATTAGGGCTGACTTAGATAAATTTATTCTTGCTAATTTCGTGTTAATAGAGGCTATTGCAGTTAACCATATATTTAACCTGTTTTTGCCATTGCATTATCCTTATGAGTCCTGAATGTTTTGTTGTTAGTTTGAGCATTAAACTTTAACTTGTAATTTTACCTAACTCTTATGTTTTGAACCTGGAACTTTACGGGACAGTAGTGATTTTTAGTAGTCTCACTTGAAGTGTACATTATCTTTCTCTGTTCCGTAACAATATATATATATATATATATATATATATATATATATATATATATATATATATATATATATATATATATATATATATATATATATGAACTCATAATATGAAGGAAGATAAAGTTGAGAGAGAAAATAAGAGAGGAAAAGGAACGATAGAAGAAAGGAAAAAGAAATTAGAGAAAGTACGAAAAAGAAACCAGAAACAAAAAAAAAAAAGACATGAAAATGGATGATATAACGACAACAGAGATTTAACAGAGGAATCTGAAGGATATGACAGGTGAGGAAAGAAGATTAAAGGAAGAATGAAGATTTAATAGAGATAGTATGAAGAAGTTACAGAGGAAGCAGAATATAAAACTAAGGATGACGGAAGATAACAAAGGAAGAAGGAAGTCAAGGGAAGGCAGAACGAAGACGGACGGTGAGAAGAGTCGTGTGGGGAAGGAAATGGGAAAAACAATGGCAAAAAGATGTAACGTAGGGTAAAAGAAAAAGGAAGAGACAGCAGCTGCGTGGCATAGGAGAGTCTAGAGGAATCTGGTAAAGCAAAGTAGTTCAAACAGCTAAATGACAGACCTAATGAATAAGAACATAGGCAGAGAGAGCACGCATATGTGAAAAAGATTGAAGTGTATGATGGAGAAATCAAAGTAAAATGAAAATGAAACAAGGAAGGAGGGAAAATATAAATGAAAGAAAGAACAAGGTATGAAAGAGAAAGTAAGAATGGGAATGAAAAAAGCAACAACGACGTAACTAATAACGAGGGAAGAAAAAACAGAATGGAGGTTAGGAAAAGAATAAACACTGCCGAGATATAACAGAGGAAGGAAGTGGAAGAGAGGAGGAGAGAGGAAAGTTGGGGAGTTGCGGCTAAGGGAGTGGGGAGGTGGAGGTCCCTGCCCCAGTATCGGCTACAAGTCAAACAAAAGCATATCGCAAAATACACAGTTCAAAGATTCCACTCTGAACATTTCGACTTCAGTAACTGGAACATCACTAGAACATAGATGGGACCTGGCCATAAAAACAGAGACCTGACTGGGAACTAACTGGAATCTGACTGGGAATAAAACTTAACTGAGCCCTGAGACCAGATTGCAAACTGACTGAGATCTAACTGAGATTTTACTGGAACTTGTGATTGCAGCACATATTCGCCTGGATGGGCTTCTCTTTTACTCAGCTTGTTCGACCCATATTCGTAGACATTCATAAAGTTCTTCTATAGTCTGCACATCATCTCCATACGTTAGACTTGATATATTCATTCCATCACCATTCATCACCAGCTTCAATCCCGTCAGCACGATTATTCTTTCTGACTACTCGCAACCCCATCCCCATTTCAGTATGTTTTCCATAAACAGTTCACAGTTCATGGCAATCTCTCCTCGATATTTATTTTCCCACCAATGAAATCTTACGTATGTGAGAGTCTCGATATTTTCCTTCTTTTAGTTCTCTTTTCGTTTTCCTTCCCACTTATGTCTCTTACCATTTAAATCTTATATTCAAGTATTAGGTGCAGACAAGCACCTCCGTATCTTATAGTCACTGCCTATATAAGTAAGTGGCGGATTTGTAGTTCAGTAGCCTAGAAGCATTTCAGGGACAGAGCTGCAATTTACCAATATTATCACACAGGTCTGTTCCGGTTTTAACCAAATTTCGTGAAAGGGTTGAGAGTAACCTAAGGAGGTGACTTTTTTTTTTTTTTTTTTTTTAAGAACAATTGGTTATAGATCAAGGTCACAAGGCGAGGTCAAAGTTCGAGTTGTGTTTGTATGTGGGTGAACAAAATAACACGACGAAACTCGTGAGGACAGGGTCCATCTGAGATGTGGACATCATCCAGCCCTCTTAAGTTATCAGAAGAGGCTGGATGACTCCGTCGCTGATGCTTGTCCAGGATGCAACACAGGATCCCATACTATTAAGCACATTATGGAAGACTGCACTGTACACAATCACCTACGCCAACAACACAACATACACTCCTTGAGAGCTCTGTGGGAAAGCCCGGTCTCGGCAGTGGCCTTCCTTAGAGACTTCGGGCTGTTCGGCCAGACTGCCTAGGGAACAACTACTACTACTACACGACCGAACTATGCAGAATAGCGTATCATATTTTTCAGTTTATCAGGGACATTTTGGTATGGAGTGGCATTATCTTTCTTTCTACCTGTGTTCTAGTTCCAATTTTCTCATGTTCTAATATATAGTAAACAAACAGTCACCTATCTGTTTATCTGTCACTTTATTTGCATAATCAAACACTTGTAATGCTGTAACTGCAATTTTTTCTGTATGGTGAAATTATCGGTTTTTTCAGTCCACCTAAAAAGAGAACTGCAACTGGGAGATGAGGGCCTCAAGGATTTTTGTCCCTGCTCTGCTATTTTTTGTAATGTTATTTTAGAGTCAGTCGCCGAATGAAATTCCATTTGGATATGCATTAGGGATCATTCATCTTATTATTCACATTACGGAGAGACATATCACTCACTTACATTAACTGCTTGTGAATAACAAGGCCTCATGTACTATATAAAGAACATTTTCTGTCTGTCTGTGTCTGTTTGTTCACGAACTACTTCCTCAAATTTCATTTTACCTGGCATTAACCTACATTTGTAATCCCTATGACCCAAGGAACGTTTTAGGGGGTCAAAATTCAGATCTGAGTCATTGGAGGTCACTGGTTGAGTGTTTGCCTTTCTGGCCCGGGCAACGCCGGGTACCCCTGCAGCCCAATTTTTGGCATGGAGACTCACATTACCTCCAGTTCGGACATAGGCTATGTGAGGTTGACTCCGAGGTCATTTGAGGTCACCGGTCAGAGGTCATTTAAGGTCACCAGTGATAGTAAACAAGTACGCACAAATACTGCGCGTAAAGTCTGTCAAAGCTGAAATAGAAAGTTCCTGGACCTTTTATAATCCTCCTTCAAAATCATGAGAGGCACATGGTCCTTCTGGAGTAGAAAGAATGACTGAACTAGAACAAATAGGATAGGAGTGTTCGTCTTTTTGGTCTTATGACCCAAGGAAGGTTTTAAGACCAAAAAACCGATGCTTTGGGGGAGGGGGGCAGAGTAGTAAGAGTCAGATAAATAAGGAGGGGGAACGAGAGAAAGATGAAGGAGAGAGAGAGAGAGAGAGAGAGAGAGAGAGAGAGATGGGGGGAAGGGACAGGAGAAGGAAGATTAATAAGGAGGGGGAACGCCGGGTACCCCTGCTAGTAACAAAATAATACCGGTAGTCTGACTTTTATAATGAGACTAAGGCATTACCGCGGAATGCTGATGTACTTAATTGATCTAAATCACGAATACTTTATGTGCTATGTTCCTCCTATTCATGTTGTATGTAGTGTATTCAGAAGTAAGCCAGAAGCAGTTTCTTAATCGTTCTCTATTCACTTTTACTCTTTATCCGAACCTTTGCTTACACTTCTAAATTATTTTTTTCTCATCCACTAGTTTCCCATTTCCCTGGACCAAAATACGTTCACACACACACACACACACACACACACACACACACACACACACACACACACACACACACACCGCTCGCTGGTGCAGTGGTAACGCTCTCGCTTGCCAACTGGTGGACGGGAGTTCGCGCCTCGCTCAGGTTGCGAAAAGTTTCACTGACGAAGTGGGTGGTTACTGTCCCCCTTGAGCAAGGGGATGGGTGTGTGCGTGTGTGAAGGTCACAGCCTTGCCCTTAGATCGGATTATATGAGCTCTCAGCTCCCTTCCGGGAGGGTAAAAGCTGACGATCACGACCATCAAGTGATCCTGACCGACCCGGTGAATTACACACACACCCCGATCAAAACATAACACCAGCTCTCGCGTTCTCGCTCCCTGAGCGAGGGTGCAACAAATAACACCAAATACCGTCCAGACCCAAAACATGCCAACAATACATCAACACCACATCCCCATTGTGATCAGTTCTATCGCTAAGCCTACAAAAACACATTGCCTCTCATCCACTTCTTGTCTTGGGGCTGTAACTACAACTACTAAAGGTACAATAATGCCGAGTAATTAACACGCACCAAAGTTTCACAGCCTACGTTCAAGAATAATCTTTTCACAGATGTACTTTTTACTCTTTCCCTCCTCCGTCTTCGATTTACGAGGTGATAACTGCTCTTGCTTCCCACACTTCATTTCAATTTCCAACTTGCAGCCACACATTGTTATGGACAACCTGGTATCGGATGCGAGGAAGGGACAGAGGAAGAGGCACGGTAGGTGAGGGAGGTAGGGAAGGAGGGAGAGAAGAGGGATAAAAAAGGGGGAGGAATTAGTGAATGAGGGAGGGAGTAGGTGGAATAAAGGAGGGGGAGACAAGGAAGAAGATGGAAGGCGGGGAGCATGAGTGCATAAGGATAGGGAGGCAGGGATGGATGAGGTGAGGGTTAAGGAGGAGAAGGCTTGGAAGGCAGAAGGGAGAGGGAAAGTAAAGAAAGGGAATGTAGGTGGGGGGGGGTAAGAAATGAAAGAACGGTCTAAAGGAAAGGAGGAGGGTAGGGATGAGGAGAGGAAGGATAAGAAAGAAACAGGGATGATGCAGAAAGGAAAGAAGGAAGGACAGGGATGACAAAGAAGAAGGGAGAAGAATACAAGAAAAGAGACGGGGACGACAATGAGGGGAAAAAGGGAGAGAGGTAAAAGAAGGACAAGGAGGTAAGTACGGAGGTAAGGGAGAAGGTAAAGAAGGGGCACATCTAACTTCCATGAAGCTGATTTTGCAATGAAAATCAGGCCAACTTACCAAGACAGATTACGGCAAAAAGAAACATCGCCTGTCGATTTTATTCAGCTTAGGGGAGATACCATACAGAACATAATAATAATATTCTCCATTAACTAACTTAATACCATGACTACATGGTACTTCGTTCTTGTTACACCCAAGCAATGCTGTTCAACTTAAGAGACCCCTTCCTAGTGAATCCCTTACCCTTTAGGGGCTCATCTCATGAAGGCATATTGCACTCCAAGGCAATATGCAAGACGGTGAGAAACAAGGACAGATGAAACTTGAGAATGAGAGGGTGAGGTGGAGACTGGAATGAGAGGGAGTGGGTGTAAGGGAGAGGATGAAGTGACAGAGGTGAACGTGGGTTGGAGGGGACGATGCAAGTGGGGAGGTGGAGCTGAAGAGGCATAAAGACAAAGTTTTACGAGAACACCAGACTGGAAATGACAAGGGAAGATGCACGAGAGCGATGAGGGGGTGGTGTGAGAGGTGGCAGAAGGTGTGAGAGGTGGCAGAAGGTGTGAGGGGTGACACAGGGTGTGAGGGGTGACAAAGGGTGTGACGGGCGACAGAGTATGAGGTGTGACATGTGGTGTGAGGGGTGGCAGGTGGAGTAATGGGTGTCAGGGGGTGTGAGAGGTGGCAGGGGGTGTGAGGGGCGGCAGAGGGTGTCAGGGGCGACAAGTGGTGTGTGAAGTGGCAGGGGGTGTTAAGGGTGATAGAGGGTGCAGAGTGTGAGGGTGACAGGAGGTATATAAGGTGGCAGGGTATGTATACGAAGAACAATTGCAGAGAGATTGCTGTAGATTGCTGTCCGCGGAGGTAAAAATGCAAACTAACTTTACGCCTATCAACTACAAGAGTCATTAGGAAAAAAGTCCATATATTACTTAGTTCCCACATTTTTCACGGTTACAGTGTCTAAGAGAATATAAATCTAAAAATGTGAGCTTACAGCATACGCCATTCAGGAACACGATACTGACATGGCACTGGGAATGAAAAGGCAATGGGAATGAAAAGGCAATGGGAATGGGAATGAAAAGGCAATGGGAATGGGAATGAAAAGGCAATGGGAATGGGAATGAAAAGGCAATGGGAATGGGAATGAAAAGGCAATGGGAATGGGAATGAAAAGGCAATGGGAATGGGAATGAAAAGGCAAAGGGAATGATCATTATATAGTAATTTCATGTCTGAATTGTGATTTATCGTTATAGCTTCTTGTAGGAAATGGAAATGATCATTACAGTACAATCTTATATTTGAATTGTATGTTTCAGAAATATGCCCCTAAGTCAAAGCTACATCCAGATCCCTAATCGAACAGTTGGGTATCAGGGACAAAGAAAAAAAAAACTGCACCCAACAGTCTGATCGGCGGGCTGATGGTGATGCAATGTGGTGGTTTTGACTCACACAACTCATAATTTAGGACGATATTTCCCCCCTCTCTCTGTATGTGCCGAGAGGCAAGGTGGTGGTGGTGGTGGTGGTGGTGGGCTTACTATTCATGACGCAATTAAGACTGGACATTTCGGGACGGAGAGGATCCCACATTGCGCTTGCAGGGGAAAGATACATGGATAGTTACAGAGAGAGAGAGAGAGAGAGAGAGAGAGAGAGAGAAACACACTCTCTCTCTCTCTCTCTCTCTCTCAGCCTCGTGGAAGACTGGTGTGGGTGGCCAAGATGAGCCACACGACTTCGTGAGATACGCTGATTAAGAGCTGTTGGGATGGAGGCGGCAGTCAGTGAAGGAATTATGGCCAAGGGGGGCAGGCGAGGAAGGATGAGGTGGGATGGGACGGGATGAGATGGACGTTATGAGGATTGAGAGAAGTGTTTCCTGATCATTACATGAAACATTATATGAGGCAGGGAGTGGGAGGAAGGCTGGGATCATAAGGACGGGGTGAGACAAGTGGGGATTTAGAAGGCCAGGGAGAATACTGTGGACGGTTACATGCGAGGGAGAAATCCTCCATGGGATTTACTCATTAATCGCGTTAAGCATCCCTTAGGCTACGTTTCCCCACGTATATTAAGTTAGAAATTCAGGCTGTTGTAGCCGCAATCCACTCACGTGAGAGGATTGTGGCTGCAGATAGTTCACCGTCAGGCTGCCAACTATAACCACACCTTTCAGGTTATTATGTGTAATCTTGACCTTCAGGCAACTAAATGTCATCTTGCATTTCAGGCTACTTTGTACAGTCATGCAATTCTGGCTACTGAATGTAAACTTTTCCTTCAACCTTTTCTAAGTAGTTTACCGTTCAGATTATCCAGTGCAAACTCCCCTTAAGGTTAGAAGTGCTACTCCCACCTTTCAAGTTACTACAAATCATCTTACCCTCCAGGCTCCAGTCACATATTATCTCACTGTTCTGGCCACAGTGTGCTTCCCATCTACACAAAGGTGTTCTAGGCTTTCATATCCCTGTCCTTTCAGGCTAAAGGAAACTACTGAGTTTCGCCCTCCAATTCTAGCTTATGCGCAGAACCTATTATTTCGTAACAAGTACGAATATATGAAACAAGTGACAACTACAGAAAAGGTCTCTAAAAAAAGGACCAGGAAAGGACTTAATCATGGCAATATAGGTTCCTCTCTGTCTCTAAATCCCGCCTACACTGACGGGTCTGGATGACTGAGGTGCACTACTGACACGATACTGATGTCAACCGCTGTAAAGTCGTTACCGTAGGCCAGGTGTTCTTAAAGTGGTGCCTCAATACCACCACGGGGTATCGATTCGGTTTCTTGGGGATATCCAGGAAGGCTCTGGAAAAAATAAATAAATGGAACAGTTTCGTTGATGGTAACTACGAATAACTGTCAGCCACAGCCATTTTCTTTTCCCCTTTTAAAGGAAAGTGAAAGTGAATGTAGTAATATATTAGTGAAAGGGTATCAAGATGCCTTTGAGTTGAACCTGGAGGTATCGGGGACGAAACAATTTAAGAACTGCCTTAGGCCGTAATGGTGAAAGGACCGCGTTAACGATCGCTTGGCTCAATAACGTGGGTCAGTTTTCCCTTACTGGTGATTACCAAGGGTAATGGTGACATTTTTTTTTTTCTGTCAATAACCCTTTTGTTTAACTCTCTCAGCACGAACACATTTAAAATGTAATTCTTACTGCCTCCACACGGTTTTATCTATCATGTAGGAGGCTTTTTGAACATCATGGGTTTAAAATGGCATTCATCAACCGCAAGTACTGTACAGTAGGCCTCTCGTTACACTGAATAAAATAAAGGCCAATAATAGAGTCTGTAAGAAGCAAGAAAAAATCAGAATGGTGTCATCGTAAATGGGGACTTAAAAAATTGTCTCTCTCTCAGCTATGTAAAATAGTCTGACAGTGGCAAATTTACTAAACACATTAAATGGAGATTGCTTCTGCTTTTCCATTATGGCAGGCCTCCCTTAAGACGCATAAAATCCTTTGGCAACAGCAAGAATAGAATGAAAACACACAACACTAAGCAGAATAATGAAGCCTGTTCTGAGCTCTACCTCTCCCATAAGCAGAGTAAATTCGTCTGGTGGTAACAATAATTAAATAAAACTGCGCGAAAATGCTGCAGGCGCATGAAATAAGGCTATGTGGAGAGAGTTGTATAGCAGGCAGGAGGATGTGAGAAAATGAAAACACGGACTTGAATACTGTGTGAAATGACCCTCCTTTGTGGGCACTAATGTTCCAAGTGAAATAACAAAAATGAATAACAATGTGTGTGTGTGTGTGTGTGTGTGTGTGTGTGAGAGAGAGAGAGAAAGAGAGAGAGATAATACAGACATACTGTACAGAGGGATAATACAGACATACTGTACATGTCAGCGTATGCAACAAAGAGGAACAATATATGAAAATGACAGCAAACGTGAGAATTACAGCCAGAGTAAAACAGCAGCAACAACAGAGGGAAGGTTGGTGTGTATATCGTCATGTAGGTAATGCTGACCCCAGTCTTATACAGAACATGGTGTTATGACTGAACATGTAATTGTTGAACAATAACCTCAATATACACACTAGTCTGATGCATAATTGCCTGTGTGATATTTGTACTTGTTTCGTGAAGTCAGGCCTTAAAAATTTTATTTTCATTTAGAAGCTTTACTGTACAGGCAGATGCAGAGATATAACCAATCAGCATGAAATTTTTAGACTAATTTCCAAAATTAGACGACATTTTAGGATTTAGCAAACTTCTGGACGTCTTTTTTAAAAGTTAGAAACATTTGTGTATTTAGCTGAGTAACTCTGCCCCGGGATGAAGAGGTATCGACGAAAACAAAATGGAGTCATAAGAAAAGATGTTAAGCGAAGAGAAAGAGATGTGGAGACAGTACAGAACGAAGGCAGAGAAAGAGATGTGGAGACAGTACAGAACGAAGGCAGAGAAAGAGATGTGGAGACAGTACAGAACGAAGGCAGAGAAAGAGATGTGGAGACAGTACAGAACGAAGGCAGAGAAAGAGATGTGGAGACAGTACAGAACGAAGGCAGAGAAAGAGATGTGGAGACAGTACAGAACGAAGGCAGAGAAAGAGATGTGGAGACAGTACAGAACGAAGGCAGAGAAAGAGATGTGGAACGAGATACAAATGAAACCCAAAGCGATGTGGAGGGGGTGATACGTGTGGAAAGAGACACTGGAAAAAACCTGTATGATGTGACGGGAATTATATAAATATCATTACACACTATCACAAATAATGAGACAGCCAGCACTGATTTTCCAAACCCAGTCTGTGAGGCCATATATGGAACCCAATATACTGTCAAAATATTACGCAAAAGTTTTTTTATTTTCCAAGTAACAAAGTGAGTGATATTATTGTCTGCCATAATAAGAGGACAAAACTACAGAAGAAACAAGATAACCAGAGATATAAACATTGTTCACGAAAAATTTCAATTGCTCATGCCCCTCCACAGGCCCTTCTGAGGTAATATGTTCCCTCAACTCACACTCCTAAGTTTACTCAGCAGATGTGACGAAGGAAAATAAGTAAACAGAAATGAAGCCAGGAGCAACAGGAACTGGATGTTATGTGGAATGGCTGTCCTTAATAAACGTTAATATATCAACTGCTCTACACGGATATACTTTCATACACCTCATCACTATGATGACGTCCCTTTTCTTTTATTCTGGCTACCGAAATGGCACTTTTATGAGACTTAGGACATGCAACTTATACTGAACGATTTCATGAAGGCCAAAGTTAATACCTAAAGTTTAAAAAGTCTCTCGCAAGATGAATAAAGCTGTGTGAAGATAGTCGATTTAAAATGAAAAGGACGTCATCGCACTGAAGAAGTTCATCAGAAAAGATTATCTCATCAGGTAACAAAATAGAGCAACGCAGAGGTTATCAGTAACTATGGTAGTTAATGTTCTGACCAGGTGATGATGTACAGGTGTGGCGGCACACATTACCTCGGGGAAGAAATATAAAACCTCAGTAGTGATTACATGCACCATCTTTTCAGGAAAATGAGATGAATATGTAAGAAGCTAATTGAAAGCTAACAATGATTATTACATGGTCCACCCTGATACTAAAGATCATTCTACCATCATCATCATCATCATCCAACACGTACTTCCATCATCATCATCATCATCATCATCATAATCCTACTCCCCAGCACCTCTTCATCAGTTCCATGTCTCATGATTTACCATGACCATGATCATCATCATCTTGACGATGATGATCATTATGACTGTTTGCTGCCACAAGGAAGTTAGATCAAGCACGTACATCATCAGACAAAGTCATTATTGATGATGAATGCAGTTGTTGGAAAAAAAAAAAACATACTTTACAGATTATACGAAACTGTGCTATCATCATCATTACTATAATTACCATTGTCATATACACGGGTCATGTAGAATGAAAAAAAAAAGAGAGAGAGAAAGAGAGAGAATTAAAAAGACAGGGTAATACCATCGTAGTTCCCAGTGGAACTAAAAAAACACATCCATCTAATCATCACTCATAGCCTTAAATATCCTCAGCTCTAACCCACTACTCTTGCTCTACTAATCTGCCAGAATGAAATACTACCTTGCAACAAAGCGCCCGCACATCAGGCTACTCGTAACACCGATCTCTCAGTCACTACTCTGTGACTAAATGCATATTCATTTTAATGTCTGTGTTACAAATGATGCTGTAGCTTTTTCTTCAAAATAAAACCTCTGTCATACCTTTAGAAATCCATTTGCACAACAGAGGAAAAATGAAACAATAATGAAAGACGGTATAACAGCGAAAACATGAAGTAACGGTGGAAGCAGACATATACAACAGAGGATGAAGGAAGATATAAGACAAAGCAGAAAGAAGAGAGGCAGCGAGAAGAGTCATGTGGGGATGGGAATGAGAAAAGCAATGATAAAACAGGACGCAACGTAGGATGGTAGAAGAAAAGAGGATGAGAGAGCTGCCGTGTGGTGTGGGAAAGAAAGCATGAGTAAAAAACAAAACATTACTAATAAAAGATAGACTCTATCAGTAGGAGAACAAAGGCAGAGAATACGCATATGGGAAAGGAAATAAAAAAGATGATGGGGAAATTCAAGTAAAAAAAGAATGAGGACAGAGGAAAAAACAACAGAAGAAAACAAATGCAGGTGAGAGATAATGAAAGCAGTATTTAAAATAAATAAATAAATAACTGAGTATGAGTGAAAAGGCAGTAAGTAGGGGTGATAGGAAAGGATTATAAAGGTTCTACGACATAACAGAAGAAGGAAGCAGAAGAGGGCAAGAGTGAACGGTTGTGTTGTGGGTAAGGGAGTGGGGAGGTGGTAGTGGAGGTCTCTGCCCCAGTATCAGCAACAACTGAAAGTCAGGCAGCCAAACACATAATTTTCAGGCTCCACTCTGGACATTCGTGCCACCACGACCGCAGTAACTGTCGCAGCACTGGAATATGGATGGAACATGGCCAGAAAAATAGACCTAACTTAGAACTCTCTGGAATTTGACCTGGAACTAACTGGAATTTGACTGGGACCTAACCGTAATCTGACTGGATCCTGATTGGGAACTAACTGGAATCTGACTGGCTTCTAACTGTGAACTAAACCTAACTGAACCTTAGGACCAGACTGAAAACTGACTGGGACCTAACTGACATCTGATAGGAGCCTGTGATGTGACTGGCAGCACACATTACTTGGATGGCTCCTCTTTTACTCGAAATGTTCGGCCCATATTCGCAGACATTCACAAAATTCTGAAATAGTCTGCACAGGATCATATGCAAACATCAGACATGAAATATTCCAGCCCTCACCATTCATCACCAGCCTCATTCTCGTCAGCACGAGTCTTCTTTCTGACTTTCATAATCCCGTCAACATTTCAGTATACTTCCCATAAACAGTTCACAGTTCATGGCAATCTCTTCCCGACATTATGTTTTCCACCAATGAAATTTTACTTGAGTGGGGTCTTCTATTTTATTATTTTTCTTTTCGTTTTCTTTCCCATATCTGTCTCTTATCACTCAGATCTTATATACAACTTTTAGATGCTGGCAAGCATCTCAATATATCATAGTCGCTACCTGGCTATATAAGTAAGTGGCAGAGTTGTAGGTTAGTGGACGAGATGTAGTCAAGGGGTCGAGCTGTAGTTTACTAATATTCTCACACAGTTCTCTTACGGTTTTAACCAAACTCTCTGAAATAGTTGAGGGCAATCTAAAGGGTGACCTATTGTATTTTTTTTTTTTTTTAACAATTGGTCAAAGATCAAGGTCACATGGTAGTCAACTCAGTGTTATGATCCGATAAATGATTAATGTCACGGGGCGTCGTAAAAATTCGATCGATGTGTCCATGCACGTGAACAAAATAAATAGTAAAACAGTTTTCATCTTCCTAGGACCAAACTTAGTACAAACCTGAAGATCAGGCAAAAGTTTGACCTACTCTTTTTGAGAAAGATAGGCCAAAGGTCAAGATCACACGGAAAGGCCAATTTAGAAAGATTTTATCCGATTTAGACCAAACTTACTGAAACGGCTCTGGGAATGCCAAGGATAGAAAAAAAAAAAAATAGATTTTGAGACCAACATCTCCGAGTGTAGGGTCGCAGGGTAAGGTCAAAATATGTAACCATCTAACATGTTTCCCTGTACGAGCTATTCATAAGGCTGCAAGAGGTCTGGATATTTTTCTTTGTCCTGTTCTCTAAGTCTCCTTTTTCCCTTACTTTTTCCTGGGGGTAGGTTTTTTTTTTTTCTCTCTCTCAAGAATACTCCCCCAGTATCCCTCCTTGTCGTACTAGGCGACTAAAAGGGTTGGCGGAGGGTTAGTGCCCCTCCCCGGAAAACAACTAACTAAAAAGACAAACAAGAAGCCTCGGACAAGGACTGACCAAACGATGACGACCCAGGACCGGACAAAGGACATCGTAATTGTAACATGGAATGTAAGAGGTGCGAATGATGAGGTGAAAGAGAGAGAGATTATCCCGGTACTTGAGGGTGCGAAAGTTGATGTATATGGAGTAACTGAAACTAAATGGGGAGGTGAGAGTGTGAGAGAATGGGAGTATGGATGGGGTATATGTGCAGGTAGGTGAGAATGAGAGGGCAAAAGAAGGAGTGTGTATAGTTGTGAGTAAAAGATGGAAGAAGTACATAAGAGAGTATTGATCAGTTGGGTCAAGGATTGTGTGGGTAAGATTGAAAGTTGGAATAGAAATGTGGGCGATTGTGTGTGTGTATGTGCCAACGCAAGATCGTGCAAGCAGAGTGAGAGAAGAGTTCTGGACAAATGTGGAAGTGTGCATGGAAGAGTTTGGAAGGAATGAAAGAGTATTTTTTGATCGAGTATATGAATGGTAAAGTAGGGAATGTGAAGGTGGATGGAATAGTTGGTGAGTGGGACGTGCCTGCTGAGATAAATGAGAATGGCAGTGCGTTAGCGGACATTTGTGCTGGGAGGGGGTTGGTGATAGCCAATACCCTCTTCAGGCATAAAATGATCCACAGGTATTCATGGCGAGAGATGAGAAGGGTGGGTGGTGAACTGAATGAAAGGAAGGCAATGATTGATTATGTGTGTGTGGATGAAAGGATGCGAAGATGAGTTATGGATGCAAGAGCTTATAGAGGCTGGGGGAGTGGACTTTCTGACCACTACTTGGTAGTGGCCAGAATCAAGATCCAAATAAGATGGAGAAATAGAAGAAAGGGAAGGACGGGAGGAAGGAGTATTTGCAAGGAGAGTGGAAAGGTTACAAGAGGATGAGAAAAAGGCAAAATGTAAGAGAGAAGTGGAGGAACGATTGGGCAAATATGAATTGGAGCAGATGGGGGACGTGGAAGGTGGTGCAGGATATTCACAGAAGAAATATATGCAGCATGTGATGTGGTGTGTGGGATGAAGAGAAGACGGAAAGAGGTGCAAGGAACAGCATGGTGGAATGAAGAGGTGAGACAGGCTGTGGCACAAAAAAAAAAAAAAAAAAAAACGCACACAATGAATGGATGAGTAATAGGGGCGTGCAAAAAGTAGAGAGGCGGAAGAGAGAGTTATATGTAGAAAGGAAGAGAGAGGTGAAACGATTAGTAAGAGAGAGTAAGAAGAGAGTGGATGAGGAATTTGGAAGGAATTTGAGTGTAAAGTGGAGGGACTGTAAGAAAATGTTCTGGAAAGAGGTGAAGAGAGTAAGATAGGGTGGAAATGAAGTTAGCAGGGGAGTGAAAGATAAAAATAGTAGATTACTAGTGGAGAAGGGAGAAAAAGTGAGCAGATGGAGAGAACACTTTAAGGAATTGTTGAACATAGAGGATGGAAGTAATGCGAGTATAAGTGGCTGGGGAATGGCTGGGAGAAGGAGGGAGGAGAGAAGACAGGAAGAAATCAGTAGGATAGAAGTTGTGGAAGCAATGAAGAAAGTTAAATTGGGGAAAGCCCCAGGAATTGATGGAGTGTGAGGTGAAATGCTGAAGCATGGGGGAGAGACAGTAGTAGAATGGTTGTGGAAGATGTGCAGATTGGCCTGGGAGGAAGGTAGAGTCCCGGAGGATTGGAAGTCAGGCATAATTATTCCCTTGTACAAAGGAAAAGGGGAAAAAGAAGTGTGTGGTAATCATAGGGGCATTTGTGTTCTTAGTATAATAGGAAAAGTGTATGGTAGGATATTTACTGACAGAGTTAGAGAAAGAACAGAGGAATTAGTTGGAGAAGAACAGGGAGGCTTTAGGAAGGGAAGAGGTTGTGTAGATCAAATATTCATTCTTAGATCTTTAGTGGAAAAGTTTCTAAAGAATGGAAAGAAGTTGTATGTGGCTTTCATGGATTTGGAGAAAGCATATGACAGGGTGGATAGACAAGGATTGTGGAAAGTATTAAGAATATATGGAGTAGATGGAAAGTTGTTGAATGCTGTGAAGAGTATGCATGATGGTGCTAAGGCTGCAGTGCGTGTGGATGGTGAACTGAGTGAATTTTCCTCTTTGAAGGTTGGGTTGAAACAAGGATGTGTCATGCCTCCATGGTTGTTCAATCTGTACATGGATGGGGTAATACAAGAGGTACAAGGTAGGGTAGTGGATGTTGGAGTGGCCCTGGTGAGAGAGGATAGTGTTTGGAAACTCCCTGTACTGTTGTTTGCAGTTGATACTGTGTTGTTGAATGAAGACGAAGGGGAGCTGCAAGGCTTGGTGGATGAGTTTGGGAGAGTGTGTAAGAAACGGAATCTAAAGGTGAATGCAGGAAGAGTAAAGTGATGGTCTTTGAGAGAGGTGAAGTCATTGAATGTACAGCGAGGTTGGATGGTGAGGAATTTGAAAATGTGAGTACATTTAAATACTTGGGTAGTGTGATGAGTAAGGATGGAGGTTTGGAGGGTGAAGTGCTTGAAAGGGTACAGGATGGAAGAAAGGTTGCTGGTTCCTTGAAAGCAATGATAAGAAACAGCGAAGTGAGCATGGAAGTGAAAAAGTTACTATATGACAGTATTGTGATACCAACTTTAACGTATGGGTATGAAGCTTGGACGTTGTTGGAAGGACACAAGTCAAGAGTGAGAGCATTGGAAATGAGTTATTTAAGAGGAGCCTGTGCAGTCACATGGAGAAACAGGCTGACAAATGAGGATATAAAGGAGCGTTGTGGTGTGGATGTGGATGTGATATGAAGGGTTAGGAGGAATACACTGAGGTGGTTTGGCCACTTGGAGAGGATGGAGAATGAAAGACCGACGAAGAGAGTGTATGTGAGTGAGGTGGAAGGGGGGAGAAGGAGGGGGAGGCCGAGGATGAGATGGAGGGATGGGGTGGAGAGGTATATGAGAGAGGGGTGTGTGAGCTGGGAGCAGGGCAGTGAAATTACGGGGGACAGGGCGACGTGGAGGCGATTTGTTTGTGGCCACCCCGAACGGGATTGAGGCGTCTGGCAGTAGATAGATAGATAGTGTTGTCAGTTATGGTGGTGTGATATCAGTGGTGATGGTGGGTTCAGCAGGGTTGGATCCATTTATGGTGAAGCAGCGTCGGCCGTACTTTGTGATTTCCTTACCCAGGTATTCTTATCACCTGCCATGCTCTTTCTTAAAGGGGTTTTTCTCTCTCTCTCTCTCTCTCTCTCTCTCTCTCTCTCTCTCTCTCTCTCTCTCTCCAACCTATTCAGTTATACATTCCCAGTCCTTTCCACAGCAGTTTCTCTCTGTCGTATCATATATTGCAGTTTATGAAGGATTTTTCATTATGGTGTGACAATACCTATTTTTCTAACAGTGTTGTATTTGCAGTTTCTCATGTTCTAGAATACACAACAGATATCTATTTATATAACTGCCTATACAGTATATCTACTAATCAATCGCTTGTCAATTTGTCGGTATAATGAAATCTGTTTCTTCAATCCATCTAAAGAGAGAACGGCAACTTAGAGACGAGGACCTCAAGGGATTTTTGCTCCGGCTCTGTGATTTTTAGTAATGTTATTTTAGAGTCAGTCGTCGAATGGAATTTCATTTGGATGTGCATTAGGGATCATTCATTTCATTATTCACATTACTGAGAGACATTTCACTCAGTTACGTTAATTGCTTGTGAATAACGAGGCCACATGAATTATTAATAATCTACCTTTGGTAATGAGACTAAAATTTACGCAATACTGCGGAATGCTGATGTACTTAACTGATTTAAATAACGAATACTTATTGTGCTATGTTCCTCCAACTTACATTCTTTATATGTATTGAATCGTAAGCCAAGAACAGTTTCTTTATCAATATGTGTTCTGTTGTACACTTCATCCTGACCTTTGCTTAAACTTTTATTATTTATCATTAACTACATACTTTTACTCACTTTCCTGACCCAATTTACTTTTGCGCTCACACATACACACTCACACACAGACGCACACACACACACACACACACACACACACACACACACACACACATAGCGTGTGTGAAGGTCACAGCCTTGCCCTTAGATCGGACTATATGAGCTCTCAGCTCCCTTCCGGGAGGGTAAAAGCTGACGATCACGACCATCAAGTGATCCTGACCAACCCGGTGAATTACACACACACACAAAAACTGATCGACACATAACACCAGCTCTCGCGTTCTAACTTCCTGAGAGGGTGCAACAAATAACACAAAATACCATCCAGACTCATAACATGCCAACAGTACATCAGCACCACAATCCTCATCATCGTCAATTTAAGTTTCATCGTTAGGTCTACGAAACAAAACGAAAAAAAAAAAAATTGCCTTCCATCTACTTTTTGTCCATGGGCTGTAACTATAACACTTAAAGATACATTAATGCTAAGTAATTAACATGAACCAAATTTTCACTGACTACATTCTACTGTAGAATACATTTGTCACAGATGTACTTTTTATTCTTTTCCCCTTCTGTATTCGATTTACGAGGCGATAACTTCCCTCGCTTCCCATATTTCATTTCAATTTCCAGCTTGCAGCCACACATTTCAGTGGACAACCTGGTATCGGATAGGAGGAAATGACAGGGGAGGAGACAGTGAAGGTGAGGGAGGTAGGGAAGGAGGGCGAGAGGAGGGATAAAACGTGGAGGGGGAGGTAGTGAATGAGGGAGAGAGAGGGTGGAAGAAAAGAGGAGGGGGAGACAGGGTAGGAAAATGGAAGGAAGAGAAGGAGAGTAAATAAGAAGAGGGATAAAACGTGGAGGGGGAGGTAGTGAATGAGGGAGAGAGAGGGTGGAAGAAAAGAGGAGGGGGAGACAGGGTAGGAAAATGGAAGGAAGAGAAGGAGAGTAAATAAGAAGAGGGAGGCAGGGATGAATGAGGGGGGGTTCAGGAGGAGGAGAAGGCTGCAAGGGAAAAAGGGAGAGGGAAAGCAAAGAAAGAAGAGGTTAGGAGGGTAAGGAATGAGAGAAAAGTTGGAACGGAAGGAGGAGGGTAGGGATAAGGAGAGGCACGATGAGAAAGAAACATGGATAGTGTAGAAAGGAAAGAAGGAAGGACTGAGAGGGAAGATACAGAAGAAGAGAGAAGTAAACAAGGAGAGAGAAAGGGAAGGTAATGAGGGAAAAAGGGAGAGAAGACATGGAAGGACAAGTAGGGAAGAGAGAAGGAAGAGGAGGAGCCTTCATTTACACAGAGAGTAGGCCAGCATACTCTCTTAATACGTCTGCCTTCAACTGTCTACACCACACTACATGCGCATAACATATCACACCTTCTATTTCACTCTCATAGCAATGGCCGTTGTAATTTTATTTTCAAAAGAGGTGGTACCTCGGATTGTCACCACCGGCAGGGTAGGGCTGGCGGCACAGGGTCCTCCTGGTCGCCATCAAGCGACTGTCCCAGTAGCGACTAGTGCGATTTCCGGCCATGCTCGTCAGCGGAGAAGTGAAAATGCCGCCTTATTCTTCACCAACATCCGTGGGCTTAGTACCAACTTAAATTCAGTCCATTTTTTCCTCTGGCCCTATTCCTCACAGAACCACAAATCTCACCGTCTACTGAAATATCCCCATATTGTTTTCCTTGTTACCATCTCCTCACAAACTTCCGTAATAAGAGTGGCACCTGTTGTTATATCAAATCCCAATATGCAGTTGACACCAATTTAAACTACACTTCACGCAGTTTTGATTACTCGTTGTATAAATTAAACTGTCAAAATATTACCAAATATATCTGTGTAGTTTACCGCTCCCCCAATGCTTCTGAACCCAGTGTATTTGATTCCATTTCCACACAGTTGAGTAACCTTAATCTTGCCCTTAACACCGAAATTACCATCTTGGGTGATTTTAACATACATAATGTTGAATGGTTATTGCACTCTGCCAGGACTGACGATGCTGGTCTAGAGTGCGAGCTGTTTGCAGAATCGTTTAATCTCACGCAACTGGTAAAGTAACCAACCAGAATACCAGATAATCCTTACCATAATGCCCATCTTTTGGATCTGTTCCTGACAAATAATCCAGATCAGTACAGGATAGAAGTATTGTCTCCACTTGGATCCTCTGACCACAATCTCATCAAAGCCTCATTAGTTAGCCCCCCAAAACCTCCCCATTCTGAACCTGTCAGGGTGACCCGATGGCACTTTGATAGGGCAAACTGGAATGAATTTAGAAATTATCCTGCTGACATTCCATGGCAGTCTTTCTTCTCTAGTGATGTCAATTCTACCCAGTCCCACATTTGCGATTTAATACTAGCTGGTATGGATTTATTCATACCAAGTCAATAATCCACTTAAAATCGAACTCTCGAAAATGGTTTGATAGCAACTGTGCCAGAGCAACAGCCCAAAAGTCATCAGCATATAACTAATACTTGAAATAAAAAACATCTGATTCACTCTCAGTTTAAAATTGCTAGAAACCATGCAAAAGCTGTAATAAATCTTGCTAAATCAAACTTTCTTCAAAACCAAACATCAAAACTACTTAACAACCCTAATAACAATAAAATTTTCTGGTCAGCTCTCAATTCTTTCAATAATAACTTTAACAAGTAATCATCCATTCCCCCACTAAATTCTCCAGATGACAACATTACAAATGACCCGCGTGGGAAAGCAGATATCTTTGCCAGTACATTTGCCCGAAATTCTACCTTAGAGGAAGCCAGCCAGAATGTCCCAGTACTAGAACTTGACTCTCCCAGCATTGTTCCACTTAAAATACAGACAAGGTACGTGAAATCCATCCTAGACAATTTACCTACCAACAAAGCTCCAGGCCCAGATGGAATTCCGCCAATTGTTTTGAAAAAGTGTTCCCCAGAACTTGCCTCTGTTCTTGCAAAATTATTCAGACTATGCATACGTACTTCTTCATTCCCTAATTCATGGAAAGAAGCCAATATCCACCCAATTCCAAAGAAAGGAAGTTCCTCGGACCCCTCTGATTACAGACCAATAGTTGTCACATCATCTCTTGGTAAGGTTTTTGAAACTGTAATTAATAAGCACATAGTTAAAGTTGAATAAATCATCTGAAAGTAGCAAGAATAAACGAAAATAAAGACGCCATCTTTCTGAATGAGTTGTTATTAACTATTAAGATCTCAGGGCACAGGATACTCTAAACTTTGATGTCGGCGACAATGTACTCAAACAGTGTGCTCTCAAAACTGTAACTCTTTGGGCTGCCGTGTTAGCCAGGTGAGTGTGACAGGTAATTCACTTTGAACTCACCAGGTACACGGGATATACAATTCCAGGTGTCCTGCCTGCCTCTCTCTCTCTCTCTCTCTCTCTCTCTCTCTCTCTCTCTCTCTCATTTTTGTTATTCGATGGATCGAATTTTATGAACGCCCTGGTCTATGAAAAAATGTAATGGATTTTTACCAAGGGAAAACTTGCAGGCGAGGTTCAGTCTTACACAAAACGAGGATTGAGTTGATATTGACCAACAAGAAACGAAGCTGAACACGTAAATATCTGAACGCAAGTATATAAGCAAGTACAAGTAATTATGTAGGTGGTGGCGACTATCATCCACTCAATTGATGTAGTGCTGCCTACTTCTTCCACAGCCTTTATCATTCTTTTTCTGTGCCTGCCCTCCTCTCTTCCTATTTCTCCCATCTTTCCTGTCACTTCCTATTGCTTTTCTTTCCTTTACAGGTGGCTTTACACTGAATGACAAGCCAAATGGTTTCCTGTAAGTCAAGAAACCATTTACAACGCTGGGTGGTAACCATATAACCAAACCATACGTGTTGCCTACGTGTCAACAAGTGGGTTGGTGGAGGGTTAGTGTCCCTCCCTGTAAAACAAATAACTCAAAGTCAAATGGCCACTCGTTTCGGGATTATGGTGCCTGGTAGTAAGTAGACAGTAGATTGATTATCCACTCATAAATATAGGCTACCTGATACTGAACATGTAAATATTCACCCGTATGTAGTTACACGCAAAATATCTCCACGTATCAATATGCAAATGTCCACACCCAAATATCCACACATAAACATACCTAATAAACGTAAGTAGCACACGTAACTCTCCACACATATATATCCGTACATACTCGGAAATATCTATAATTGTTCCCACATATGATATATGACAAACTCACCTGGATAAAGCAAACTTTCTCAGTTATCCAAATTCAGACCCATTTGCTAATTGCTTATTGTATTCTGACAACCGTCAGGCGATTTTATCCTGACAACCACCATACGAATTTATTCTGACAACTGACAGGCGATTTTATTCTGATGACCTCCATGCGATTTAATTCTGATAACCGATAGACGGTTTTATTCTGAATACCGAAGGACGATTTTATTCTGACAACCACCACACGATTTCATTCTGACAACCATCACACGATTGTACTCAGCTACAAGAAAACCCTCGGGTCTGAACGGGAAAGGAAGGGCGATAGTTAAGTTCGTGACCTAAGCTAGGGGATGATCTATAGTTTTCATTGAATGTGAGTGCAGCTCAATTTGTTGAAGGATTGCACAGATAGTTTAAAGGTACTGGAGCCTTTTTGTGTTATTAATAACAAAACCTTGAAAACCTGCTGTTCTTGAGAAAATGGAAAACACCAGCCATCATGCAGTCATCACTTACCTCGGTATCAAAGGCTTAACACCCAAGGAGGTCCATGAGAACATGGTGGCCACACTAGGGTAAGATGGCTCTTCGTACAGCATGGTAAGACGTGGGCTGCTGAGTTCAAACGTGGCAAGAAGTGCCTGGAAGACGACCCTCGTCTGGGAAGGCCAGTCACCGTTACCACACAGGAGACCAATGCCAAGATTCTTGACATCATCATGGCAGACCGATGAGTAACGGAGCCTTAGACTGCCACCGAGCTGGGTACCTCCCATTCAGTGAAGACTGTAGCTTATCTCTTGTCTTAGGCTACAAACTTACTAATCATCCCTCGTAAATTATCTCTGCCAGTAAAATTTCCGTCAGTCACCGACAGGGAAACTGATGAGTGCAAAAATTAAGACAGATCTGAAAAAAAAAAAAAAAAAAAAAGCTCCCCAAAATAGATGCTGTATGCAAACAAGGTAAGTGTTGGGTGCGGCTTCAAGACCCGACCTGGAAATTGGGTGTGATGAGGTGACTGATGATGTGGTGGTGATGGGGAAGTGGTGGTGGAGTGATAATAATATAGAATGGTAGTGGAAGTAATAAGAGTTGGCAGTGTATGGATGGTGAGGTTGTGTGTGGCAAGTAAAAAAATGGTAGTGGCTACGATGATGATGATGATGATGATGATGATGATAATTATAGTTCAGATGGGGGGATTCTGATAGCAGGATGGTGGCGGTGGTGGTGGTGTGGCTGTGATGATGGCAGTACTGTGGTTATAGCGGACAGATTATGATGAAGAGGCTGGTGGTGTAACAGAATGGGCCAGGCAGTGTTAATGTGGGGTGGTTGTGGTAGGGTGGTGGTACAGTGGTGAGGTTGTGTGGCTGGAGAGTGGAGTGAAGGAAATGGGGGATGTAGTTATGATGGAGATGGTGATAATGTGATGGCCTTGTGGAGCTGTGATAGGGAAATGCGAATGAAGTGGTGACGAAGATATGGATGTTGCGTGGCAGGTGTGGGATGGTTGCATGGTTATGGAGTGGTGACGGCTGTGTAGATGTGACATGGGGTGTGGTGTGGTTTATACTGGTTTGTGGAGTGGTGTTGGATTAAAGATGTGACGTGGGGTGTGGGATGATTGCATGGTTCTGGAATGGTGACGAAAATGTGGAAGTGAAATGGTAGGTGCGGTGTGGTGACATGGATGTGGAGTGGTGACCAAGGTGTGCATGTGGAGTGGCAGGTGGTGGTACAGTTTTGGAATGGTAACATGTTGAAGGTGGAGTCGTCATGGGACGGTGGTGATGGAGGTATTTGAGGAACACATGTAGGATAGCTGCCTTAGTGAGGATGATGTATATTCAGAAGGCTTGAGTGAAGGTATGGTAATGGTCAAGGAAAGTATGGTAAAGTCTGAAGAATTATGGCAGTGGGTGGAGAGGCATGGTAGAGACTGGATAAGCATGGTAATGATGGGGATGTATGGAAGTGGTCGGAATGTATTGTGGTGGTGGTAGTGGACGTTTGCTAGTCGCGGAAGATGAAAGGTTGTGGTTGGAGATATTTGGCAGTGACATCGGTACACCTGCACCCCACAACTTTAACACCCACCCCAACCCTGACCTCTCATCCACCTAACGTCTCATCTCTACCCACACCCCTTGTCTCGTCTCACCTGGCTTCCCTTCTTCCTCACCTCACCTGTACTTCCCTTTCCTTTCACCTCACTTCGCCTGCATTCCACTCTCCTCTCTTACTTCAATCGTTTCCCTTCTCACCCCCTCTTTCCTCACATCACCCCTCACCTCTTACATCTCACCTCACTTTTCTTCATTCATCATCTCACCTATTCTCTCCTTCCTCACTCCTTTTTCCCGCCTATTCTCCCATCATCATCTCACATCACCTGACCTCCAACCACCCATCTCCTATATCTCTTCTCATCCCCTCACTTCATCTGCTCCCCAGTGACACTGCACATTTCTTCACCCTCTCCTTTTCCATTTTCTCAGCTCATTTTCTTTTCGCACTTAATTTCACTTTATCCTCTACCTTCTTACATCATACACCTCACCGTATCTGGCCTCTCTCTCTCTCTCTCTCTCTCTCTCTCTCTCTCTCTCTCTCGATACTCGGGGCCTGAGAGTAGGACAAATTGTATACACAGTATGTGAAGGTAAAACAGGCAGATGTGAAGCAGAGGCAGATTCTTTGCCCGGGCCTCCCAAGAGACCTCCTCAAAAACACATTACGGGGCCGGTCCAAGTGAGGTTTTGGGAAAGGTGGAAGAGGGAGGTAGATAATTGGGGGGGTTATTGCTGGTGGTGTGGAAAGAGGGAAGTGAGTGATGAAATGGAAAGCGGGAAGGAAGAATGATGGAAGTAAAAGACGGGAGGAAGAAAGGGGTGGGAGGAAGGATAGTAGAAAAGGAGAGGGGAATGAAACTGTAGGTGGGATGGAGAAGAAAGCAATGAGGTAGGGAAGGGGGTAAGCGAAGTGTAAGAGGGATGAAAGAATGGAATGACGAGGAAAGTAGGGATGAAGAGAAGTATGAAACAAGAAAACGAAAATGGCAGGAGGCAGGAGAGTAAAGCTGAGAAGGAAAGAGATGAAGCTTCTGAGGACAGAGGAGGGATGCAGGGAAGAAGAGAAATGAAGTAGGGGAAGGAGAGAGAATGGAGGCAGGAAAAAGGGAAGAGTTAGGAAAAAGAAAGAAGGGAAAATTCAACGGATGTAAGAGGGAGATGGAAGGTAGAAAGTAGGAAAGTGGGAGGAAGAAGGATAGCACGGAAACAGGGGAGAGAAGAAGGGGAGGAAGGAGAAGTGGGAAGTTAAGAAAGGAGAGAAACAGAAGAGAATGAAATGGGTATTGGAGGAGAGAAAGAATGAAACGTAAAATAAGGAAGGCAGAGAAGAAAAATGAGACAAGGTGAAGGGATGGAGGAACAATGAACAAGAAAGAAACAGACAACAAGAAAGTGGCAGCAAAGGTGGGATACAGCTGAGAGGCAGAGAGGACTGGAGGAAGTGAAGAACGTAGAAGCTGACGAGAATGAGTTGATGATCAAATGAAGAGAAAAGAAGAAAATGATAACATCGGAGAGAGAGAGAGAGAGAGAGAGAGAGAGAGAGAGAGAGAGAGAGAGAGAGAGAGAGAGAGAGAGAGAGAGAGAGAGAGAGAGAGAGAGAGAGAGAGATGGATGATGGAAGAAAAAGTGGTACTGAAAATCGACAGTGAAATAACATATAGTCTATCTATCTATCTATTGCCAGACGCCTCAATCCCGTTCGGGATGGCCACAAACAAATCGCCTCCACGTCGCCCTGTCCCTCGCCATTTCACTGCCCTGGTCCCAACTCACACGCCCCTCTCTCATATACCTCTCCACCTCATCCCTCCATCTCATCCTCGGCCTCCCCCTCCCTCTACCCCCCTCCACCTCACTCACATACACTCTCTTCGTCAGTCTTTCACCCTCCATCCTCTCCACATGGCCAAACCACCTCAGTGTGTTCCTCATAACGCTTCCTATCACATCCACAACCACACCACAACGCTCTTTTATATCCTCATTTGTCAGCCTGTCTCTCCATGTGACTCCACAGGCTCCTCTTAAATAACTCATTTCCACTGCTCTCACTCTTGACTTGTGTCCTTCCAACAGCGTCCAAGCTTCACTTCCATACGTTAGAGTTGGTATCACAATACTGTCATATAGTAACGTTTTCACTTCCATGCTCACTTCCCTGTTTCTTATCACTGCTTTCAAAAAACCAGCAACCTTTCTTCCCTGCTGTGCCCTTTCAAGCACTTCACCCTCCAAACCTCCATCCTTACACATCACATTACCCAAGTACTTAAACGTACTCACGTTTTCCAATTCCTCACCATCCAACCTCGCTGTACATTCACTGACTTCACCTCTCTCAAAGATCATCACTTTACTCTTCCCTACATTTACCTTTAGATTCCGTTTCTTACACACTCTCCCAAACTCATCCACCAAGCCTTGCAGCTCCCCTTCGTCTTCACTCAACAACACAGTATCATCTGCAAACAACAGTACAGGGAGTTTCCAAACACTACCCTCTCTCACCAGGGCTACTCCAATATCCACTACTCTACCTTGTACCTCTTTTATTACCCCATCCATGTACAGATTGAACAACCATGGAGACATGACACATCCCTGTTTCAACCCAACCTTCAAGGAGAAAAATTCACTCAGTTCACCATACACACGCACTGCAGCCTTAGCACCATCATACATACTCTTCACAGCATTCAACAACTTCCTATCTACTCCATATATTCTTAATACTTTCCACAATCCTTGTCTATCCACCCTGTCATATGCTTTCTCCAAATCCATGAAAGCCGCATACAGCTTCTTTCCCTTCTCTAGAAACTTCTCTACTAAAAATCTAAGAATGAATATTTGATCTACACAACCTCTTCCCTTCCTAAAGCCTCCCTGTTCTTCTCCAACTAATTCCTCTGTTCTTTCTCTAACTCTGTCAATAAGTATCCTACCATACACTTTTCCTATTATACTAAGAAGACAAATGCCCCTATGAATACCACACACTTCTTTTTCCCCTTTTCCTTTGTACAAGGGAATAATTATACCTGACTTCCAATCCTCTGGGACTCTACCTTCCTCCCAGGCCAATCTGTACATTTTCCACATCCATTCTACTACTATCTCTCCCCCACGGTTCAGCATTTCACCACACACTCCACCAATTCCTGGGGTTTTCCCCAATTTAACTTTCTTCATTGCTTCCACAACTTCTATCCTACTGATTTCTTCCTGTCTTCTAACCTTCCTCCTTCTCCCAGCCATTCCCCACCCACTTATACTCGCATTACTTCCATCCTCTATGTTAAACAATTCCTTTAAGTGTTCTCTCCATCTGCTCACTTTTTCTCCCTTCTCCACTAGTAATCTACTATTTTTATCTTTCACTCCCCTGCTAACTTCACTTCCGCCCTGTCTTACTCTCTTCACCTCTTTCCAGAACATTTTCTTACAGTCCCTCCAATTTACACTCAAATTCCTTCCAAATTCCTCATCCACTCTCTTCTTACTCTCTCTTACTAATCTTTAAGAGGAGCCTGTGGAGTCACATGGAGAGACAGGCTGACGAATGAGGATATAAAGGAGCGTTGTGGTGTGGATGTGGATGTGATAGGAAGCGTTATGAGGAACACACTGAGGTGGTTTGGCCATGTGGAGAGGACGGAGGGTGAAAGACTGACGAAGAGAGTGTATGTGAGTGAGGTGGAGGGGGAAAGAGGGAGGGGGAGGCCGAGGATGAGATGGAGGGATGGGGTGGAGAGGTATATGAGAGAGGGGGGTGTGAGTTGGGAGCAGGGCAGTGAAATGGCGGGGGACAGGGCGACTTGGAGGCGATTTGTTTGTGGCCCCCCCAAACGGGATTGAGGCGTCTGGCAATAGATAGATAGATAGTTTTTGTCTTGCACGAAAGCTTTACTCTGAACAGATTTTTTTTTTTTTTTTTTTGTGGTGCATCGCGTTAATCCATGGGACTGTCTCTCTGACGGCTTCCTCTCCACCACACTCACTGTGGTCTTACTGCAGGTCAATAAAGCCAGTGCCGGAACTTCCATCAATTATGGGCTAAGGTTATTTCAGATGAGGATTACGGTATTTTTATAAACGTTTATTATTCTTTAAACTAAGAATTTAATTACTGCCATATATTTTCTCTTTTATGCAATACATTCGTTCCCAACAGACGATTATATTAGAAACAGGAAAAAACTTATACAGAATGATGTCCTTTTATATTATTTTTGCTACGAACGGACAATTTCATCTAACTTATGAAGGCCACCTTTCAGTGAAAGAGATGAAATAATTTAGCAAGAATTAGCTGTTAGACAAATATTTTAAATATCATCCCACGGTAAACAACCCCAGCCATGTCTTTATGTGCAGGAATCAAAGAAGGTCACGTCAGACATAAGAGTAAGTAACACCATCCTCTAAACACTACAATGTAAGGTTCTAATAAGATAAGTGGTAAAAGGCACACAGTGTAGACACAAGCCTCGCCTTTATTGCAAAACTCTGTTTATGTAGGGGCATGCAATACAGCACGTGATAACGCACGTTGTACAGCATCTAAAGAGGCACCGTGCAAACTACCCTATGTTCATGGTCGGAAATACCGATAAAACTTCACTTCAGCATTTGGTTTTTCCTTCTGCATTAGAAATGAATATTCCAGAACACCATACAGTTCATGTAATAGTCTACGTCCATAAGCATGTCACATATACAGTAGCTCAGATTGGTGTGTGGAAAATTTCTTTCAGAGATTACTAACATACATTGTAGAAGTTATTTTTTTCATGTCGATCATATTAACTTCCGTTTTTTTTTTTTTTTTTTTTTTTATCGTCCAGGATTCTCTATCCTCATGACATGGGTAAAACTTTTTTTCAGACTCTCTTTCCCGGCACGCTGAAGTACCCTAGAAGGATGGCGATAACAGCACGAACAGCAAACACAGCTTGAGTACCACTTGCCCGTGTGTGTGTGTGTGTGTGTGTGTGTGTGTGTGTGTGTGTGTGTGTGTGTGTGTGTGTGTGTGTGTGTGTGTGTGTGTGTGTGTGTGTGTGTGTGTGTGTGTGTGTGTGTGTGTGTGTGTGTGTGTGTGTGTGTGTGTGTGTGTGTGTGTGTGTGTGTGTGTGTGTGTGTGTGTGTGTGTGTGTGTGTGTGTGTGTGTGTGTGTGTGTGTGTGTGTGTGTGTGTGTGTGTGTGTGTGTGTGTGTGTGTGTGTGTGTGTGTGTGTGTGTGTGTGTGTGTGTGTGTGTGTGTGTGTGTGTGTGTGTGTGTGTGTGTGTGTGTGTGTGTGTGTGTGTGTGTGTGTGTGTGTGTGTGTGTGTGTGTGTGTGTGTGTGTGTGTGTGTGTGTGTGTGTGTGTGTGTGTGTGTGTGTGTGTGTGTGTGTGTGTGTGTGTGTGTGTGTGTGTGTGTGTGTGTGTGTGTGTGTGTGTGTGTGTGTGTGTGTGTGTGTGTGTGTGTGTGTGTGTGTGTGTGTGTGTGTGTGTGTGTGTGTGTGTGTGTGTGTGTGTGTGTGTGTGTGTGTGTGTGTGTGTGTGTGTGTGTGTGTGTGTGTGTGTGTGTGTGTGTGTGTGTGTGTGTGTGTGTGTGTGTGTGTGTGTGTGTGTGTGTGTGTGTGTGTGTGTGTGTGTGTGTGTGTGTGTGTGTGTGTGTGTGTGTGTGTGTGTGTGTGTGTGTGTGTGTGTGTGTGTGTGTGTGTGTGTGTGTGTGTCGAGGTGCTACCTACATACCCATTACTACTATCACACCCAAACAGTATCCATACCCAAAATATCCACACCTACACACTATTCACAGGCAGACAACACCCACATCCACACAATACCTATCCATATCTAGACACTACTCATACCCTCACATTACCCAAACCTAGACACTACCCACATCCACACACTACCCACACCCTCCCATAACCCACACCTACAAACTAGTCTTATGCAGACACTACCCACATCCACACCTTACCTACACCCTCCTTCTGCTCTCTCTCTCTCTCTCTCTCTCTCTCTCTCTCTCTCTCTCTCACACACACACACACACACACACACACAAAGAAAAAAAACTACCTTCGACATTTCACATCGACTTAACCATCCCCTTCATCTTTCTTTTTACGCCGGTCCATTACTGTCACACCAACTCTCTTTTATGCATTAAATATCATCATTCCATCCTTTTCCACCTCGACCCTTTTCAGTCTCCTTTCCACACTCTTTTCCAGTATTATCTTTATCACCTTCCACTCCACGACTCTTTCAGTTACTATGCTCTCCGATTTTCCTTTCAAACTTTTCATCACCGTCCTTCTTTCCATTTTCGTATTTATACTTTCTAAAGCCTTCCTTCTCTCTCCTTTTGTTTTTCCCACTCTCCAGCCGTCTTCACTTATCTTCACTCTTTTCACCCTCCACGGCATCCTTCTCCACCCCAGTTCAATCTCCATCTTCCACTCCAACTTGCCATCCGCTCTTCCACCCCCTCTCCTACTTTCATCTTACACCCCTGCTGCTATCCAACATTCCACCTCCATTCCAGTTCCTCCACCTTTCTCTACCTTGCCTTCCATCCCTTCAGACCTAACCATACGTAATCTAACTTTGTCTTCCATCTTCCTTTCCACCGCTTCCCCCACCACAGTTCCACCACTCCAAACTTCTACACTTTCTATCCTTTTCTCACCCATTCTTCCACATCACCCACCTCTCAAACCTAACCTAGTCTAATCTAGCAAAACCTCCACCTTTCACCTCCATATTACATCCATTCCATCCCACCTCCTTCCTTTTCCAACCTTTTACCTCCCCTCTTTCACCCCTCCCCCCCTCCCTACCCCACAAACCCGGCCCCCCACAGCGGACAGCTGGTGTTACTAGGAGCGGGGCGGGTATTGTTCAGGGCAGCGCTAAGCAAAGACACAGTTTATCTACTTTAATAACACTCTAAAAAAGTCAACGAACACACACAGTCCCAGTTCCATGCCAAGTATTAAGGCTCTTTGTATTTTTCCTTTTACTTTAATTTCTCTCTCTTTTTCTTCCTCTTGGTAAACACAGACCCTGTTCTATACTTTACTTACATTTCCAAGGCACCGACGAAAACACTTCTATTACTTTGATCCTTATTTTTTTTTTTTTCATTCTTAATTAGGTGGTCTGGTCACCATCCTTCTTTCCATTTTCGTATTTATACGAATGATATGAAGATGGCTGTGAAAAGGTACCGCTATATATTCATATACGAGTTTGAGTGGATTTGAAGGCAGGAGGCGGTGTAGAAGTTTTAGGCTGATAAAGATGAATATGATAAATGAATGTGTTTAAGCAAAGCGTAAAGAGATGCAAAAGAAATGATAAATCGTTAAAATGAATGGACGAAGTGCGTATGGAGATGTATATGAAAAAATAAAAAAAATAAAACCCTCTTTTTAACATGCAGTCAACGGAATCATCTACAGTATATCCTACAGCCATTATGAAACGCAACATTTCTTTTGTGAAGAACGTTAGGCCTGGGAGGTGGGGCCGATAATTTCGAAGCGTGAATAATGAATGAACGGGTGTATGGTCCATTTCACTGGGCATTCAGAAGGTATCTTTCCATTTACGTCTCTTCCTATTCCTGTTTCTGGATCCCTCCTAGCCCAAGTATTAGTGGCAAATGGAGTGGGGAGACAGATGGATGATTAGCATATGCAAATCGGATACTGTTGGATTAACTGAATTCTATTAAAGTTACAGGGACTGAGGGCAGAGAGGCAGGGAGTGAGATGAAAGGATAAACAGGAGTACATGGGGGAAGGAAGTTTGGAATGGTAGGAGAGGGTGAGGTGGAAGGAGCAACAGGAGGAGTAGGCTTACACGGGGGAAGGCAGTTAGGAATGGCAGAAGAGAGTGAGGTGGAAAGACAAACAGGAGTAGCCTACATGGGGAAGGGGCAGTTTGTGAGCAGTGGGAATGAGTGGTGATAAACAGTGCTGGAGAAGCTTAGAGACGCACTTAATACAACCACCCAAAAGAATCCTTGGGACAGAACATCTAACTCACCTTCTGTTTCTCTCTTCATCACAACGTTAATCCTATGTCGCATTAAACAATATTCTCTGAAATCCCTGTATGTATATTCGTATGGCACCATCTTTAACACTTTCACTACGATAACGTTTTTTATATTATCCTTGCTAATGACACAAGAAGTAATTTAGCTGGAAAACCACTTTTCAAACTGGACGTGTTAAGCATACCGTAACTTTCATTGCTTTTTTTTAAGAACGTGCAAAGCCTTCCTTAATCATCTGGCTGTGAAACACTATGGATCACAAAAGAATCCGTGCACAATATGCGTGAAACATTTAGGAACACGCAACGAAGGTCACTGAAATATTAGTGTCCGACCTGCCACACGTTGGTAGCCCTGATGTCGGGAGGTGTTATATATCGCCAACGAGCAATATCCTCTTGCAAACATATAGCAAATGTTGTATTTATATAAACAGACACTGTTCATACACAATGAGACGTTGGTAGTGTATACCAACCCTCCTTCAACATCAGCAGTTGTTAGAATGTTTTCGGTAGGCCTCGGACCCTCTGTGCACCGATACTTTTGTGACCCATAGTGCCAACCCTGACTTTTATATTGGTTTACGTGACACCATTATAATATTCTCCATAAAGACTGGGCATCAACAGTATTAAAAGGTATCAAATAACATCCTCCCGCGACACTCCTCTACTTCGTATTATATTTAACCTCATAAAGAATTATTCAGGTACTAAGGAAATCGCCGCAGCCATAAGATAAATAAAATGAACTGGAAGTAGTAAGAATAAAACAGTAAAGCCGTCATCCAAACTGAAACTGTCAAATGCAACTTCTCCAGTTGTTTCAAAATACGAGTAAATCTTTGTACTGATTTTGTCTAGTCTGACTTTCTATGTAAATCCGCTTGGTTAATTTTGGCACGTTTAAGGAATTCCTTCTTTTGCCATTATTCCTTTCACTACCAACTTCATTATTTATTCGTGCTACGTTCAAACAATTTTGTTTAACTCAAAGAGACTTATTCTAAGAAAATGGTTAGCCTAATGAACATGTATTTAACCCTCTCAGCCCCACCGTTTGCAGAAACTTTCTTAAGCAAAGTGAAACTGGTAAAAAACACTGAAAATAACTTCCAGTATTGAAGAGGTTAAAGCTTTCCTTCCTGGGAAGAGGAAATTGGTCAGGAGGTGGGAATGATAACCGTAAAGTAAGGAAATGCTGTTGCACTGAAACGATTAATGAAACTTGTTTGGACCCTCCAGTATAAAGTCCTTCCTTGGCTGACTAAACTTGCCATGATGTATCAGGATCAACTAAAATAGACGCCAAGAGTGTGAAAGACAAGTAATGCAAAAAAATAAATGACACCCTTTATCCATTTCTACGATGGATCCAACACCACATCAGTCACCATCATCAGGCGGTGAGACAGAAATGGCAGGAGGATAAGGAATGGGGAGGAAAATTACATATGAATAAAAATGAGAGAGAGAGAGAGAGAGAGAGAGAGAGTAGGGTAGGGTAGGGCAGGGTGAGATGTGCGTGTGTGTAATTCACCGGGTCGTGATTGTCAGCTTTTTTTACCCTCCCGGAAGGGAGCTGAGAGCTCATATAGTCCGATCTAAAGGCAAGGCTGTGACCTGCACACACTCACACACCCGTCCCCTTGCTCAAGGGGGACAGTAACCGTCCACTTCGTCAGTGAAACTTTTCGCAGCCTGAGCGAGGCGCGAACTCCCGTCTGCCAGATGGCAAGCGAGAACGCTACCACTGAGCCAGCGAGAAACTGAGATGGGTGAAGGAAAAGAGGGAGGAATGTGTGTGTGTGTGTGTGTGTGTGTGTGTGTGTGTGTGTGTGTGTGTGTGTGTTTGAGAGAGAGAGAGAGAGAGAGAGAGAGAGAGAGAGGTGAGGAAAGAGTAGCATCCCAACCTGAGGTAAGGCCTCACGCTGTCTACTCCACTACACCGGGATTACTGAGGTGTGGGGAAGACAAAGGCAGAGAGATTGTTCACCCCACAAGATCCGGGTTACCTTCCATCACTAGATGCTCTCTCTCTCTCTCTCTCTCTCTCTCTCTCTACCATTACCTATCCAATATGACCAGTCTCGGCCACCTCTCTCTCCACCATCTCTTCCCATTAAGAGAATGATGGAGAGAAATCAATTAAGTACCTTCCCTTTTCTAACTAGATTCCCTCTGCTTCTGTGTCCTTCACCACCATTAACTCTCTCTACCATCCGATAGAGGAAGACGATTTGCAGAGTACCTCCCTTCTCTCATTAGCTTCTTCCCTCTCTCGCTCTCTCCACAACCAACTCTTTCTCCACAATCAGTACCTCTCCACCATCTCTGTCCATCATCCAACAGAGGAAGAGATGTGTGTTCAGCACTTCTTGTCTCTCTTGTAGCGTCATTCTCATCTGCCTCTACCTCTCTCTACCACCATCATCACCAGTCTTCACCTCGTATCTCCCACAAATACCACGAGCACCACTGCCTCCTTTCTCCATCGCCGCCGTATCCGATTTTTTTTTTTTTTACTGATTCTACCACTCTTCAACACCAACACCAACATTACTCCTTTATACCAGCACCATCAACACTCCTCTGCACTACCACCACTACGACAACCACCTCTTCTCTCCACCATCACCACTACGACAATCACCTCCTCTCTCCATCACCACTACGACAACTACCTCTTCTCTCCAACACCAATACGACAACCACCTTCTCTCTCTACCACCGCTACGACAACCACCTCCTCCACCACCACCGCTTCACTCGACCACCACCACCTGTGGCCCTCTCAGCTACAACACAATTACCCCTTAATCAAATCTTGACCCGAAAGCGTTGACTGAGATCCAATTAGAGAATGCTCCTGTGGTCCCCTCCCCCTCCCGTGTGAAGAGAGAAATTGTTACCCCTGTTGTAAAAGGAAGATCTGGCGTAAGAATAATGTCGTACGAAGAAAATCTGGCTTAACGAGGAACTGCCACTTATGACGTAAGAGGGAAACCTGGCGTAAGGGGAAGTTCAGGCATCAGGTATACGACGAAACTGACATCAATGCAGAAAGGGATGGACTGAAATCTACCTATTGCCAGACGCTTTAATCCTGTGAGAGGTGGCCACAGACAAATCGCCTCCATGTCTCCCTGTCCCCCGACATTTCGCCGCCCTCTCCCCAGCTCACACTCCCTACTCATATACCTCTCCACTCCATCCCTCCATCTTATCCAAGGCCTCCCCCTTCCTCACTCCTCTTCTGCCTCACTCACATTCATTTTCTTCGTTAATCTCTCACTCTCCATCCTCTCCACATGGCCAAACTACCTCAGTGGTTTTCTCCTAACATTTCCTATCACATCCACATCCACACCACAACGCTTCTTCACTGTCAGTCTGTTTCTCCATATAACTCCACATGCTCCTCTCAAATAACTCATTTTCATTGCTCTCACTCTTGACTTGCGTCCTTCCAACAAGGTACAAGCTTCGCCTCCCTATGTAAGAGTTGGTATCGCAATACTGTCGTGCAGCGACGTTTTTACTTCCATGCTCACTTCCCAACTTCTCATCACTGCTTTCAATGAACCAGCAACCTTTCTTGCCTGTTGTATCCTTTCAAGGACTGCTTCTTCTAAACTTCCATCCTTACTCATCACACCACCCAAGTACTTAAATGCACTCACACCTTCCATTTCCTCATCATCCAACTTCACAGTGCATTCAGTGACTTCACATCTCTCGAAGACCACAACTTTACCCTTTCCTACATTCTCCTTTAGATTCTGTTTATTTCACACTCTCCCAGACTCATTCACCAAGCCTTGCAATTCCTCTTCGTTTTCATTTAACAATACAGAAAAATCTGCAGCCAAAGGAGGAAGTTTCCAAACGCTGTCCACCTTCATAAGGCCGCGCCAACATCCACTGCGTTACCTTGTATCTCTTTTATAGCCACATCGAAGACCGAACAACCATGGAAACATGACACATCCCTGATTCAATCCAACACTCAGACAAAAATTCCCTCAGTTCAACATCTACACGAACTGCAGCCTTAGTGCCTTCATACATACTCTTCACGATATTCAACGGCTTCCCATTTAATCCATATATTCTTAATATTTTTCAAAGTCCTTGTCTATGCACTCTGTTATATGCTTTCTCCATATCCATGAAGGTTGCATGTAACTTCTTTCCCTTCTCTTGAAATTTTCCACTGACGACCTCAGGATGAATACCTGATCTACACAACCTCTTCCCTGCTTATTTCTTCTCCAGCTAATCCCTGTTATTTCCCTAACTCTGCCAATAAGTATCCTGTCATACAGTATACTTTTCTTATTACACTAAGAAGACAAATGTCCCTGTGATTACCACACATTTAATTTTCCCCATTTTCTTTGGACAGGGCAATAATCATACCTGACTTCCAATCCTCCGAGACTCTACCTTCCTCTCAGGTCAATCTGAACATCTTCCATAACCACTCTGCTACTACTGTCTCTCCCCCACGCGTCAACATTTCACCATGCACTCCATGAATTCCTGTGGCTTTCCCTTTTTGACTTTCTTCATTGCTTCCACCACTTCCATCCTACTGATCTCTTCCTCCCTTCTCATCTCCTTCCTTCTCCCAGTCAATTCCCTACCTACTTGTACTCTCATTACTTTCATTCTCCATGTTTAACTATTTCTTAAAGTGTTCTCGCCATCTACTTACTTCTTCTCTTTTCTCTGCTAGCAGTCTATCACTTCTATCTTTCACTTCCCTACTACCTTGTTAATCATCTTAAATCTCTTTACCTCCTTGCAGAACATCCTCTTACTTTCCCAGCACTTTACACAAACTCCTTCCAAATTCCACATGCACTGTCTTCTTACTCTCTCTTACTAATCTTTTCACCTCTGTCTTCCACTCTACAATATGTATCTCTAATTTGTTTCTCAACTTTATGTCTCTGCTTCCCATCCGCTCACTATATGCTTTCTTCTTTTGCACCACAGCTTGTCTCACCTCTTCATTCCACCATCCAGTTTCTTGCACCCCCTTTCGTCTTCTCTTCACCCCACATTTAATCTCACATGCTGCACATATTTCTGTGAATATCTTGTACACACCTTCCATCTCCCCCATCTGCTCCAAATCATATTTACCCAATCGCTCCCCCACTTATCTCTTATATTCTGCCTTTTTTTTTTTTTTCATCCTCTTACAACCTCTCTACTTTCCTTGTATGGACTACTTGTCCTACTCTCCTCTGTTCTGAAATACAGAGAAGATTTAAAGTGGAATGAAAGGAAAGTAAGAGGACGGAAGAGCAGGGGAAAAATAGACAAGGAGAGGCAGAGCAAAAGACTGAGAGGACAAGCGAATGGAGAAGGAAGATGGGGAAGAGGACTAACGATTGCAGGTGAGAAGAGAGGAATGGGAAGGTAAGTAGTAAAATGGAAAGAGGAAACGGGCAAGAAAATGGAAACCAGAAATAACACAGGAAGGGAAATGGAATGAAGGGTAGATAAGAGGAAGAGCTGTAAAAAGAGGGCAGGGAAAAGGAGAAAAGTACGAAAAAAAATGAAATGAAGACAGTTGAGACAAGAGGAATGGAATGGAACTAGAGAGAGACAGACAGACAGACAGACAGACAGACAGAGACAGACAGACAGACAGACAGCAAATTGTGGAAAGTGCAGGTATAAAGATCTGCATCCTCCTTTGTAACTAAAGTTCCCCCACATCCAGCCTGGTTTTCCAATGTGCATCTCCTTCAACGTTTTCCACATCCAAAAATATTTAGAAAAGAGATGGAACTGTTATAAGGACATGATACAGTAATACCAATATTGTGCGTTGATGGTTGTGAAGGTCATGGTGAAGGATGATGGTTCTGGTGTGGGTTGTTGTAAAAGTGCGTGCCTGCATGCGTGTAACTTGCAAGGGGTACATGTGTGTGTGTGTGTGTGTGTGTGTGTGTGTGTGTGTGTGTGTGTGTGTGTGTGTGTGTGTGTGTGTGTGTGTGTGTGTGTGTGTGTGTGTGTGTGTGTGTGTGTGTGTGTGTGTGTGTGTGTGTGTGTGTGTGTGTGTGTGTGTGTGTGTGTGTGTGTGTGTGTGTGTGTGTGTGTGTGTGTGTGTGTGTGTGTGTGTGTGTGTGTGTGTGTGTGTGTGTGTGTGTGTGTGTGTGTGTGTGTGTGTGTGTGTGTGTGTGTGTGTGTGTGTGTGTGTGTGTGTGTGTGTGTGTGTGTGTGTGTGTGTGTGTGTGTGTGTGTGTGTGTGTGTGTGTGTGTGTGTGTGTGTGTGTGTGTGTGTGTGTGTGTGTGTGTGTGTGTGTGTGTGTGTGTGTGTGTGTGTGTGTGTGTGTGTGTGTGTGTGTGTGTGTGTGTGTGTGTGTGTGTGTGTGTGTGTGTGTGTGTGTGTGTGTGTGTGTGTGTGTGTGTGTGTGTGTGTGTGTGTGTGTGTGTGTGTGTGTGTGTGTGTGTGTGTGTGTGTGTGTGTGTGTGTGTGTGTGTGTGTGTGTGTGTGTTCAACTACGAAGACATCTATGGTTATTATCATCATCATCATCAAAGGTATTTCGAACCTAAAGATGGGATTAGGTATGTATTTATTTAATGCAGCTGCGAGCTTTGGGAAACAAACAGTGGAAAGGGGAAAGAAAATAATTCTCATCACCACAATCATCAGTCTAACCCTAAATCTCACCTAATCTCCTTCCTTTTCTCAACTCTCTCCCATATTCTCACCTTCTGTCTCCCCTTCCCATATTCCCTATCTCACCTGCCCTTACTCCTCTCGCTTCCCTCTCTCTTCCTCTACTCGTGTCACCTCCCTTGCTGAACCTCCATACCTACTCCCTTTCCCTTGCCCCCACCCTTTCTCTTCCCCTTCTCCTCTCTTCTCTTCCCAAAGTCGCCTTCCCCCTCTCCCCCTCCTTCCAAAATCATTGCTTCCTCTCTCCCTGTGTTGGCTGGCACTCCCACACGTACTTGTCCTCTCAACCCCCCTTCACCACCCCACACTGCCGCCTACCCAGTGTCCTCTGGCATACTCCCACACCCACTAACATTCACTGTACTACCCATCTTTTTCTCCCACCTACACCTCCGAATTCCCTTTTCTTAAATTTTCCATCTCTTCTCTCACCTCTGTTTCCAATTCAAACTCCCACTTACATTCCTCGCCCACATGTCCATCCCACTTTTTCTCACACTCATTTTCCCATCCACTTCCCTCTTCCCCTCGCCCATTTTTTCTTGATTCACTCTCCTTACTCACTCTGCAACACACCTTTTTTCCTCTGCCCACTTTCCCATTCGTTTCTCCCACTGAATGCCTAGCCTTCATCGCTCACCCTCCCACCCACTCCCCTACCTATTAATTCCATAGTTATCTTATCCACTTTATCACTCAAAATCTCTCCTATTTGCATATCTAACCCTCTCATCCATCTTTTTTCATCTACTCCTCTACTTATCAGTTCCACATATTTTTTCCTCCCACCCACTCTTCTATTTACCACTTCCTCAGATCTTTTTCTTCCACCCACTCTTCTATTTACCACTTCCTCAAATCTTTTTCTTCCACCCACTCTTCTATTTACCACTTCCTCAAATCTTTTCCTCCCACCCACTCTTCTATTTACCACTTCCTCAAATCTTTTCCTTCTACCTATTCTTCTACTTACCTCTCCTACAAATCCTTTCCTCCCACCAAGTGCCATGTCACACTTTCTTTCATTCATTCATTCATTCCTCCCACCCAATCTATTACTTACCACTCTTACAAATCTTTTCCTCTCACCCACTTTTCTACTTTCCACTCCCGCAAATCTTTTCCTCCCACCCACTGTTCTACATCCTTCACTCACTGGACTATTTACATCCCTCACTCTACCACCCCACACTTTTATCTCACGTGTACATCCCACTCTCTCCCAACAAACTCGATCCCTGATCCATTCTCCTACCTATACGTTTTACCCACAACCTTCTCCCACCCACTCTCACACATACGCCTCCCCCACTCCCCAACTATATTTTTCATCTACTATCCCTCCTATATCCCAGACACACACCCCACCTATACATCCCATCCACTACTCCTCCTTCATCCCTCACCCAGTCACCACCATTATTACTCATCCATTTTCCCTCCTATATTTCCCACCCACTTCCCTGTGACTGTGCGTCGTGTGACAATAGTGATCTGATGCAATGAGGTTTATTTCAAAATATCCGCCAAGACTGAATATGTCAAGGAAAGTAAAGAAACAGGAGCGAGGGAAAAACTGTGGTGAAGAATTAGGATTTTTTATTCACCCCAACATAATAAACTCGCGTTACTCTCATATAAGTCTGGCGTCTTGAGACGCGGGCAAAAATGAGTGCAACCGTAAGGGATACGGGAAGGGGAAGAAAATGAAAAGCGAAAAATAAGCAAGAGGAGATATGAAACCCAAGAATAGGGAAGGAAAAAAATAAGAATTAGGAATACGAGAAAACAAGAAAATAATGAGGAAGAGAAACTAAGAATATAAGTGAAAGAGAATCAACTGAAAGCAGAGGAAGAATGAGGAAAATGGAAAATAATATAAGCAAAAGAAAAACATAAAACTGCAGAATGAAATGAGTTAGGAAGTGGAGAATAACAAGGAAGAGAAAACAGTGAAATAAATGAAATAAAATGTGTTGAATGTGAAAGAGAAATGAGGCAGAAGGGGGAAAAACACCAAAAACAAATCGAGAAAATGAAGAAGGAAATGAAGCAGGAAGTGGAAAACAATGTGGAAAGAGATGAGATAGAGGAAGAAGAGAACGAGAGAGGTGTCATGAGGAGAGAGGTGTAATCGAAAAAGTTACTAATTGTGTGAGAGAAGTTGGGGAGTGCTGGAGGAGTGAGGGGAGGAGGGGAGGAGAAGATAAGGAGAATGAAATGAGGAGACCCTAAGGAGATACAGGAAAAGTAAAGGAGAGAGAGTCAAAAGAAAGGAACTAAAAGCAGGATGGGACAGACTGGTACTGACAGCAAGAAGAGGAAATAAGAAGAGTCAGTACGGTCAGTCGGCAGGAAGGGATGGGTAATGGTAGGTGGTGGCTGTCTCATCATCCACTCACTTGATGCAGTGCTGCCTACTTCTTCCATCACCTTTATTATTCTTTTTCTGTCTGCCCTCCTCTCTTCCAAGATCTCCAATCTTTCCTGAAAGTTTTTATTATTCTTCCCTCCTTTTCAGGTAGCTTTACACTGAGAGAGAGAGAGAGAGAGAGAGAGAGAGAGAGAGAATTTAGTGCATTAATTAGCGAGAGACATGCTGTAAAATAATTAGCCACAGACTACTAATTAAATTACTAACATATTTCTGATATCCTTTCCAAAGTAGACTATTTTCAAAGCCTTTCTCAGTCCTTGTATTTCACATTATTATGTGAAATGTTTTGTGTAATACACTTAAAGAATTATTCATTCCAAACTGCTTGAATTATTTGTTTTCAATTATTCATTCCTAGCTGCTTGAAAGATGTGGTTTAAAATAGGCAACAATATGTCTCAGTCATTACTTGTACACGCAGCTCTTTATTCATTCATTTGGTTCATATGGCAATAGTGCCTTTGATACTGCCTACCCTTCTGGTTAATACAGATAATCGAAACCAGAAACAAGAGATGAAGACGGGAGCGTTGATAGTGTGACGCTGGGGTTAGGGAAAGAAAGGTTTACAGTAATAATCTAATCCAATACTGTTTATCCTTTCCAATGCCACGAGGTCACTTAGGTATATAATCTGTCTAACATTATGCAACCTCTCTCTGATTAAGCAACATCGTGCCTCCCACTCACCTACCCCCCCCCCTCTCATTTAAGTCCCCTCTCACTTATCCCAGCCACTCAGTTACCCCACATTCGCACTCCCCACATTACTCTCACTCAACTCAGCTTTGTGCGACCACTTTCTCCCACTGCTTAAGTTCGGGTATGCTAGAGTAATACTTTACTGTGATATAATCTGCGTTATTCCTAGTTTCAATATTCTTCCATAAGCTCCACGCCCTCTGATATGTCATTAACACATTCTTGCTGTTGCCAATATATCGTTCTGTATGATATTACGCAATACCACTCATGTGTTGAAAGCAATACAGTAACCTAATGGTGGCATGATAAATGAAAGTGAAACGGTGCACGTTAGGTACAACTTTAAGGGTTCAATGTAAACATAACATTTGAGACTTGACGCCAGGTGTCCCACAAACACCGGAACACAGCGCCTTTATCCAGTGGTCAAAATCCACCAAATCAAGAATGAACTGACCTGAGCGTAACACAGCAACACCATTACAGACCAACACGGCAACTGGCACTGGGGAGCAACCACCTCACCACGTACCTGGTGGATACAAAGAGAAACCATTATTGATACAAGGATGAACAAACGTCAATACGGCTACCACTATTGAATCAGATTAAACATTTTTACAAAAGGATGGTAAAATACTAACATTACCACGCGCACAAAAACCTCCACCAACATATTCACCAACATTATATACTTACATTATGTACATACATCAGTGTGTGCGTGTGTGTCTGTATGTATGCGTGTGCATGGATGCGGAGAGCCTGTATCTTAATACACATCCTGTGTGTGTGTGTGTGTGTGTGTGTGTGTGTGTGTGTGTGTGTGTGTGTGTGTAGTGACCCAGTACACATAAACAATCACTGCTTTTCCAGCTGGAACTTAATCACGGTATTAGCGATAACCGGACGAAACAAAACCATCTCTCAACATTACAGACAAACAACGTCATTCTGATTTTCATACCAGCTTTTACTTTATTCACTGCAGTCATAATTCTTAAGCAAATATCTATTTATTATACACATTATTTTCTGTGCTGTAGGCTATATTAGTTTATGCTAATGGACTATTAGCCTTCATGTTTTAGCACTGTGAAATAATCAGAGCTTAAAAAAATGAGGTAGTCACTTCATGTAACCCCTTCAGCACAATGGATTGGGTAACAATAGCAACCAATCCCATCCACCCTTCAGGTCGTAGGGCAGCCAAGGCCAGGCAACAACAGTTCAAACCATTTATTTCGCAGGAGACCGAGCCGCTCCCAATAACAAATTTCATGACTGAAAAATCCTCGTCCACTTCAAAGATTCGAACCGTTGTGCGTAAGACACGGCCATCTCCAATCAAGTTCCATACCACTGCACCAGCCAAGGCTTTTATTTGTTTGTAAAATAAAATCGTATGAAGACAGCAAGAATGAAGCATACGAAAATGACATCATAGCCAGAGAGAGAGAGAGAGAGAGAGAGAGGATCTTGATGTATGTAGGGTAACGCAGTGTATGTGAGGCCAGGCCATTAGCAGTAACGAGGAGATGCACACTGGGGTCAATATAGATGAGGCCAGGTTACCCCCCCTCTTCCGACCCTGACCCTGACCCTGACCCTGACCCTCACCTTGACCCTCACCCTCACCTCCTGTTGTCCTCTGCTGTCTGGTGCTGATGCTTGGATGGGTGAGGGGCTGATCAGATTAGAGGTGTCATAATGGCCAATTTGTGGACACTGGCGGGACACTAGGTGTCTTGGATACAGGCTATGGCATACTGTGTCAAGACAGTACTGGATACTGGCGCTATAAACTCTACATGCTCTGCATCCCATATTCATAATTCTTTAATGGGTAGGAATTTTCCTCTGGTGGGTTAGATCATCTGGTGATATACTTTCCTTAGAAAGAGTTTAAGAAGTAGGTGTCAGTGACGGAGAGGAGCGGTTAAGGGAGATAAGGGGAGAGGAACAGTAGCTTGCACGTAGAGCTAAAGAAGTAGGCGTGTTGGGGTGGGGGTGAGCGGGGTGGAAGTATTATGTCCAGAGCATTTTGTGACCAATGTGTGTTATTGTGCTCATGGTGTATTGCGTCCATAACGCACCACAGCCGAAGCAGTCAAACCAAAAACAGGAGGATCATTGTTGTACAGGAGGTGAAATTTTTGCATGCCTGGGTAAAAGCATTAAATAAATTGGACATGTCAGAGCTTTCAATAAAAGTCCTCGCTGTGTGTGTTGGGGAACGACATTGTACATCTCCATGAGGTCACTCTCAGGTTATGTTTTTCACTTCAGATTTCCCTCTTCCCGTGGCATAGTAGGCTATTCCCGGGGTCTTAAGACGCTCTTTTCCACCTCCGATGTATCTGTATATTTTTGCGTTTGGTGCATTGACCCTGCAACCTGAGGTAATAATTTTCATTTTATTCTTGTTGCCTTCAGATTTTATTATTTGTTGAAGAGACATTAAATATTGTGGTGATGGATTAAATAAAAACTGCATCTAATTCCCGGGCCTTGAAAATTTCATCGGGAAATGAGTAAAATAATTGGAGACAGGAAGATAATATATTTTCTGTTTTGTTTTCTGTTTATTCATGTTACTATCCCCCGGTTCGAATAGTCTCCTAAAGAGAACAAAATTGTCTCGTGGAAATTATATATATATATATATATATATATATATATATATATATATATATATATATATACAAATAGATATAGATATGGATCTAAAATATTTACAAGGAGGTACTCTGACTTATGTAGTTAAAATACTTTCTAGCAGTTCTTCCTTTAACATGATATTTATCCATATCTCACGTTAACTCTTTGACTACGATAATGTCTTTCAGTTTCATTCTTGTTGTACGATTTCCTTTAACTAATGAGAAACTTGTCGATACAGCTTTCATTCTCTTCAGCTTTATAGATTCACCCCCCCCCCTTTTTTTCTTTCTTTCCATCTTTCCTCTCCCTGCTCTCTTTTCTGTAAGCCTTTCTCCCTCTCCAGTGGGCTCCCATCCCTAAATCTTCCTTTTTCCTTCCTTCCATTTATCCTTCCTTCCTTTAATTCCCTCTCGTACTCCACACCCATATTTAAATTTTCACATGGTCTTTATACCTCTATTCTTCACAATCCTATTTATTTCCCATCTATACTCCTTTCCCCTTCTTCTCTTCATTCTCCCCTCATCCCTCCTATTCTTCCCTCTCCTCAACCCGTCCCATTCTCACTTCCTTCCCCTCTCCCCTCTCCATAGGTAGTCCTCCAATCTCCCTGCCAGCGACCCCTATATAAGGGAGACGGGAGTCATGAAGGGAAAGGTCAGGATGGACGTTTATGTCTGTGTTGTGTGTGTACTGTGTTGGTGGTAAGGTAATTGTAACAGGATGAGGAGGAAACAGCAAGAGATATCACACACACACACACACACACACACACACACACACACACACACACACACACACACACACAAATCCACACACACACACACACACACACACACACACACACACACACACAAACAGAGAGAGAGAGAGAGAGAGAGAGAGAGAGAGAGACAGAGACAGACAGACAGACAGTCAGAGATTGAAGGGTGAGAAATTGGTCCAACAAGAGACTAGAGAAGAAAGCAAAATAATGAATGGAAAGGGAAGATGAATGGGAAAGAGAGGAATTGCTGAGAGAGAAATATAATGCTTGTGAAGGTCAAGGTAGGGAGGAGCTGGGGGAGAGTAATGTTAAAGTTATTGCAAATAGTTTAGTGAAAATTCCTCCCAGTAATGAATGAATGTGCGTGGAATGACAGAAAAAGAAAGCAAGAGTGAGTGGGAAGGAAAAGTAATTGCTGAGAAATAAAATACTGTTGTGTTAAGGGTCATGTCAAGGAGTAGGATGCAAAAGAGGATGTTGTAAAGGTTAACAATGTCAGTGTCAGGAAAACTCTGTATATCATAACTTTCCGCAGATCATTTTATTCACCTAAGAGTGAGTCATAGAAGCCTAAAGGTGTTAATATTGTTCCCTTTAACTTCTTTTGGTGGAGATAATTCAGTAGGGTATATTCCTCCCTACGGCAGTCGGTACTGGAGAGCCACCGATTGTTTACTGCGTTCCATTGCTGCTGGGAAACTATATACCCGTATATGACCATTGTGTTTACTTGCATTATCCTATACTCCACAGAACCCCCCCCCCCACCTTTTTCTTTTTATTCTACAGTTTAGTTACTATACATCCTTCAGTGCCCGCTTGCTCTGTTTTGCAGGTAATGAAGGATCTGGAATCTCTAGTTCGAAAAATCTCTCCAAAGTTTAATAAAATCGTCCAGATAGCAAGAATAAAAGTCATATGTCATCGGCTTGAAAGGACCGATTAAATTAAGTACTCAGGAACTGAACAGAGTCAGTGGCCAAGGCGCCCTCATCTAACCACACAATAGAGGACTGGATGGAGCTCTTTGGATGCAGAGATATAACCAATACTTGCATCCTTTTCTCCCCTTTTGCCTTGCGTAACTTAAATGGGGTAATTTCAACTTATCTTCATATCCCATGTACACAAAGGTTAAGAACCACTGATTCCCCAAACATTCAGCTTCTTAGGCCAGATCCATCCGCAGGTTCATGTCCCGCATTATTTTCTTGTAACGCACCAATCATCTCGAGATACTATATTAGTGTTTTACTTTGTGAATTACTGTGGGAAAAGCAAAATTTAGGGAGAAGATGGAGACGTACAAAAATCACATCAAAGATGTTTTCTTCATTAAATATCTCAGGTAAGTGCATTCCTGCTTGATTCTGCAAACTATTTCTATCTTTTCCCGGTTTCTACATGATGAACACAAAAGGAAATTATATGGTGGATAAAAATAAATAGAAAATGCAGGGAATATGGGTGAACGACTGAATGCCTAAACTCCCAGCAACACATACTCTCACTCTGACAGCCAGACGGCTTCTGGCGTTCCCTCAGTCCCAAATGGTTCACTGTCGCAACCACATAAAAGGACTACCATATTATAAACAGGAAAGAGCACTTGGGGATTGCAATACCCGCGCCCATCAACTAGTATAGGAGCCAAATGTGACCCTGCCTATTGGCCTTGACCTTCGACAGATTACTCTCATAATCGAACCGCTTCATTCTTGCCTAGCCTTTAACTTTTCCAACATTATCAGAACCTTTGGGCTGACTGCCCAAATGACTCTGATCTTTCTTCTTTCATGTGACCATGACCTTTGAATGGCTGTCCTCCAAATAGAATTTCTTTATCCTTGTTTTAACCCGAACCCTTCCACAACTTTAGTCTGTATGGATAAAAAGTGTTTAAGTTGATCTTGGCTTATGTCCATGATCTGTGACCAACTATTCTTAAAAAAAAAAAAAAAAAAAAAAAAGTCATCCTCTTCAGTGATTTACAACTCGCGTCGAAGTTTGATTCAAAGCAGATTAAATCTGTTTAACTATTTTATTCACACACAGACACTCTTGTCGAACCTTGACCTTGCTCGTTAACCTTGATCGTTGAGCGTTCTCAAACGGAATTCCTTCGTTCTTGTCTGACTCTTTATCCTTCCACCAAGTTTGGTTCAAATCAGATTAAGACCGAGCCGACAGGGCCTTATGACCTTGGCATCTCATCTTTTCCTGTGACGTTGACCTATAACAAACTGTTGACAAAAGTTAATCCTTTATTCTTGCCTTTATCTTCAACTCTTTTTCAAAGTTTGGTCTAAATCGGATTAAAAACCGTTATACCTGACCTTTGCCTATGACCCTGAACATAGAGGATGGAAGTAATGCGAGTATAAGTGGCTGGGGAATGGCTGGGAGAAGGAGGGAGGTGAGCAGACAGGAAGAAATCAGTAGGATAGAAGTTGTGGAAGCAATGAAGAAAGTTAAATTGGGGAAAGCCCCAGGAATTGATGGAGTGTGTGGTGAAATGCTCAAGCATGGGGGAGAGATAGTAGTAGAATGGATGTGGAAGATGTGCAGACTGGCCTGGGAGGAAGGCAGAGTCCCGGAGGATTGGAAGTCAGGTATAAATATTCCCTTGTACAAAGGAAAAGGGGAAAAAGAAGTGTGTGGTAATCATAGGGGCATTTGTCTTCTTAGTATAATAGGAAAAGTGTACGGTAGGATACTTATTGACAGAGTTAGAGAAAGAACAGAGAAATTAGTTGGAGAAGAACAGGGAGGCTTTAGGAAGGGAAGAGGTTGTGTAGATCAGATATTCATTCTTAGATCTTTAGTGGAAAAGTTTCTACAGAAAGGAAAGAAGTTGTATGCGGCTTTCATGGATTTGGAGAAAGCATATGACAGGGTGGATAGACAAGGATTGTGGAAAGTGTTAAGAATATATGGAGTAGATGGGAAGCTGTTAAATGCTGTGAAGAGTATGTACGATGGTGCGAAGGCTGCAGTGCGTGTGGATGGTGAACTAAGTGAATTTTTCTCTTTGAAAGTTGGGTTGAAACACGGATGTGTCATGTCTCCATGGTTGTTAAGTCTGTACATGGATGGGGTAATAAAAGAGGTACAAGGTAGGGTAGTGGATGTTGGAGTGGCCCTGGTGAGAGAGGATAATATTTGGAAACTCCCTGTACTGTTGTTTGCAGATGATATTGTGTTGTTGAGTGAAGACGAAGGGGAGCTGCAAGGCTTGGTGGATGAGTTTGGGAGAGTGTGTAAGAAACGGAATCTAAAGGTGAATGTAGGGAAGAGTAAAGTGATGGTCTTTGAGAGAGGTGAAGTCAGTGAATGTACAGGGAGATTGGTTGGTGAGGAATTGGAAAATGTGAGTACGTTTAAGTACTTGGGTAGTGTGATGAGTAAGGATGGAGGTTTGGAGGGTAAAGTGCATGAAAGGGTACAGCAGGGAAGAAAGGTTGCTGGTTCTTTAAAAACAGTGATAAGAAACAGGGACGTGTGCATGAAAGTGAAAAAGTTACTACAAGACTGTATTGTGATATCAACTCTAACGTATGGAAGTGAAGCTTGGACGTTGTTGGAAGGACACCAGTCAAGAGTGAGAGCAGTGGAAATGAGTTATTTGAGAGGAGCCTGTGGAGTCACATGGAGAGACAGGCTGACGAATAAGGATATAAAGGAGCTTTGTGGTGTGGATGTGGATGTGATAGGAAGCGTTATGAGGAACACACTAAGGTGGTTTGGCCATGTGGAGAGGATGGAGGGTGAAAGACTGACGAAGAGAGTGTATGTGAGTGAGGTGGAGGGGGGAAGAGGGAGGGAGAGGCCGAGGATGAGATGGAGGGATGGGGTGGAGAGGTATATGAGAGAGGGGGGTGTGAGTGGGGAGCAGGGCAGTGAAATGGCGGGGGACAGGGCGACGTGGAGGCGATTTGTTTGTGGCCACCCCAAACGGGATTGAGGCGTCTGGCAAAATATATATATATATATATATATATATATATATATATATATATATATATATATATATATATATATATATATATATATATATATATATACTGTACAATGAACATCCAGTCAATGCAAAATTGTAATGGCTTTTTACCAGGGGAAACATGCAGGCGAGGTTCAGTCTCACAGAAAACTAAGATGGAGCTGATACTGACCAGGAAGAAACGAAGTCGAACACGTACATATCCAGAAGTAAATAGCCACACGTTAATATCATGATGTAAATATCCACATGTAAGATTTCAGCCCATAGACAGAACACTGGAGATTCATGTTCATCTTGCAGACTCTATATTGCTACTGGATGCATTATTGGGAGGGATTTGTGTTACACCCATGAAGTCTAATTTTTCTCTAACTCTCATACACTCTGTTCAGGGTAAAAGTAGAAAGTTTCCTTTGTGAGCATTGCCCAGTGTCATGTGTATGCTGTGTACATATAGAAGTTTCCTCATCAGATTTGGCAAGAAGGTAGCTGGCCTCTGCCGATTCATGACAATCTACCACGTCTGACCAATGACGAATAAACAATAAACATCGCTCTCTTACACACAAGTGTGCACACGTATACCGTAACAGGTAAATATCCACCCATAAATATATACGTGAAAGTATCCACACGCCAATATCTACACGAACATATTCACAAGTAAATATCTGCACATATTTATCTATATGTACATATGCATGTAAATATGCACAGCTAAATGTCTGTACATAAATTTCTCTGTAAATATCCACAAGTACAAATCAGTACGTAAATATCCGCACGTTAAAGTACATCCGAAAATACCTGCACGTCAATATCTACTGTATATGCAAGTATCTACATGTAAATATCGTACCAAGCAAAAATAAATATGCACAGGTAAATACCAACAAATAACCACACGCTAATATCCATACCTAAATATCCCCACGTTAACAAGCATCCATCTGTAAACGATACTGGGCGCTACTAACACAAAAACATAAATAAATAACGAAATCAAATAAAACAAGAAGGAGTGCCAAGGCACAGTAAACCCGTCCCCGGTGGTCATTTTAGTGCTGACGTATAAACACAACAGGATATCTAGTTAAAGATGTCATACATCAATTCTGGAGTAAATCGGGTGAAAATTTACGATTTTATACCCATTGTGAGGAGTAGATTGTAGCACCAGTCGAGCAGGGCAGTACTCCCGAGGTGGATGGAAAGCTGATGACAGGAAGAGCTGGCGCTCCCGTTTCATCAGCCCTCAGGACTAGTTCCTGACCATCCCCCTTTGCTGAACTTTTTCAGTGACTCAGTAACACGGAGAGTAGGCCAGCATGCTCTCCAATACTAGTTTCTCTAACTATCTACACCAAACTACATGCACAGTACACAATACACTTCCTTGTCCAAAATTCAAAACAAAATTATGACAACTCAACACACGGCCTCGGAGTCCCCAGAGGGGGGGGAACCATAAATGCCCCCACCATCCGCCCCTCTCCCGGTGACGACTTGAGCTGCCTGGAGCCACAGTCTGACTCACTTCTTCTTCATTTCTGCAACATTCGTGGCCTTTCCTCTAACTTTCGCTCTGTTGAGCACCACCTCTTCTCCTCTAAACCTCACCTTCTTTTTCTAACTGAGACTCAGCTGTCTGAGGCAACTGACAGCAAACCCTTTTCTGTATCCTCCTACTTTCTCTATACTCATTTCAAAGCCAAAGGTGGCTGTTATGAATATATACGCAACGACTTATCTTGCTCTCGTGTTCCTAAACTCGATTCTTCTGAATTCTCTACACTCTGGCTTCGGCTTTCCTGTCATTCTCTGACTAAATATATCTGCTCTGTTTACTTATCTCCTAATTCTACTGGCTATCAAAAATTCTTCGACTATCTTACTTCTACGATGGAACACATTCTATCCATTTCTCCTTTCTCTGAAATCTACATTTTAGGAGATTTCAATGTTCACCACCACCTTTGGCTCTCCTCTCCTTTCACTGATCCACCTGGTGAACAAGCTTACATCTTTTCTATCCTTAATGACCTAGAGCAGCTTGTGCAGCACACTACCCATATCCCTGACCGCCTTGGAGCTCCAACATACTTGACCTCTTCCTTACAACTAATTCTTCTGCTTACACTGTTAATCTTTTCTCTCCGTTGGGCTCCTCCGATCACAACCTTATCACCTTAACCTGTCCTATCACTCTGCTATAGCCTGTGGACCCTCCAGGGAAACGTCGTCTGTGGCATTTTGGAGCCGTGGATTGGGAGGCCCTCAGGCAGTACTTCTTTGATTTTCCTTGGAATGATTATTGCTCCCATGGCCGGGAGCCATCTGAGTGTGCCTCGCACATTACGGAAGTTATTCTCTTGGGCATGGAAACATACATTACTTTCTCATATCCTCTGACTAATGCAAGAAAGCCTTGGTTTAATCACGCTTGTTCTAATGCTGTCTGCAACAAGGAGAGGGCCTATAAAAGGTACCAGAGCCAACCCACCCCTGAATCACATCTTTTATACGTTTCTGCCCGGAATCATGCTAAGTCTGTTCTTCGCTCTGCTAAAAATATTTTCATCCGTACTAAATGCTCTCAACTCTCCAACTCGAATTCTTCCCGCTCCTTCTGGCACCTTGCCAAAAACCTTTCTAACAACTTTACCTCATCATCCTTCCCTCCTCTTTTCAACCATGATGGTTCTGTATCTATTTCTTCTACTGATAAAGCAGATCTCTTCACTCAGACTTTAACCTCCAATTCCACCTTTGACGATTCATATGCTGTTCCTCCTTCACTTCCCCCCTCTGACTTCCTCATGGCTGACATTAAAATTTCTTCAGCTGATGTATTTTCTGCCATTACAGGCCTCAATACTAACAAGGCGTATGGGCCTGATGGAGTTACTCCTGTTGTTCTCAAGAACTGTGCTTCTATGCTTACACCCTGCCTAGGCAAACTCTTTCGTCTTTGTCTATCAACTTGTACCTTTCCTTCTTGCTGGAAGTTTGCTCTCATTCAGCCAGTCCCAAAGAAGGGTGACCATTCCCAACCCTCTAACTATCGTCCAATTGCTCTAACATCCTGTATCTCAAAATTTTTCGAGTCAATTCTTAATAGAAAAATTTTAAAGCATCTTTCCTATCACAACCTTCTTTCTGATCGTCAGTATGGGCTCCGTCAGGGACGGTCCACTGGCTATCTTCTCACCTACCTTTCAGACTCTTGGTCATCCTCCTTTCGGGACTTTGGCGAAAGCTTTGCCATTGCACTCGACATCTCAAAGGCCTTCGATCGAGTTTGGCATAAATCTTTAATTTCCAGATTGCCCTCTTACGGTTTCTATCCTTCTATTTGTGCCTTCATCTCCTCGATCTATCAACAGTGGTGTTCCTCAGGGCTCTGTAATATCACCAACTCTCTTCCTTTTATTCATCAATGACCTTCTAAGCTGTACATCTAACCCTATCCACTCGTATGCTTATGACTCCACCCTTCACCTTTCCATTCAGTTCCCACAACGTCCATCTCAGCAGTTACTTCAGCAAACAAGGGATGAGGCTATGGCACACCTGATGTCTGACTTATCTCGTATCTCTGACTGGGGTAAAAATAATCTTGTTGTTTTTAATGCATCAAACACTCAGTTTTTACACCTATCAACCTGACAAAATCTTCCACAGGTGTACAGTATACACTAAAGTTTAATAATACTCAGCTTAATCCTGCATCATCCTTGAACATGCTTGGGGTTTCATTCACTCGGGACTTATCTTGGAAAGATCATATTAGATCTCTTGTAAAATCTGCTTCCAAGAGATTAGGAGTGCTAAGCCGACTCTGTTCCTTTTTTACCCTGCACAATTGTTGAGTCTATTCACGGGTTTTATCCGCCCCTGTGTGGAGTACAACTCGCATGTGTGGGGAGGTTCTCCACATACAGCTCTTCTCAGGAGGGTGGAGTCAAAGGCTTTTCGTCTCTTTAACTCTCCTCCTCTTACTGACTCCCTTCAACCTCTGTCTCTTTGCCGCACTTTTGCATCTTTATCTCTTTTATATCGCTACTTCAATGGTCGCTGCTCCTCTGAACTGTCTGCATGGATTCCTCCACCTCTACGACTGGCGTGTAGCACCCGTCAAGCAGCAAACTCTCATCCCTTTTCTGTCCATCTCTCTAATGCAAGAGTTAACCGTTACTCCCAGTCCTTCATTTATGCAACAGGTCAACTCTGGAACTGTCTCCCTCTGTCTGTATTGCCTGCTTCCTATGATTTCCAGTCTTTCAAACGCAGTGTGTCCAGGCATCTCGAAATGATCGGATCTTGAATTTGGCTCTCTCTTGTGTTTTGTTCTTCTCTTGGAAGGAACAGTTTTTGAGGGCTCGTAGCCTTTGGTTCCTTCTTCCTAGTATTAAAAAAAAAAAAAACGATTTTTTAGGCCCGACCAACCAGACAATGACCCCCTTACGACTAACTGAGGGGTGACCCCCTGATGTAATGAGGCATGTTATAGGATGCGGAGTTGAAAGATGCACCTGTAGGTCTTGGCTTCATGTCGATATGACGAATCTGAAAGGAGTTATGGCGAAAAAACGATTTTTTTTTTTTACATTTTTGGGCCTACAGCTTAGGCTTTGGCCCAATTTGGGCCAAAATTTTGTCAGATGATCAGAAGTCATAGCCCAGCATCCCTGTAATTTTAATCTTAATCGCACCAGTAGTTTTAGCGTAAAGTTGTTAACAGACAGAGACAAACAGACGAACCAACAGACAAACCGAGTGAAAACAATACCCGTCCCTTAGCCCGTCCGGGGCGGTGATAAGTAAGAAACACATTAGGATGTGCATTAGGACTACACTGACTTCCATAATTTTCACCAGAAAGAATTCTCAGCATGACATATTTTCCCCAGTTTGATCAACTTACTGTAATGCGAAATTGACCAGAATGGCAAATTTCCAATAATAATTGATAAGATGGCATATTCTCCCACTGTCTGTGTTTAGATTCGGGAGCATCTCTAGGGACGGCAATGTCCCTGTGAATCTCACTAATGCTTTTCGACAACGAGATGCTTTATTCCCGTGGTCACAAGCGACTTTAGCAAACCCTCATACGTGAGCCCTGAAGCTCCTGCGTCTGTTTGGAAATTCTGTACTTGTTCCCGTATTGTATATATTGCCTAATATGACAAACACTCCTGAATGCAACAAACTTTCCCTGTTGTCCCATTCACACCCATCTGTGACTTACTTTATTCTGACAACCACAAGAAGATTTTGTTCTGACATCCGACGGGCAATTTTATTCTGACAACCGACATACGATTTTATTCTGACAACCGACATACGATTTTATTCTGACAACCGACATACAGTTTTATTCTGACAACCGACAGACGCTTTGATTGACAACTGACGGACGATTTTACTCCGGCAACCAACAGACGATTTTATTCTGACAGCCAACACAGTCTTACTCAGACAACGACAGATGATTTTCTTCAGCTGAAAGAAAACACACAGGGCTTTTTTGTGCCATTAAAACTTCCGCCTTACTCTCACTGGGAAATTAATGACCGCAAAACTTAGTGTTGTAGTTCGAAAAAAGAAGAAAAGTGCTTTCCAAGATGGCGTAGGTAAATTAGGTCAGCGTGGGGCGTGACCTCGTGACCCGACCTGGAGACTGGGTGTGATGAGGTGGTGGTGGTGGTGGTGGTGGTGGTGGTGGTGGTGGTGGTGGAAGTGATAAGGAATGATGATGTATGGATGGTGAGGCTGTGGAATGGTAGGTACCAGGACTGATAGTGGTTGTGACGAGGACGACGATGATGATGATGATTATGATGGTGGTAGTAGTAGTAGTCTTGCTGCGATGAGGGGATTTTGGTGGCAGGATGATGATGGTAACGATGGTGTGGGTGTGGTGTTGTGGTGATGTGGCTATAGGAAGATGACATTAGGATGAAGTGGCTGATTAGGTAAGAGAATGTGCCAGGTAATGTGTGAATATGGAGCGGTAGTAGTGGTGGTGTGGAAGTGTAGTGGTGAGGTGGGTGAGATGGTGTGACTGAGGAGTGGAGAGAAGATAATGGGGGCTGTAGCTGTTATGATGGTGATGATGTACCAGTAGTAGTAGTGCTGATACTGTGACAGCGTGGTGGAGTGATGATAGGGTAATGCAGAGGAGGTGATGATGAGAGTGTGGATGTGAAATGATAACTGCGGTGTAATTATAACATCATGGAGTGATGATGAAAGTGTTATGTTATTGCAGGTGTGTGGTGGTTGCATGGTTGTGGAGTGGTAACTTAAGTGTAATTATGACGTGGAGTGTACGAAGGTTTGGATGTTACGTGGCAGGTGTGAGGTGACTGCATGGTTGTTGAGCGGTAATGGAAGTGTAAATGTCGCGGGTCTGGGTAACTGTTATTCTGGAGAGGTGACGAAAATGTGGATGTGAAATGGTAGATATGGATGTGGAGTGATTCGAAGTGGTATGGCTTTCGAATGGTAGCGTGTTGCAGGTGTAGTTGTGGAGGGGTGGTGGTGAGTGTAGTATAAGAGGAACACAGGTTAGAAAAGTTCGTATGCCCAGAAGAATACGGCTTTTAGTGAGGATGGTGTAGTGTTAGGAAGGGGTTGGAGTGGAGGTATGGTTCTGGCTAAGGAAGGTATGGTAGTGGTTGTGGAGTGAATGGTATGAGTTGCAGGGGATATGGCAGTGGCTGGAGAGGAATGATAGTGACTGGGGAAGCATGGTAGTCGTGGGGATGTATGGATGTGGTCGGAAGGTACTATGATGGTGGGGGATGTTTGGTAGTTGTGGGGGATGCATGGCAGTGGTGAGGGATGCATGGTAGTGATGTAAGCATATATGGAATCTATAAGAGATGTATGGCAATCGTGGGGGATGTATGACAGTGATGTGGGCATATATGGTGTTTCTAAGTGATGTATGGCAGTGGTGAGAGATGTACGGTATTGGTGGAGGATGTAGTTATAGTAGTGGTGGAGTATGTATGATGCTGGTATGGGGATATTAGGCAAAGGGAGGAGATAGTCCTGAGGATATGATTAAGCTTGTAATTCGGTTTAACAGTCATAGTTATGATGCTGTTAAAGTATAACAAACTTCCGTCGTAATAGTAGTGAAGATAACACGGCTATACCATAATACCATTAGTCATTACAGTGAACATGAGACCAAGAAAAGATAACAGCGATACTGATAGCACAGATGATAACCAGTCTTTCGCTTAAGTCTGGAATAAAGGTAAAACACTAACAATGATAATACATTAATCCCTGTACTATCATGAGGCGGTGGCTTAATCGGTAGAGATTAGCCTGCAGTCCTAACGGACCCGGGTTCAAATCCCGCTGGGACAGGGAACAGTTTAAGGATTTGAATTTCATATCAGACTTTACTGATCTACCAGAAGACCCGCCGACATGCTGTAAAAATATCCCGGCTAATACCAATACACCAGTCCTGTATGAGACAGCTCTAGCATGTATTCAATATGGACGGTGGATGTTAGCGCCGAAATGGTGACATGTAGACGTGTACGGTACGTAGGAGGACTACTGGGCCTTGAAAGCTGACTGTGAAGCCTATGCCCAGAGTCGGTCACATTAAAAAAAAAAAAAAAAAAAAAAAAAGTGGGATTTATTAAGGTTCGGGGAGGCATCTTATGGATAGGGGGTTAATTACGGCTACATCAAACCCCTCCAGCTCCAGAAGTCTCTCCTTAACTAAATAAAATAATCTGGTTATAGCAACAGTAACACAGACATAGAAGTGATGCGATTAAACTTTTCACAACGATGACGTCTGATTTTTGTTTACTCCTGCCATCTCCAAACGATATAACTCAACTTAGGAAAAACAGTTCGAAATAAAATGGGTTAACGTACAGTATATATTGCCCTTTCAAAGCGAAACTGAGCAGAATCGTCCGCAGGTAGCAAGACTGGAATTTAACAGACATCACAGTAGCAATGAAACTAAGATTTTTATAAATCATCTTAACAATGGAGATTTTATGACGACAGAACAACGGCATAGTAGAAAATATAGGACAAGAAAAAGATAGTAGTGATAATGGAGGCTGGAAGATAATGACTGTCCCTTTCATCACATAGGGGACGCATGAAAGGCAAGATTGAGGTGATAACAGTTGTGGTGGTGGTGAGGGGTACGAGTGGTGGTGATGGTGGTGGTGGTACTGGGTGTGGGTGGTAATGGTACTGGAGAGGGAGGGAGGGGGTACAAGAGAGGGTGCTGGTACTAGACTATACTACACTGCTAGTCCATATTCATAAAGGATGCTAGCCAACTTCTCTGATAAACAAATCTTCATTGCAATTAACTACTTTAAGAAATTATTTGGTTTTCTCGAAATTTTTCACTTCCGTTTTCGCACTGGTTTGGCTGTGAAGTGTTTGGCAGCTGTATGGCTAGATAAAAGCATGAAGAAGCAATGTCACACGCAGCTTTGGCTCAATAAAGCTCATGAATACTCTCACTTGTCCTAGATAATGCTGGTGAAAGTGTCGGACAAAGTGATACGCCGCTGAACAAGGCACACCAATATGGCCTATTAACACACCATTACCTTACACCAGTAAAGCCTATAAACACACTATTACCTAACACCATTAAGTCCCATAACCACACCATTACCTTATACCATTAAGGCCCATAAACACACCATTAGGCTACCTTACACCATACAGGTCCATAAACATACCATTACCTTATACCATTAAGGCCCATAAACACACCATTTCCTTACACCATTAAGGCCCATAAACACACCATTACCTTATACCTTTAAGGCCCATAAACACACCATTACCTTACACAATTAAGGCCCATAAACACACCATTACCTTACACCATTAAGGCCCATAAACACACCATTAGGCTACCTTACACCATAAAGGTCTATGAACATACCATTAACTTATATCATTAAGGTCCATAAACACACCATTACCTTACACGTGGTACAGTAGGGATGACCTGCCAACTACTGCCTCAGCATTATGTCACAACTGTCCAGCACTCATCATGGTGCCATACTTATTTGATTTTTTTCTGTCATACTTGTGCCATTCATTCTCCATTCTGCAAAATGTTGTACTCCTCGTCCTACCATGTCATTTGTCCTACACCACATTCTGCAGTGTCAGTCTGCCTTACTTTCATTTCCTCTTTTGCTAAACTTCAATTCCCCATTCTGTCACACCTACAGATCCCATTCAGTCATACATATACTTCCCATTCTGCAGTACTTATACCCCCATTCTGCAGTACCTATACTCTCCATTCTGCAATTCCTACATCCTCATTCTGCAAAATTATATACTTGATAACTTCTTACACTGATGATTTATGTATCCATTCTTCCTGGTGACAGTCTTTATTTGGCACGAAGATGACCTGTCGTAGTGAAAGGGTTAGAAACAACTCAATCAAATCTCAGTTAACTCATTCAGATATAGAAGCCTCTCCTGCTCCGAATATATCACCTGGGCCCAGCTGGAATAATTAAGATGTAATCTGAAAGAGAAAGTTAATGTGTGCGATAGAGGCAGCTAACACCGACCCAGAAAGTTTAGCACACATTTCCCTTAACAAAACCTGTTACATCAGCTTGTATACACATTTTTACATTCGATAATAAACTTTTTTTTTTTCCTTCTTTGAGTTACCTTCTTCGGAGCCCGGTTGAGGGGAAGCACTCTCTCCTGCCTTTCACACTCTTCTGCCTTACACAATATTCCGCTTTTCACGCTCTTCTTACTTGTCACTCTCTCCTGCCTTTCACACACCCCTGCCTTTCACACTCTCCAGTCTTTCACACTCTTCTGCTTTACCACTCTCTCCTGCCTTTCACACTCTCCTGCCTTTCACACTTTCCTGTCCTCCACACTCTCATACCTTTCACACTCTCCTGCCTTTCACATACCCCTGCCTTTCATACTATCCTTCCATTCACACACTCCTGCCAAACTTTACTGTTCCTGAACAAAACTATTCTGCTGCAGTTAGATCAGGAGAATTTTTTTCAAACACAAATTTCACTTTTGCCAGCAAACTTTTGTGCGCTTAAAACACATTCTGTTATGAAAGTTATGTTATAAAAAAGGTATATGGAACTCTCTCTCTTTCTCTCTCTCTCTCCCATCCACAACAGCCACCAGTGAGGATACTGTCAAAGAGGGATGAAGTTTAATGATAGTAATTTTTGGAACGGACAACAAACACCTCTTACCCTTGACCTCTTAACAATTTGATACTATATTGAAAAAAGTGTGACAGTACATTAAAAAAAAAAAAAAAAGTATTGGGAGATGTTTTATCAATCGTGTCTGGCCGAGCAGACCTATCAACCGCAGACAAGCAATCGTCCCTGCAGGACCGTCCCGTTCAGCGATCTGATGCTCCCTTGCGGTGGACAGCACTTCACTGTCGCGAGCCGCGGGGAAAAGTGTGAAAGTTTGGTTCATGGATGGACACCGCATTTGCGGAGCTCCTCCCAGTTAGCAGGGGCATCACAGCAGGCCCCAGGCCACTCTATTGTCTGGATGTATGGTTACCACCCAGCGATGTAAGTGGTTTCCTGGGTTACAGGAAATCATTACACTTGTCACTCAGTGCAGAGCCGCCGGACGTGGAAAGAAGAATGATAGACAGTGAAAGGAAGAACAGGGAGAAGTAGGAAGAGAGGGGGGCACATAAAGAATGATAAAGGTGAACAAAAAGTAGACAGCACAACATCAAGTGCGTAGATGGTGGTTAGTAACGATAATAATTTGAAGCAATCACAAGTTTATTGATAATTAGGGTTGGGGTCGGTGCTGGAAACAAAACGTTATATAATTCCATGTTTATACGCTTGAGCGCGCGGGAGCGCGCGCGCACACACACACACACACACACACACACACACACACACACACACACACACACACACACACACACACACACACACACACACACACACACACGCACACACACACACACACACAAATTAATAAATGAATAACAATAAGAGAAGAACCCCGTTATTATGTCCTATTTACCTGTTTATTTTATTTTTTTTTAATCTTTGAGGTCCAGATACCATCCACTGACTCCTTTAATACAATGAATACTTTATTATCGGTATTTCAGCTACCGCCAAACCATTATATCTGCATTAATCTTGGGATGAACCTTTCGTAGCAAAGAGTTATGTGATTCATATCTCTTCATTCCGAGGGATTTCCTCCAAGCTAACCCGATCTGTCTAGATATTGTATGAATGAGGAAGAAATATCATACTAAAATGTTTACTACAACTGTGCATCGTGTAATTAATTTTCCAAGTGAGAGTCTATCTGTTGCATGCATTTATTTCACCTATAGAGTTAACTGGAAGTTTCGTGTTAAACTGTTGTGTACATGTGTATCCAGGTATCAGCTCACCCTTTATGGTTTTAGTTGCATCAGTAGCGGAAATTGAACACTTATTGCAGTACCCACGCCTTCTGAATCCAGAGAAATGCAAACTGTGTACGATATTCAGGTAAACATCGGATGATTATATTCAGTTCCAAGAAACCCGCCGCATCTAAAAGCATACAATAATGTCTTGGTTAACCTTGTGGCCGTGAATCAAGAATTATGAATTTATACCACCTGCCACCTAACGACTTTATTCCTGTGAAGAGATCCCACAGCAACCAAGGGGATTATAAAGGCACTTAAGACAAACCCAGTTTTCCTTACTGGGTAGTCCAGCCTTAGGTCTTGCACTGAGATGGTGAGTTTCCATATTTATATTAGTGCTACCTGTAGGTGATTATATTCAGCATAGGATACACTTACGGAACTGGAGGGTTAGGTAGAGTCGTCATTATCTCATTTACTACAAGGCGGCCTCCTTATCTGAATAATTTGGTGGAAGGAGGAGCAAATAAAAAATACAACTGACATTGTATTGAAGGAGTGAATATATATTAGTGCGTACAGAATGCTTTAATAACAGCAAGTGTAGAAGGTTGTCTCCCCCACCCATCAGACCCTGCGTCTTTAACTACTGGGAAAACTAGGAAACCTGGATATTTTATTTCAGCTGACACCAGAGGATTTTGTTCAGTCAAAAGAAATGGAGTAAAAAGTTTTGCAATTACTTTAAATTAACGTTCTGTCTTCAATGGGTATACGCAGAAATTTCTGTTTGTGTCATTAAACTATTTCTTCAGTTGAGAGAAGTTCCAGTTAATAAATAATTATCTAAGATAATAAGACCAAACTCAACCCGCACGTATGAGGCCATTCATGTTCCTCACTCCTCCACAATGCTATTGATTGGTGTACTGACCGGCGTCAGGTAACGGTGATGACCGGTGATCACTGCACTCCTTATCCCCGCTACTCAGTAAAAAGGCAGATTTTACACAAGAAGGAATGGTATATAGGCATGCTGTCAAAAAAAAAAAAAAAAAAAAAAAGTTTTTCCTTTAATGACTAATGTTGCAAGGGTGTCCTGATTCTCACAAGCAAGTAACACACAGGTTTCATTTAAAGACAAGTTAGTCTATTCCTGTTACCCGATAAATTGCTATCAGAAGTTAGCAAAACTGTTAAGAAAGTAACTTCAGTCTCGATGATATGGTGATACAGTTTTTGTCTACATGTTAGTGACTCCACTGTCACAATCATCATAACCACCACCATTATAAAACAGTTTCACACTAATGTATGGGTAGCTAGAGATTACATACCGTTACCCATGATGTACATGAACGTGAGATATTTACCTACTGACAATCCTGTCTCTCAATCACGTTTGCATTATAAAATTTTATGCGCACATATTTTGTATTTTAGCAGTGCATATGCAATACAAGCCAGGTCAAAGTAAAAGTTATAGGCTATAACAAAAATTCCAATTTCCCTGCCGTCGATTCAATCAGTTTATGCAAACGCTGGAAGCTGTTATAACAGTAAATTTTCACTTATCACTGGCAAAGGAACATCTCGTGATGCAAGCAGTCTCTGACAAATTTCAGGTTGGTTTAGTGGGCAAAGGAGCCATTAACTGAAGCAATTATATGTTAAATAACAGAGAATGGAGGGCGGTCTTGTGACGGATCCAATCCCCCCTTGGGACTGAATTGCAACTGAGAGTAGAAACTGTAAGTTAATACTTTTATCTTCTCTTAAACATTTACCAAAATGGGAGCATTCACAAACTTCCGAAAATTGCCAATTCTCACGTGACAACCTAATTTGAAAAATAACAATCCGGTCAACTAAACAAGTGCTTTGTGTGTGATTTCCCTATCACTTTGACCATAGGTATAATTTTATGAACATATTTACTCAGCAAAAAAAGGAAAAGAAGCTTCAGTATGACGAAGCTGAAGGGGATCGCTGAATTAACCAAATATACCCTTTAAACCTCGGGACAAATATTGTTCATAGCTCAAAAGTGATTATTCACACTCAGTCATTTCCTTTACTATAATTTAATCAAATAAAGCTCCCATATCTATCTATCTATCTATATCTATCTATCTATCTATCTATATATCCATCTATATCTATCTATCTATCTATCTATCTATCTATCTATATATATATATAAAGTCCATTGGTTCCAAAATAATTAGAGGGATCATATGAAGATTAACATGCACACATCCGCGTAAAGTTTTGTTGTTGCCTTCCTAGAAACATTGGTACTTGTGATTTAGGTCGGCAGCTTCGTCTTTGCATGATTCGGCTTCATAAATTATTATTATTTTTTTTAAATAACTAACATTAGGTACATTCTCTTCAACTCTTGCCAGATGAAACATTAATCTCTCTGATAACTAAATGATAGGTATTTGAAATTAAACATGAAGCTGGACTTCTAATATTATGTAATGAATGCGAATGGACCATTTGTTTTATACATTCTAGTAAATGTTCTGCAGTATTTTACTAGACCATGTATAGATAACTGGTATATGAATCGAAGATTACAGTATTGAATTTATGTACCATTCATCATTTAACATCATGGAAGGGATTTTAGGAAACATCTGACTGTGCAAGCAGGAAGGAGTTGACCAAGTGCCTAATTATATTACCCAGTGATCAATGGCAATCCCTCAGTCTGTGAATGTTCCCATTAACAAATCTGAGTGAATATTAGTGACAAATACGACCAATCACAACCATTCCTCTTAAGAATTATCGTAGTAATTGGTCAAGATATAAATACAGCTCCAGCGTTGAGCAGTATGGTGATACAGTATTGCATTTATAACACTGATTTGGTTCATGGCAGAGATAATTTAGCTGTATTCCAGTATTTGTCATTTAAATATTCTCTGCTATAAAAGGAGAATATTAACACTGATGACCTTACATGGGAACAATAATCACCATCAAATACTCAACAAAAGGAGTATAATACTTGGAGTTCAATGCTCATATAAAGTGATATTTCTTTTTAAACATGATAAAGAAATACTGTACAATAATCAAAATACGAGCCAGTATTAACATGCTACATACAGAAATATATGCAGGTTAGGAGGCGATCTAAAGAGCGTCCAATGGTAGGCAATACAAATCCTGTATATCATATACCTGCCACCTCATTCATGGAGGTCGATTTATGCAAGGACTGAGATGCTACTGAGGCTTTGAGATCTATCCAAACCAATAGGCATCACCGCTTATTCTTACTTTTTCCGTGACGCCACAATGGAAATACCACAAGAAATTCTTACCACAATTGTACTGACTCAGGATTGCCTCAAGAACTCAAGCATCATTGTCAACTACTTCAATTGGATAACTTTCCTGTATTCTATTCTTACATTTTTACCAGCTAACGATTTTACTGGAAGGTCTGATATGAACTTAATTAACCCCTTCATCAAAAGAGAGGTCTTCAATAAGCTGATCATCTGGTAATTGCAAGACTGAAACTGAAAATCGTCGTAGTACTGGAGGGGTTTATGTTTGATCTGAGACAACTTAAGCATGATCGCTGACTTTAATTCCCTCAGTTCCGTGAAGTCTTTCTGTTTTATTTTTTAATCGATTATATTTTCAACAGAAAAGGGATTAATTAAGACTAAATCTAACTCCTTTAACTCTCTCATAAGTAGAGCAAAATTACCTAGCATTAACGGGAAAAAAAAGACACCATCAATCACAATTAATCAGGCTTGATATGGAAAGCAAATATAATATGGTCGCTGATTTTAACCTTTTTCGTTGCGTAGGGATTCCCCAGCTGAATGAAATGGTCTATGGGCAATGACATTACAAGACTAAGCTTATCCATCGCACTGAAAGGGATAGAGGGATGTAGAGACAACATCTTTCGCTGCGTAGGGAATATCTCTGCTGAAAAAGAAAAATCGTGTGAGGGTAGCCAATATAAAGGACGCATTCAGTTACTGCAGCTGAAGGAGGTGTTTGATAATGAGGAAAAGAAAGCAAGAATGTCTTTTTGAACCATTTCATAAAAATACCGTGTACGATATTTATGTACGAGTAGGTGAGGATCATCGCTGCCATTAAAGATTGAAATGGAAAGGAAATGTAAATAAAGATATGAAGGTAATTTAATGTTTGGCAATGAGCTTAAATGCAAAAATGATCACTAAACAGTAAATGAAAATATAATTCTTGACATTCTCCCCAGTACAGTGCCAAAATTACTTATATATTCTTGTTACCCTCAGACTCTGGCATTCAGCTTAGGAGAGCTTTCCAAACTGAAGGGGTTATATACAGCCTTTAGTTATCTCTCTGCTAACAAGACTTTCTACTTAGCTGAGTAAATGTACAGTACCATTACACTAGGATGAATTTTACTATTTTATTACTTCAACAATTAGCAGAAGGCATAGGAGTTATTTGCAAGATGTTTGCGTGAGGAGGGGGGCAGATATAGGTGGTGATCATCAACTTGTTGTGTCAAAGATTAATATAAAACTTAAAAGAAACGTTAATGGTCATTGTACAGGAGGTAATAATTATGATTTTGATGAGCTAAAAAGTGATGAGAGCACGAAGGAAAAGTTTCGGTGGGAATGTAGGAAGAGGTTTCTAGTCCTGCAGACTTTGATGGAATCTGAAGACAATGATATTAATCAGATGTGGAGAGAGGTAAAAGAGGTTTTGCATGAGCGTGCTAAGGTTACTATTAAGAAAAAGGGAAAAGCGAGAAGGAAAAAGTGGATGTCAGATGAAACATAGAATGCAATTCAGAAAAGGAAAGAGGCTAAGTTAAGAAGTGAAGAACAACATGTTGATGGCCAGGTAGTTGAAGTACTTAGAGCAAAGTACTGGAGTTTACATTCTGAAGTAAAAAGACTCGTTAGGCGTGATAAGAGGAGGCTGTATGATGAAAAGGCAACAGAGACAGAAATTAAATTAAGTAAAACTGACAGTCAGAGCACAAGAGCAGCGTATCAGGCCATAAAGGAGTTAACTGGGACTGAAAAGAGAAGGAAGGAAATACCTGTACGAGATAGAAATGGTAATTTGATGACTAACGATTTGGATATAAAAGGAAGGTGGAAAGAGCACTTTGAATCTGTTCTAAATAGACCAATCCCAGCTGAAGAGGACATTTTGCCAGCCGAGAGAGATTTGCACATAGAAACAGGGGATATAACCTTGGAAGAGGTAGCAAAATCTATAAAGGAGCTAAAGAATTTTAAGGCCCCAGGAGAGGATGGAATATTCCCTGAAATGCTTTAAGTGGAAAATGACGAGTTGATGAATGCTCTTTTGAAACTTTTTAATGTGGCTTGGGATAATGGTGGAATTCCAGAAGAGTGGAAAAATCGAGTAATTATAAAAATACCAAAAAAGGGAGATTTAAGTGTGTGTGGCAATTGGAGAGGGATAACTTTGACACCTGTAGTTGCAAAAGTCTTTTCCAAAATCTTGTTGAACAGAATAGAGCCAGTAATTGATAAAATTTTAAGAGAAGAACAAGCGGGATTTAGAAATGATCGAGGTTGTCAAGATCAGATTTTTTTTTGTAAGGCATCTAATCAACAAGCTAATGAGATGAAAATGCCACTTAGTATGTGTTTTGTGGATTTTGAAATGGCGTTTGATAGTGTTTCACGTGGAGCTATGTTGAAAATTATGAGATTCTATGGTATACCAGAAAAGTTTGTAAATACGAAGTATTATTAGAAGCCTGCATGAAGGTACTTTTTGTAAGGTAATGGTTGGTGGTTCTTTGAGTGATCCATTTCAAGTTAGGTCAGGAGTGATTCAAGGAGGAGTTCTTTCGCCATTGCTGTTTGTTTTGGTTTTGGATTATGTTATGAAAAAGGTTGTAAGGAGAACAGGTGCAGGAATTAACTGGAAACAAAATAAGAAGCTGATGGATTTGGACTATGCTGATGATATTGTACTGATTTGCAGAAGTATTTACGAGATGCAGAGGATGCTTGATTGTCTGGTGGAGGAAGGAGAAAAAGTGGGGTTGGTAATAAATCGTGGAAAGACTGAAATTATTAATATGACCGTGGAGAAACAAATCGATTGTGTAATTGGGAATAATGTGGTGAAGAATGTAGAAAACTTTAAATATCTAGGAACGATTGTATCATCTAATGGATCATTAAACAATGAAATTGAGGAGAGGATTAGACAAGCTTGGCGAGCTGTTGGAATGTTGAAATCTGTTTGGAATAATAATATGCTTTCGGTACATACTAAAGTGAAAATTTACAAGTCCATGGTTGGACCAATTTTAATTTATGGGCATGAGTCATGGTACAGTACAATTGCAACAGAGCAGAAAGTATTAGGATTTGAGAATAAAATACTGAGAAGGATTCTTGGGGTAAAGTGGCAAGACAGAGTTACAAATGCAAGAGTAAGGATATTACGAGAGTGGAACCAGTTAATAAATATGTGAGACTGTCTCGCTGGAAGTGGCTGGGGCACATATACAAAAAAGAAGGTAGTTTAATACAGGATGTGCCAGAGTGGACTGCTAGAGGAAGAAGAGGTAGAAGTAGGCCGAGGGAAACCTGGTTGAGGACAATGAGAAAAGAAGCAGGAGAGGAGTGTTGGTGGGACATGAAGGAGATGGCAAGAGACAAATATTGGTGGAGAGAGTTCATCGAGGCCCTAAGCATCCCGTGGGGTGCCACAAGAAATGATTGATTACTTCTACCACCAGATAATTTTATTCAGTTAGGGAAGGACCTTTGGCATTGAAAGGGTTAAGGAATGTAATTATCTAATTTCTCTAGTGGGAAAATATATCTTGATAAGAATACAGTCTCTACAAGATCTCAGGAATAAACTAAAGAGAACATCAGTTTCAAGGGGTTAAAGGCAGCTGCTGTGAACCTGTTCCACTCTGCCATACAGAGTCGTTTTGTGGCTGACAGTGGAGACCTGATAGTATTTGTAATTCTTGCTTAGTGACACAATTCGCAAATCACACATTCATTATCTTTTGTTATGATACGCAATTGTAATGTCAACATCACCTCTACCATACAAGAGGATATTAACTTCACTACGATGACGTCTTTTTCATGTCAAACTTCACAACGATGACATCTTTCTCATGCCATTCTTCCTAATTCCAATTATTTAATTCAGCACAAGGGAAACACTTCAAGGTGTCACGTGTAGCCTGCAATGACCACTCTATAGGGAGCCGTCTCTCCCAAGCTGAATAAAATCATGTGGTCGTAGCATGAGGGAATAAAAGGCCGTTCTGCGCTGAAGAAGTTAGTCCCGCGCACGACGGAAGTCCGGGGAGAGGAACATATATATATATATATATATATATATATATATATATATATATATATATATATATATATATATATATATATATCTATATATATATATATATATATATATATATATATATATATATATATATATATATATATATATATATATATATATATATACAAAACAGAACGGAGGAAGGAAAAACAAATGAAAAAAAAAATGATCCATACACCAGATTACTGGTGTCCTCTGTTCATAAAATATCTGTAACAGATAGACTTGAACAGCTGTGGGTTGAATTTTGGAGGGAAACAACTCTGGGGAAGCGAGTTCCAGAGAGATGCAGTTCGGGGAATGAAAGAATTCTGATAGGCAGAAGTTTTGCAATATGGCTGAGTGACATTCCAGTCATGAGCGCTACCAGACGCCCGTGTAGCACGAGGGAAGGCATGGAGAGGTGGCACCATGGACGCAACTTCGTCTGAGCATTTGCCACAAAAATATCTGTATAATAATGCAAGGGAGGCAACATTCTTTCTTACTTGCAGGGGAGGTAGTTTATTTGTAATGGCAGGGTTGTTAATAACTCTAACAGTTTTGTTTTGAAGTTTGTCTAGTTGTTTTAATGCAACCTCTCCAAATCCATTCCACAAGGGTGAGCAATATTCAAGCTGAGAGCGCACCACTCTTATAAATTATAGCTAACTGCTCATCAGCGAAGGAGTTACGGACTCTGTACAATAATCCAAGTTTTTTTTGAGGCGGTTTTAGCAAGTGATCTAACATGAGAGGTCCAGCTAAGGGCATTGTTAAATGAGACGCCAAAAATTTCAATACTTTTGGAGATGGGAATATTTGTAGCACTGAAGGTAATGTACGAATCTGGCAATATATGTCTATTAATAAATTGTATATATTTAGTTTTACTAGCATTAAATGAGACATTCAGATGTACAATACACGGACAAGGAAGTAGTTTACAGAACATCCATACTGCCACAGGAATTTTAACGTCCCATGTAGAAACTGCTCTGAAAAGGAAGGCGACAGAAAGCCTCCAAAGCCCAAGGAAATATTGCCGTGGTACACAAACAAGTATTTGGTAGGGAAGAGGAGCTAAGAACCCTCCCATGCCCACGTCAAAATTACAGTGCCATCTACAGAAATAAAATGCCAAGGAAGGGCTGGCATGAAGACCTTTTACGAGCCACATATAGAAATGGACTGGCCAGGAAATGTACTCTTGAGCCATTATGCCCACGGAAGTACGACCCTTAAATCAATGATCTTTACCCCCAAACGACCCCGTCTTTGTACGCGTCAGCCTACGAAGAGCAGGTGATAATGGCGCACTGTTACTCACCTGCTTTTTTTTGTCGTAATACTGGTGTACAGTCGGTCAATACTCTCGTGGGGTTAAATGTGGGGGGAGGGGGGGCACCAGAGTGTTAAAATTACGAGTGCATCAGATGGGATGTAGGTGGTTATGAAGTATGGGGAGGGTAATTATTTTCTGAGGGAAGACAGTCAGTTTGTGGGGGGTACAACTACTTGATGGTAATTGACAAGAATGTTTGGTGAGTGGGTGATATATTTCATAGGGAGTGGTTAGGGATGAATGGGTAGTGTGTTAGCTGGCAGGAGCACCGTATTAATGGAAATACTAACTACACAGTATGTTAAAATATAGACTGAACGTTTGCAGTTAACATGCCCACCCATGTCAGGCGTGTACAAGTCGGTTAAACACACACACACACACACACACACACACACACACATCTATCTATCTATGTATCTATCTATATCTGTCTATCTATCTATCTATCTATCTATCTCTCTCTCTCTCTCTCTCTCTCTCTCTCTCTCTCTCTCTCATATATATATATATATATATATATATATATATATATATATATATATATATTACACACACACACATATACGTCACACTGTGCATGTGTGTGTCAGTGCGTTTGGTAATTTCTTTCACTAGAGCGGTAATAGAGTCTCTTTGCATTAAGTAGGGGTAAGTCCAGGGAGTGTCAGAAAATTACCCAACAAAAATTTTGGCGCTCGCGCGCGACACGGAGCAAAATTGTCGCAAATCGCGACAAGCGACAATGTCTGTCTATGCATTTGTTCGTTTTTTTCACAAGAACGGTAATATATATCAACTAAATGCTTTTTCCATTAGATTATGGCAAATTCAGGGAGGGTCAAAAAAGTATGGAAAAAATGACGATCGTGCGTGGCGCGACGGGGCGAATTGTCGGAAAACGCGAGACGAGAAAATATACGAAAATAATTTTTTGAAATTTGTTGCCAGAATAGGTCATTGTTGTCTCAATAAAGGCATGGGAACAAAGATAATGGTATTTGCAAACATTTGGTGATGGAAAGGATATATATATATATATATATATATATATATATATATATATATATATATATATATATATATATATATATATATATATATAATTTTCAACGTACCATACACACTTCAACAAATGAACTGCTATTGAACAAATGTCAGCGAAATCAATAACGACACACAAATAAAAAAAAAAAACTAAGAGATAAACATAAATGTGTACTTTTCTGCATGCCAAAATAACACCACATATCCAAGGAACTGTGAGGAAAATATTTCATCACGAATCAACATACACAGAAACCACGAGCAATTTTCTTGCAGCCGATTTTTGACAAAGCTCTGGAAAAATAAAAATAAAAATACATAGCGCGCAGAGAAAGACAAATATACAAGCACACTGGACGTTCAAGAAGTCGTAAAATCGAGCCCAGTAGTTTGTGATGCCGTCAGGCGTTTTGACGGTGCTCGTAACATTTTGAAGGCAATGTTATGTTGGGGTCGGGCAGAAGGCGACGATGTTTTGTGTGTGTGTGTGTGTGTGTGTGTGTGTGTGTGTGTGTGTGTGTGTGTGTGTGTGTGTGTGTGTGTGTGTGTGTGTGTACACCAATGAATGAATGACGTCAATTATAAATCAGTTGATGACAGGGATAACATTCGCCTTGGTTATGAACACCTGCAAGAACCTAACACCTAATCCTGACACCCACTGACTGCATTTTTGACGACATAGGCGACAGTGTTCACACTTGAATTACCAGCATGCCTTTGAGATGTCTGTTCCCGTTATCGCCACACTATATTCTATTCAAAAGAAATCTCAAAACAAATCTCGTATTGTGACAAGGATGATGGAGGTTGTATAATTCCTGCTGTTCATAGCATCTCTCCCAAACTGAATGAAATCGTATTTATATTGCAGATATTAGCCTTCTGCTGACGGTAAAAATTTTAATTGCTTTATCCATACTGCCAGGACATCATTCAAATTATGAAAAGTTTTGCGTATAGTCTATAAAGGGATATAAACAATGTCCGTTAATATCCTTCCAGTACAACGGTATAAAGAGATATAAACAATGTCCGTTAATATCCTTCCAGTACAACGGTATAAAGGGATATAAACAATGTCCGTTAATATCCTTCCAGTACAACGGTATAAAGGGATATAAACAATGTCCGTTAATATCCTTCCAGTACAACGGTATAAAGGGATATAAACAATGTCCGTTAATATCCTTCCAGTACAACGGTATAAAGGGATATAAACAATGTCCGTTAATATCCTTCCAGTACAACGGTATAAAGGGATATAAACAATGTCCGTTAATATCCTTCCAGTACAACGGTATAAAGGGATATAAACAATGTCCGTTAGTATCCTTCCAGTACAACGGTGTCTTGCTTACGTTATTCCTGCCGACGTTTCCGTATTTCACTTACCTCAGGACAAACCCATCGCATACGACTTAATGAAGGCAATAGGCAATACGTAACCTATCAAGTTCCTCGAATTTTCCCTTATTTGAATGTAACAGTCTTGAAGTAGCAAGGACAATCCGCTCCATAATATATATATATATATATATATATATATATATATATATATATATATATATATATATATATATATATATATATATATATATATATATATATATATATATCAGCAGTTACTTCAACAAACAAGGTACGAGGCTATGGCACACCTAATGTCTGACTTGGCTCGTATTTCTGACTGGGGTAAAAATAATCTGGTTGATTTTAATGCATCAAAGACTCAGTTTTTAGACCTATCAACCTGACAAAATATTCCTCAGGTATACCCACTAATGTTTAATAATATTCAGCTTAATCCTGCATCATCTTTGAACATGCTTGGGGTTTCATTTACTCGGGACTTATCTTGGAAAGATCATATTACATCTCTTGTAAAATCTGCTTCCAAGAGATTAGGTGTGCTAAGCCGCCTCCGTTCCTTCTTTACCCCTGCACAATTGTTGACTCTATACAGGGGTTTTATCCGCCCCTGTGTGGAGTACAACTCTCATGTGTGAGGAGGCTCCCCACATACAGCTCTTCTCAATAGGGTGGAGTCAAAGGCTTTTCGTCTCATTAACTCTCCTCCTCTTACTAACTCCCTTCAATCTCTGTCTCTTCGCCGCACTGTTGCATTTTTATCTCTTTTCTATCGCTACTTCAATGGTCACTGCTCCTCTGAACTGTCTGCATGCATTCCTCCACCTCTACGACGAGCGCTTAGCACCCGTCTAGCAGCAAACTCTCATCTCTTTTCTGTCCAGCTCTCTAATGCAAGAGTTAACCGTTACTCAGAGTCTTTCATTTATGCAACAGGTCAACTCTGGAACTGTGCTCCTCTGTCTGTATTTCCTGCTTCCTATGATCTCTAGTCTTTCAAACGCAGTGTGTCTAGGCATCTCGAAATGATCGGATCTTGAATTTGGCTCTCTCTTGTATTTTGTTTTTCTCTTGGAAGGAACAATAATTGCGGGCTCGCGGCCTTTGGTTCCTTCTTCCTCGCATAGAAAAAGATAGATAGATAGATAGATAAATAGATAATAGATAGATAGATATACTAAAGTTTATACATATTCATATCCCCCTGATGAGAGGGTAAAACTGTGGTATGAAAGGAAATATAGTGTTTTAAATTAATCTCGTGACACCTTGATCAAAATGTAAAACTCGTTGTCCGGCTCAGTTAATCACTTCAACTGAATGATTCATTCTGCATTTCTTATTGCTTCCATGCGATTTTATTCAGCTCACAACAGATCTCTTGTGTAAGTGTTAATCAAGACAATACCCGACCTATCCAGTTCTATAAGTCTCATAAACTGCATAACAGCCTGAGGACATGAAGAATCAAATATAATCGCAGTTACGGGGTTCATGGAGTAACATAATTAAAAGAAAAAAAAATCTGGCAGTAGTAGTAGTGGTTGTGCCTCTGTAAGAAAATACTTCTTTCCGTGTGACGTATTTTGTATTGTTGTTGCTACTATCTCCCTCTCGCCGTCCCCTCTTTCATGCATCTCACAACACATACAAAATCCTTGTCAGTCTTTCGTTCTCCTATCTCGCTCATCATCATCATTATCATCATCATCATCATTATCATCATCATCAATATCGCCACTTGCATTTATTTTTAATGTTTTTTTTTTATTTCTGCTGAAACTAAAAGCTACGTTGCATGGCTTTTTCTTCAACACGCAAGCTATAAATTGAACAAAGCACACGTTCATGATGATTTATGAGCATCAAGTGTTTCAGAATCTGTCATATAAATTTAATGAATCAAGTGTTTCAGGAAAACTAATTTACGAGGGGTCATTACCACTTAGGCCTGGCAGCCAATAAACCTTAAAATGAATCTTTTTTTGTCTTTTGCTTCTATTTCTCTTTAATCTGGCGTTGGTTGTAACCTGGGCTCCCTGAGCGACCAACACAGCGGCACTGTGGAGGTGGTGTGTTATCAGTATAGCCGATTAACTTGTGTGGTATGAAGAACAGAATGGTCGTGATTACTGTGAGGAGGAGCAGGAGGGGAATGAAATACTGTTTAATTACAGTAAGAAATCTAAAAAAGGAAAAAAAATTTGAGGAGGGGGAAAGAGCATATGTATCTATCTGTCTATAACTACCTATATATCTATATTTACTGTATATCCACGAACCTTTTCATTCATTCATTCAATCATTCTCTCCCTTTCTCCCCCGCCCCCCCCCTCTCTCTCTCTCTCTCTCTCTCATATCCACGAACCATTTCATTCATTCATTCAATCATTCTCTCCCTTTCTCTCCCGCCCTCTCTCTCTCTCTCTCTCTCTCTCTCTCTCTCTCTCTCTCTCTCTCTCTCTCTCTCTCTCTCTCTCTCTCTCTCGACTATTCCAGATGTTTTCTCATTCTAATTCTTCCCTTACTCATCCTTTTTATCCAGTTCTTTTTTTCCTTCCTTCATTCCGTCTTTATTTCCTCCAACAAGACTTTCCCCTTCATCCGTTCCCGTGTGTACGTCATTCAAGGCGGCTCAGGACCCATCTTATGACCCATCACTTTCAAGAGCATTGGGATCTTAGCGACTCCCCGTCCAATCCTCCGCTCCAACACACTCACACTTTTACTGCCATTTCCTCCTCGCTGCAATCACACACATTATCAGTTTTGTTTCACTCATTTTACAATACATCCTTGTTCAATTTTCTTTCTCGCTCTACAAGAATATATAGCATTAATTCTCTGTCTTGTTACTACACTACATTCATACATTTAGCCTTATTGCGATTTCCATTATTTGGGGCGGTGAAAATGCTCTGGATTTAGAGGCATTATGCCACCACAGCCACTGACTCCACCGCCGCACATCACAGCTTCTGGACGTTGTACCTCAGTTACTGGATAACCCTTGTTTACCCAACAGTACACACACAAACAGCATGAGGTAAATCATAAGTCTACTGAGTTCCAAAACCGTAGTCTCTTCCTCCCCTACCCCCTTCGTGTACACTACCTCACTATGCATCACAGTTTGTCAACGCCAACCTCTAGGTGTGGAACTTTACAAACATACAGGAACTAGTGTATACGAAAGGCTAAATCTTCACATTTTCAAGTTTCTAGATCCCTCACCCTCCCCTTAATCATCAAAACTTGTGTATCCCGCATCTCGGTTTAGTAACCATGTAACTGTCATATTACTGACTTGGTTATATATATATATATATATATATATATATATATATATATATATATATATATATATATATATATATATATATATATATATATATATAATAGAGTGGTCCTTAATTTTCATCTTGAAAAATTTGCTTCAGCTACTGCAGGACTTCGTTCCTACTGATAAAAAAAATTGTGTATGCAAATCTTCATGCTTATTAGATAATTTTAACTGGTGCCGCAACACGTTCAAAGTTATACTATTATTCCGTATAATAATGTTAATTGTGTGTGTGTACGCGCAAACGCAAGATCGTGCAAGCAGAGTGAGAGAAGAGTTCGGGACAAATGTTGAAGTGTGCATGGAAAAGTTTGGAAGGATTGAGAGAGTGTTTTTGATCGGTGATATGAATGGTAGAGTAGGGAATATGAAGGTGGATGAAATAGTTGGTGAGTGGGGTGTGCCTGCTGAGATAGATGAGAATGGCAGTGCGTTAGTGGACATTTGTGCTGGGAGGGGGTTGGTGATAGCCAATACCCTCTTCAGGCACAAAATAATCCACAGGTATACATGGCGAGTGATGAGAAGGGTGGGTGGTGAACTGAATGAAAGGAAGGCAATGATTGATTATGTATGTGTGGATGAAAGGATGCGAAAATGTGTAATGGATGCAAGAGCTTATAGAGGTTGGGGGAGTGGACTTTCTGACAACTACTTGGTGGTGGCCAGAATCAAGATCCAATTAGGATGGAGAAATAGAAGAAGGGAAGGACGGGAAGAAGGAGTATTTGTAAGGAGAGTGGAAAGGTTACAAGAGGATGAGAAAAAGGCAGAGTATAAGAGAGAATTGGAGGAACGATTGGGCAAATATTAATTGGAGCAGATGGGGGACGTGGAAGGTGTATGCAGGATATTCACAGAAGAAATATGTGCAGCATGTGATGTGGTGTGTGGGATGAAGAGAAGACAGAGGGGTGTGCAAGGAATAGCGTGGTGGTATGAAGAGGTGAGACAGGCTGTGGCACAAAAGAAGAAAACATACAATGAATGGATGAGAAATAGGGGCGTGGAAGAAGTTGAGAGGCGGAAGAGAGAGTTATATGTAGAAAGAAAGAGAGAGATGAAAAGATTAGTAAGAGAGAGTAAGAAGAAAGCGGATGAGGAATTTGGAAGGAACTTGACTGTAAAGTGGAAGGACTGTAAGAAAATGTTCTGAAAAGAGGTGAAAAGAGTAAGACAGGGTGGAAGTGAAGTTAGCAGGGGAGTGAAAGATAAAAATGGTAGATTACTAGTGGAGAAGGGAGAAAAAGTGAGCAGATGGAAAGAACACTCTAAGGAATTGTTGAACATAGAGGATGGAAGTAATGCGAGTATAAGTGGCTGGGGAATGGCTGGGAGAAGGAGGGAGGTAAGAAGACAGGAAGAAATCAGTAGGATAGAAGTTGTGGAAGCAATGAAGAAAGTTAAATTGGGGAAAGCCCCAGGAATTGATGGAGTGTGTGGTGAAATGTTGAAGCATGGGGGAGAGATAGTAGTAGAATGGATGTGGAAAATGTGCAGATTGGCCTGGGGGGAAGGTAGAGTCCCGGAGGATTGGAAGTCAGGTATAATTATTCCCTTGTACAAAGAAAAAGGGGAAAAAGAAGTGTGTGGTAATCATAGGGGCATCTGTCTTCTTAGTATAATAGGAAAAGTGTATGGTAGGATACTTATTGACAGGGTTAGAGAAAGAACAGAGGAAATAGTTGGAGAAGAACAGGGAGGCTTTTGGAAGGGAAGAGTTGTGTAGATCAGATAATCATTCTTAGATCTTTAGTGGAAAAGTTTCTAGAGAAGGGAAAGAAGTTCTATGCGGCATTCATGGATTTGGAGAATGCATATGACAGGGTGGAAAGTATTAAGAATATATGGAGTAGATGGGAAGTTGTTGAATGCTGTGAAGAGTATGTATGATGGTGCTAAGGATGCAGTGCGTGTGGATAGTGAACTGAGTGAATTTTTCTCTTTCAAGGTTGGGTTGAAACAAGGATGTGTCATTTCTCCATGGTTGTTCAATCTTACATGGAAGGGGTAATAAATGAGGTACAAGGTAGGGTAGTGGATGTTGGAGTGGTCCTGGTGAGAGAGGGTAGTGTCTGGAAACTCCCTGTGCTGTTGTTTGCAGATGATACTGTGTTGTTGAGTGAAGACGAAGGAGAGCTGCAAGGCTTGGTGGATGAGTTTGGGAGAGTGTGTAAGAAACGGAATCTAAAGATGAATGTAGGGAAGAGTAAAGTGATGGTCTTTGAGAGAGGTGAAGTCAGTGAATGTACAGCGAGGTTGGATGGTGAGGAATTGGAAAATGTGAGTACGTTTAAGTACTTGGGTAGTGTGATGAGTAAAGATGGAAGTTTGGAGGGTGAAGTGCTTGAAAGGGTACAGCAGGGAAGAAAAGTTGCTGGTTCCTTGAAAGCATTGATAAGAAGCAGGGAAGTGAGCATGGAAGAGAAAAAGTTACTACATGACAGTATTGTGATACCAACTCTAACGTATGGAAGTGAAGCTTGGACGTTGCTGGAAGGACACAAGTCAAGAGTGAGAGCAGTGGAAATGAGTTATTTAAGAGGAGCCTGTGGAGTCGCATGGAGAGACAGGCTGACAAATGAGGATATAAAGGAGCGTTGTGGTGTGGATGTGGATGTGATAGGAAGCGTTAGGAGGAATACACTGAGGTGGTTTGGCCATGTGGAGAGGATGGGGGGTGAAAGACTGACGAAGAGAGTGTATGTGAGTGAGGTGGAAGGGGGAAGAGGGAGGGGGGGGGCCGAGGATGAGATGGAGGGATGGGGTAGAGAGGTATATGAGAGAGGGGGGTGTGAGTTGGGAGCGGAGTAGTGAAATGGCGGGGGACAGGGCGACGTGGAGGCAATTTGTTTGTGGCCACCCCAAACGGGATTGAGGCGTCTGGCAATAGATAGATAGATAGATAGTTAATATGCCATTGGGTTACCTAGATCCCCTACCCCCTCCCTGAGGGGGAGGAGGGCGTATCATGGGAACCCAACTCCCATTCATTGTTGTCAAGTTTTATGGCTTGTAATTGCTACCAGCTGTTGCCTTCTACGCATCTGGATACACTTGCCTGTGTTGCTCAACGACCTGGAGAAGAAACTGCCGCTGATCTTCGTTCTTGGTCAATACTGGATTAAACTCTTGAATCAATGCTACCCCTCTTTCAGCAAAGTCATTTGTTACCTGTAGCCCCTGGATGATGCGCTCAACTTCCTTGGAATTCTCACGACTTTCCCATGTGGATGGATCGAATTCTAGGAATGAAAGAGGAAGGCCAAGCAGTGTGAATATCTTGGTGTTACTGATTACAAAACTTTAAACTGTTTTCTGATTCAGTGCTGTCGCCTCAACTTCAACTGTAGCTCTCTTTAGTTGATCTTTGCTTCATTCTTCGTTAAAAACTTTATAGATAAGTTCCTCCACGCTTCTAGGTTAACTACGATTTAGTACATTGTCTTTCCTTTTTGGGGGGAGGTCAGCTTCATTTTATTGCCGAAGCACTCAGCATCCAATACGGTCTTGTCAGAGTTTCAGTTTCCTATTTTGCTGAACCACTCAGCTTCAAAATAGTCTTGTCACGGTTTCTGGTCCGTGTCTCGTTTTATTTATTTATTATTATCTTTTTTTGTTGTTCCATTGCCTACCAGTTTGTGCCTATCACTCTCCCTTTTTAATGATATTTTTCCAACTTTCTGAACCACCTTTTTCAGCTGGTTTGTAGTGTTTTGTTTTCATAATTTTACCATTTTATTACCACCGATCCCTTTGCCTCTCTCAATCCCTTTTTCTGATTGTTATTATTTCTAACTTTCGCTTTCTTAACGGCTCATTTATTGCAGTACTTTTTTCACACTGAATAGTGCAGTATCTTTTTTTCAACAATTCCACCGTTATTCCTTATCATTGTATTTACAGTATGCTTTACCCCTTTGACTCTGACTCTTGCTTTATAGTATTTCTTCCAGCCTTTCTTTATCGCACTTTTTTTTCCCCCGTTCATTCTCGCATCTACTTTCAGAGCTAGTTTTTCGAGCTACGTTGACAAGATTACTGTTCGATATTTTTTAAGGTGACTTAAATACTTTTTCCCGACAGTCGACTCTTATAATCATCCTTTTTTTGTTATTTTTCAGACTCGTTCATTCTTCCGTTATAATCCTCCACCTTTAGCTGTTCTTTTTTCTGTCTTCATTTGTATTTCACTTTTGATATCTTGTTTCTTTCATGATTTTCTCTTGTGTTTCCTTGTTAGTATTTTTTTCAACCTTTGTCTATCGTTCTTCCCATCTGTTACTCATTTTTGCTTTGGCATATTGTAATCCGCTTTTTCGTATTTTTAAATTCTTCCCCCTCGTGGTTATTTTTCAACATTTTTATTTCAACTTTTATTCGCTAACCATTTGTTTTTCTTATTTAGCATTTTTCATTACTATTCTCTTCCAACCACGCTTCTCTCTCTCTCTCTCTCTCTCTCTCTCTCTCTCTCTATTTTATTTTTTTTCTTGATATATCACTTGTTTCAGTATGTCTCAACCATTAATAGAAAAAAATATATATTTCTTCAACGTATGCCTCTAGCAGTTGTTTCACCCTCTTTTTTAAGCTAATTTTGTGTGTGTGTGTGTGTGTGTGTGTGTGTGTGTGTGTGTGTGTGTGTGTGTGTGTGTGTGTGTGTGTGCATTTCCCACCTAGTATGAGAATAGTCTGGCTGAGTAACAAACTTTTTAAAGTCATACAAAAAACTACAGTCAGCACTAACAACCACGTGAAGCGTGCATGTCAGAGTGTTATTTCCTGATACAACATTAACCTCTGACGAGCACACACACACACACACACACACACACACACACACACACACACACACACACACACACACACACACACACACACACACCAACTGCAACAAATTCCGGCGGCAATGCACGGATCAGTTAAAAGGACAAGGGGGAAATAAAAAACAGCAGCACTCAAAAAGCATCGTACTTCAGTAAATAACCATGCACCAGTACGCACGCATTCACACGCGCGTGTATTCAAGGGAAAATATTGGCAGGAGCTTGCGGTGTGTTTATAATAAGGGTGTTGGGCTGGGAGTTAGTGTTGGTTTGAGATTTTTTTTTTTTTTTTTTTTTAAGTGTGCGCTCTCTGACATGATTTTGTTGGTATCGTTCAGTTAGCCTATCTCGTGCAAGGAAGAAGGAATCAGAAGCTGAAATCGTGAAGAAACTCTTACAATAAGTAAATAAATAAATAAATAAGGGTGAAATCATGATTCATTCATTTCCAAATGCCTGACCGCTCTGCAAATATATGAAAAACGTTTTGACACTGTGTTATGAAGTAAAAACAGAGACCGAAATAATCTCTCTCTCTCTCTCTCTCTCTCTCTCTCTCTCTCTCTCTCTCTCTCTCTCTCTCTGACGTATTTCACACCAAGCAGGACATTATCGCCAGCCGTGGTATAAGTTCCCCTGTGCCCCTCCAGTGGTGTGGCCGTCCATGTTGCCCAGGCTTGTGTTTTTGCCGCCCAGACCACAAGCTGTAATTGCCACGTACCTAAGATATCGCATATTCTACCACTGTGCCTGAACGCGATACACCTGCCATACCCCAGCAGCACTGACTGGTGTGTGTGTGTGTGTGTGTGTGTGTGTGTGTGTGTGTGTGTGTGTGTGTGTGTGTGTGTGTGTGTGTGTGTGTGTGTGTGTGTGTGTGTGTGTGTGTGTGTGTGTGTGTGTGTGTGTGTGTGTGTGTGTGTGTGTGTGTGTGTGTGTGTGTGTGTGTGTGTGTGTGTGTGTGTGTGTGTGTGTGTGTGTGTGTGTGTGTGTGTGTGTGTGTGTGTGTGTGTGTGTGTGTGTGTGTGTGTGTGTGTGTGTGTGTGTGTGTGTGTGTGTGTGTGTGTGTGTGTGTGTGTGTGTGTGTGTGTGTGTGTGTGTGTATGCAAAACAAGATGCACCTAGCTTGAAGGGGTCTGTATTTTATTGCAAGGTATTTTCTGCTCCAGTTCTCGGTATTTCTGTATTTCTTCCCCTCACTCTATATACCCTCTTCTCTTCCTCTTCTATATCTCTCCCATATTGTTCCTAATCTTCTCTCTCCCTCTGAGCCGTTTCTTCCTCTTCGTTACTTCTCATGCTTTTCATGTTTTTCATTCCTTTCTTAATCATATTTATTCCTCATAATTTCCAGTTTTTTCGTCCACGTCCTCCTCCTAAACCTAATCCTGAGTCTCGTCCCCCTCCTAGTCCTAATCCTCTTTCCCTCCTTTCTTCTCCTTATTTCCCTCCTAGTCCTCTCATTCTCCTCCCTTCTTTCTCCTCCTTCTCCTCCTTCCTAGAATTATTCTCCCTCGTTGGATTGCCTTTGCATGTTCCGAACTTCTTTACATTTTCTCTTTCTCTGCTTCATCCCCTCCAGTCTTTCATTTTTCCTCCATCTTCTCTTCCTTCACTCAAAGTAGTCCTCATCCTCATCCTCCTCCGTGTATGGCATCCTTCCTTCCCCTCTACCTCCTATTGCGATCCTCTGGGTCAGCTCCCTTCCTTTCCCTCATCCTTTTCCGTGCGCTTGTGTGCTTCCTTCACCAGCTCCTCCTCTTCCTCTTCCTCCTCCTCTTCCACTTCCTCCTTCTCCTCCTCTTCTTCCTCCTCCTCCTTCTCCTCCACTTTCTTCCTCTCCTCCCCCTCTTCCTCCTCCACCATTGCCGAAAACTCTTGTGTTTATAAAATATTAAATCCTCCCAAATACGTCAAGGAAACTTGACCCTCGCTGAGGAGAGAGAGAGAGAGAGAGAGAGATTCCCTAGTGTTCATATTCTTTAGCGCTGCACATTTTACACGTTGCAAATTAATATTGTTTTTATTAAGTTATTAATCTATTCCTGCCTGTATTTGCAGGCAACCACAAATATGGCAGAGGGAGGGAGAAAGCAGGTAGACCACAGCAATATTGAGGGAGGGAGGAAAGAGGTTTGCTTTAGCTGACAACTGGTCTAAGGGCCTTGAGTCTGACCTCCGACTGACTGCTCTCAGTATACAAATACGAGTACTTAATTCCTAACTGACCCTTTACCCTTCCACCAAGACTGGTCAAAATCAGATCAAAACCGGGTTGGTATTGTCCAGTGATCTTGACTTTTGACCTTTCCTTGTGATCATGGCCATTGACTGACTGTTCTCAAGATGGAATCCTTATATCCTTGTCTTACTCTGAATCCATCCTTAAAGGTTGACGTAAATCTGGTAAAAACCTTCAGTGTACATTCGCCCATAGGCAGAAGGAGGAGGAAATAATGAAGGAAAGAAAAACAGAAGACGAAGTGTAAAGTCACTCGTAGGCAGAAGGAAGAGAAAGAATGAAGGAAAGAAAGACAAAACAGGAAGGAAGGAAGAGTCTCTCTCTCTCTCTCTCTCTTTGGTATTTCACTCCAACCAGGCCAAAATCGCCAGCCATGGTAAAAGTTCCCAGGCTTGTGTTTTTGCCACTCAGACCAGAAGTTATAATTGCAGGGCATATTCGCATAGTTTACCACTGTGGGTATTAACTATACGCCTACCAGACACCAGCACCAGTGATACGGGTGTTTGTGGGTGGGTGGGTAAAGATATTGTTTGTATGTGTGTGTGTGTGTGTGTGTGTGTGTGTGTGTGTGTGTGTGTGTGTGTGTGTGTGAGAAAGAGAGAGAGAGAGAGAGAGGATATGGGAGGGTGCCGACAGGAAGTGTCTGGTAGGAGGGGTAAAGGTGGATGGTGCGAGTGAAAGTGAGACGAATTTGTGAATGAGAGTCGAGAGTGGGATCAAAGTGGGATCAGAGCTGGGGTGAGGGGGGGGGGGAAGAAACTGGAAGGAAGGGGGGATGTGTTCTCAGAGTGTGTATCCAAACATGGGGAAAACTTCCTGTACGGCTACCATTTGAGCGATTTTTCAGCCAGACCTACAGTAGAGATTTCCATTGGGAATTAAAATGTACCAGACAATGTTTAGCCGTCTTAGAGATCTTAGTAATTTTCTCTGATATAACAGTAAAGTGCGCCTTGTGGGCGTGTGACGAGTGAGCGAGCGTTTGTGCATAGGCCTATCATAATTTCACCTTGGTGTAAATATTCAATATTTCTGGCGAAGTGGATAAACAATAACAGAAGAGTAATTGAGCTAAATATTTACTTTATCACGTTATCTCCCTCTCACGTTTTCTCTCTGAATGTGCATATGGCGAGGCGCCGTAGAATTTATCACACGCGCAATGTTCAGTTCTCTGCTTCCGACTTGCAGGGTCAACCAACTGCGTCGGTAAACTCTTGGGTATTGATCAAATGATAAAACCCAGAAATGGGGTGACTACCCTTGCTGATTTCACCCCCTAAACACAGAAAAAACGTTCATGGAAAATTATGAACGTAATATCTGATATTTAATTATTAGAATTCAAGCAAGAAAACAGTGTTACAACAGGACATCTTTTAAAACTCGATTTCATTGTGGAGCATGTCACTTGAAGCCCTCGGTACATTTCTTAGAAAAGCTGGGATTCCAAGAGGTTTCTGTGGTCTCATGAGTAAATTTATAGCTAAAAACAAAGTTTACTGAATGTGTTTCCTACCTGCTGAAAGAATCTCTTCTCTAGCTCACAGAGTGGAAAAGTTATTAGCCTCTGAAAACCATCGCTGCCGGGCCGCTCATTTCTCAGCTGAGCGTAAACATCGTTTCGCTCGTTGCGCTCGGTCGTAATTATAGAGATCTTAGCAATATTTCTAAGGATGTTCAAAAGATTATACAAACTTCAACGATAATATTTTTGGAACAACTTTCAGACATTTTAACACTTTTTCTAGGGATACTGTGGGATTACTGTACGAGTAGTTAACATTTAGCGCCTTTACAGTAAAAGTTTAGCGACATTTGTGTATTAGGCTTGGTGTCTCTTGGAAGTAGCAGGCAATGGGCTGTGTTCTTGCCGACCTAAAAAATTTTATGACTCATATTCATCATACATATGCGAATAAGGGGTGTTACATCTTAATTTTTCTCCTTCACCTCCTCCTCCTCTCTCTCCCCTGTGTATTTTTCATTCCTCTCCCTCTCTCTCATCCTCCACCTCCTCCTCTTTATCCTGTCATTCTTCTTATATTTATGCTTCCTTCCTCTCTCTCCATTTATCCATTTCCTCCTCCTCCTCTTCCTACTATGTCTGTCCCCTTCTTCTCCCCCCCTCCCTCCCTCCCTCCCTCCCTTCATCCCCCTCCTGTGAGCAGCGAGGGTAAAAAATTTCCATGACGTATTCAGCAGGATTTAACCTTCATGACCGCAAGATGCTTGGACATGGAGGAGGAGGAGGAGTAGAACGAGGGAATTTCAAGAGAAGGCCAAACAGAAGCAACGAGAGAGAGAGAGAGAGAGAGAGAGAGAGGGGGGGGGGAAAGGTTGTTTCTCGTGGGCTTAGAGGGCTTCATATATCCTCTTCCTTAGTTACTTATTGTGTGAATTTCACATAAATACTCTTTTGTACATGTAATTAATTCTTCCAGTATCATGACAACCTCAGTATTGTATTACTGATAACGCCGGACAGTATCGGGGTATTCGGTAAAAAAAAGAAAAAAAAATCCTTCCATAAGTCTACAGGGTAATTCCGACTCTCTGGAATATTAATGGGGAGATACATTTTGGCAGAATGCCGTGCCGTCTTGCTTCCATAAAGGTGCCAGTTATAAAGTACAAACTCGGTTTCCTGTGACACTCACTGACTGACACTATAATAACACAGCCACTTACGTCTGTCCCCTCACTAAGACCTTCAAATCTCATCTGATACTCATATATAATCTCAGATACAAAACATAGCAGACAGCAGGAGCACATTTCATACTTTGCCACTTACACATCTCCTGACCCCTCAATCAACACTAACAACACTATTATATATAGTTCATGTGGCTTGATATTATTCCATATTGCACAAATTACCTCCTTACGCCCTGTTTTGAAACTGTCGTATCATTCACCGAGACGACGCTTCCATCTTGTGCTAACCTCTGTTAACACCACTTGCCTTTAACTATACGTTAGGCCAATGTTTAGTACTGGTATGTGCGGGAGAGTATGCTGTGCTGACTATCAATTAATTATCTTTCAATATATATTTTAGTGGCTACATGCATACTCTAGACCTAAAACGCCGTTTCTTAATTAGGCATCCTTGGTGCTTTCAGCCAACGTAGTGACTGTGTTAATTTACGTCCTTCTACCAGCCACAGGTGATCTCACTTCTTAACCTCTGTGACCCGCTGCCACAGCTGGATCACACTCCTAAATCCGACCCTCCTACCTCCAACCGGGAAGCTACAGCTGAAACAAGCTTTTCCAACCTGAAGTTGCTGTGGTTGTGACGAAGTAAAAGACAACGCGGACGGCACACTTACAGTCAAGATGGCACAGTTACAGTCAGGATACAGACAAGGCCAAGCAAGGGAGAGGGCGCCTCAGGCCAGAAATGAAGGTATTTGTAAGCGCACCACCATCAGCCACACAACCCAAGAGACTACGGTGATCTCTTATTAGGTGGCTGTCGAGTACCTCTTCCTTACCGGTTAGTTTTAATGCATGTTACGTTAATACTTTCTGCTTCATTAGTAATATGTACGATAATTAAAATAAAATATAAATAAAACCCTAGGAGGACGTTTATCGCAATTGTAGACTTTTGCATCAGTTGCACATGACTGCTGGTGGAAGGAAAAGGGAAGAAGGACGAGAAAGAAAAAAAGCAGGATAAGGAATGAGGCGGAAGGGAGAGAGTAAAGGAAATATGAAGAAGATGGAAAGGATAAGGGGTGGAGGAGAGGTCAGGGAGAAGGCAGAAAGGAAGGGAGACAAAGCGAAAGAATAATAGTACTGAAAGGGGTAAGAGAAAGGGAAGGAGGAGGAGAGGTCTCGAAGAAGGAAGGAAGAAAGAAAGGAAGGAAGGGAAGTGGGGCAGGAGGAGAGAAGGGGAGGTCAGAAGGAAGCGAAAAGGGAAGCAAGAGAAGGAGTACCGGTAACTGAGAAAGGAAAGGAAGAAGGGAGGAGAGGAAGGAAGCAGAAAGGGAAGAAAGTAGGACGGGAAGGAGGTAGGAAGGGAAGGAATAAGGGAATGAAGGAAAAGATGACGTGAAGATGGGAATAAGGAAGAAAAGGGGATGGGAGGAAAGGAAAAATGGAAGGAGGTGAAAAAGGAGGGAGGAAAGGACGTGAGGAAAATTGAAGAAGGCCTGGAAGAAGAGAAGGGGAAGGGGTGGGAGGGAAGAACAAAAAGATAATATGAGGATGAAAAGGAGGAATGGAAGGGAGGGAAGGGAGGAAGAAATGGAAGGAGGTAGAAAATGGAAGGGGGAGGACAAAGGGAAGAAGGAAGGGAGGAAACAAAAGAGAAAGAAAGGGAGGAAAGGAAAAAAGAATGGGAAGGAGGAAGAAAGGGAGAGTAGGTGGACGGGAAGGTCAACAGAAAGGAGCATAACGATACCATGAAAGTCACTCTCATAATATCCGTTCCAGATCTGCAGTTCGGCTACCATTGTCCAGGTCATCTTTGCCGTAACAGACCACATTAACGTCCACGGCAGCGTTTACCTTGAAAAAAAATCCCTAAGATTCCAATAATAGCGCATTAAAGCACGGTCATCTGCATCGCGAGACTTCTACCACCAAGCCACCGAGGTGTCTGGAGAAAGGAGGGAAAGATGAGCTAAGTCAGTAGAGAGGAAAAGTGTGTAGCGGAAGGAGAAAAAGTGTAAAAAAGGGGGGATACACTCAAGGAAGACTGACTGAGAACGAAAAAGTAAGGGAAGGAAACTGAGGTGTACAGAGGTACAGAAGAACGAGGAAAGGAAGGAAAAATGGACGAAAGGATGAACTGGATGGATACAGACGCGGAAAGCAAGAAAGAGCAACTGAGAAATGGAAGAAAGGAATGGGAAATGCGTGAAAGGACAAAGTAACATGACAAAGCAAAGAAGAGAATAGAAAACAAGTATAGAACATTACAAAATGAAAGGAATGAAGAAAGGTTAAGAATAAGAAATAAAAAACATATTTAGTGCAGTGTACGAAAGGAAAAATGAACACCTGAAAAGTAACTAAAAAATGCATGAGAATGAAAAAGAAGAGCCGATAAGAAAAACAAAGAAAAAGCAAGAAAAAAATAAAAATGAATGTTTAGTTTATAAAAAGATGCGAGGAAGAGGAAGAGCTGGAAGGAAAATCGAAAAAAATAGAAAAAGAAAGAAAAAAGAAATGACAAGGGCATGAAGAAAGGAAAAGAGAAACAAACAAGAAACAGGAAACAATGAAAAGCCAGAGATGACGAAAAAGAAAGGAAAGGATGAAAAGAGGAACCAAGAAAATGGATGAAATGAATGAAAACGGGATAAGGAAAGAAAAACTGAGTACGAGGAATGAAAGGAAGATGGAAATGAATTGAAAAACAAGAAACAATGAAAAAACAAAGCACAGGGAAGGAGGGAGAGGCGGCAGGTGGGGTTTGGCAAAGAAGTGTGTGTGCGTGAGAGAGAGAAACGGTTTGATCCAGGGATACACAGTGGGGATTTGATGCAGGGACCGCCAGAGGAAAGGGGAATGGGTGGTGAGATAGACAGAAATGGGGAAGGGACAGAGAAGGAAAGGACAAATTGTGAAAAATGCGAGGAAGACAGGGAAAGATATCAGCCACAAGTGTAGAGTATGGTAGAAATAACAAAGGATTTGGTGGTTGGGGAGGTGGAGGAGGAAAGGGTGGGGGAGGGAAGGAATATTAACAAAGCATAAAAGAAAAGAGCGGATGAGATTCAGAAATGAAGGGATGACTTTCCTTGCTCTTGTACTCCTCCACTTGGGTAAAATTTTCAACCTTTTTCATGGCCACCCCTCCCTTCTACTGTATACCGCTATACATAATTCGTCCACCTTGTTCTTGATCTTCTCTCCCTCTAATACTCCTCCATACAATCCTTTCACAATGATCCTGGCGGACACGCCAGGGCAGGTACAACCCCCTGGGGGTAGGGGGGGTTTCAAGAATACTCCCCCAGAATCCCTGCTTGTCGTACGAGGCGACTAAAAGGGTTGGTGGTGGGTTAGTGCCTCACCCCGTAAAAAGAACTAACTAAAAAAGCGAATGAAGCGCCTCGGACCCGGACGGACCATACATTGACGACTAAGGAACGGACAAAGGACATTCTTCGGGTGGGAACGTGGAATGTGAGAGGAGTGAATGATGAAGTGAAAGAGAGAGAGATTGTTCAGGTGCTTGAAGATTCAAAAGTGGATATATGTGGATTGACTGAAACTATATGGCAGGTGAAAGGGTGGTTTAGGTATATGTGCGGGAGTCAATGAAAACGAGAGGGCAAGAAAGGGAGTATGTCTGATGATAAGCAAGAGGTGGAAAGAGAATATAAGAGAGTATGGAACAATGGGTGCAAGGATTGTATGGGTGAGGATGAAAGTAGGTATACAAGTGTGGGCGATTGTATGTGTGTATGCCCCGACAGAGGATCGAGTGGCAAGAGTGAAAGATGAGTTTTAGGTGAGTGTAGAAGTGTGTATGGACAAGGTTGAGAGGAGCGAGAGAGTGCTGTTGATTGGAGACATGAATGGCAAAGTTGGGAATGTACAAGTGGATGGAGTGGTTGGTCAGTGGGGTGTGCCAGCTGACGTAGATGGGAATGGAAGTGCTTTGGTGGACATCTGTGCTGGAAAGGGGTTGGCAATAGCCAACACCTACTTTCGGCATAAGATGATCCATCGGTACACATGGAGAGTAATGAGGAGGATGGATGGTGAACCTGTTGAACGAAAGGCAATGATAGACTACGTGTGTGTGGATGAGCGAATGAGAAGACAAGTGTTGGATGCAAGAGTGTGGAGAGGGTGGGGGAATGGAGTCTCGGACCATCACTTAGTGATGGCCAAGGTAGAGCTGCAAAGAAAGTGGTTGAGGAGACGAAGGGGAAGACAGGAGGAAGCAACTCCTGTGAGAAGAGTGGAGAAATTGCAAGATAGTGAGAAAATGACAGAGTATAAGAGCACAGTGGAAGAAAGATTGGGAAGGTACGAGCTAGAGCAGATGGAAGGGGTGGAAAACGTATGTAAGATATTCACGGAAGAGATAGGCGCAGCGTGTGAGGCGGTTTGTGGAGTGAGGAGATGCAAGGGTGTGCAAGAGACAGCATGGTGGAATGATGAGGTGAAACGAGCTGTGGAACAAAAGAAGAAGGCATATAGTGAATGGTTAGCGAGTAGAGGTAGGGGAGAAGATGAGAGAGAGAGAAGAGAGAGGTATATGTGAGCAGGAGAAGGGAGGTTAAGAGACTGGTGAAGGAAAGTAAAAAGAAAGTGGATGAAGAGTTTGGGAGGAATCTGAGTGTGAAATGGAGGGAGAGTAAGAAATTGTTTTGGAAGGAGGTAAAGAAAGTAAGGCAGTGTGAAAGGGAAATAGCAGGGAAGTGAAAGATAGGAATAATAGATTGTTGGTGGAGAAGAGAGAGAAATTGAGGAGATGGAAGGAGCACTTTGAGGATTTGTTGAATGTAGAGAGTGAGAGCAATGAGAGTATAAGTGGTTGGGGAATGGCTGGGAGAAGAAGAGATGAGAGGAGGGAGGAAGAGATCAGTAGGGCGGAAGTAGTAGAAGCGATGAAGAAGATTAAGTTGGGAAAGGCCCCAGGAATTGATGGAGTGTGTGGTGAAATGCTTAGGTATGGGGGTGAGATCGTTGTGGAGTGGATATGGAAGTTGTGTAGATTGGCTTGGGAAGAGGGAAGGGTTCCAGAGGACTGGAAATCAGGTATAATTGTTCCTTTATACAAAGGTAAAGGGGAGAGAGAAGTATGTGGTAACCATAGGGGTATTTGCCTACTTAGTGTGACTGGTAAAATATATGGTAGAATACTCATAGATAGGGTTAGGCATATGACAGAGGAGCTAGTTGGAGAAGAACAAGGGGGATTTAGGAAGGGAAAAGGGTGTGTAGATCAGATATTTGTTCTAAGATGTTTAGTGGAGAAGTATCAAGAGAAGGGAAGGAAAGTGTATGCTGCCTTCATGGACTTGGAGAAAGCTTATGACAGACTAGATAGGCAAGGTATGTGGAAGGTATTAAGAATATATGGAGTGGAGGGGAAATTGTTGAGTGCTGTGAAGAGTATGTACGAGGGAGCTAGGGCTGCGGTGCGAGTGGATGGTGAGCTGAGTGAGTTCTTTGATCTCAATGTGGGACTGAAACAGGGTTGTGTGATGTCTCCATGGCTGTTTAATATATACATGGATGGGGTTGTAAAGGATGTGCAGGGTAGGGCAGTGGATGTGGGGGTGGCTCTAATGAATGAGGGTGAGATTTGGAAGCATCCGGTGTTGCTGTCTGCTGATGATACAGTACTATTGAGTGAAGATGAATGGGAGTTGCAAGGTTTGGTGAATGAATTTGGGACAGTGTGTTGGAGGAGGAATCTGAAAGTTAATGTAAACAAAAGTAAAGTTATGGTGTTTGAGAGGAATGAAGTCACAGAGTGTGCAGTGAGGTTGGATGGTAAGGATATGGAGAATGTGAGTCCATTCAAGTACTTGGTTA
>NC_137024.1:11959924-12012424 GCF_032717465.1 Coenobita brevimanus | reverse complement strand
ATAATGCTGGTAAATCTCGGACAAGTTCAAAACTTCACCGTAGGCTACACCCACGTGGCTGGTGCTGCGAGTGAGACTGAAGTGGGCCGTGTGAGTCTTGTGTACACAACTCCCTCACAACGGCAGGTGATTGGGTCTGAGTATGACGTCACAGCCAGTCTCACCAACCACTACCAGCCCGGGGCTGCAGCGTTCATCCATTTTCCCCTATACGATTCCTCGTTCCCCACGGGATTTTTGGGCACCTGGGGCGTTGGATCATGGTATGGAGGATGCGTGAAAAAACTTAATGTGCAAATATGATGAAATAAAACACCATCCCTGCTGCAGATCCACTGTTTATAGCGTGATTCGTTACATGCTTCGAAACTGCTAAGTCGACTGCTCGAGCCACACCACAGATGCTGTTGCCCCACTAATCCTGTGGACGGGATGTTACACTCTACGCCACGCCGTAACTAGACAGTCCAAGCCAACCTACCAGCCGTAAGGTACGTACAAACATATCATTCTTAGGATTATCGAGCTTACTGCCGATGTAACAACGTCTTGGAATTCCTGTAGTACAGAACAAGGGTTGGAGAACACGCTGTCGCCTGCATCTCCTACACGTCAAAACTTCACGTTCACAACTGCTGACCAAGCACCTCATCATTATCTACATGTCGGTAATGCAATGATCTGGGATAATTAAGGACATCAGAGGTCACACAAAAGGTCACATAACACTGTCATCAATGTTCGACAGACAATAGAACATATGCTTGTCAGCTTAGGACACATAAGAAAATAATCTGGTGGAAAGAAAAATTATAAAAGATGCCACATCACTCCTTCCTCACCCCACACCAAAACACCTTCACCCACACCATACCATATCAACCCACCCCACAACATCCCACATCATCCCACTTCCACGCCATATCATACCACAATACCATATCATACATAACACATTGCACCATACCTTATGCTGTCTTTCCATATCTCATCCGGCCCAAACAACCCACCCCGCACAATATGAATCCTCCCCCACCATATGCTATACCACTTCACTCCACACCAATCCAAACTCATCCCACCCCACCCCACCCCACCCCAGACCATATCAACCTCTCCCACCTTATTCCATATCACCCCACACCAACCCCAAACCATCCCATCTCACCTCACCCCACACCAAAGCAACCTTTCCCTACCACATACCATACCATACCATACCACCCCATCCCCTCATTATCATACTGTACCATATCATCCCACCCCATAAAATACCACACCATCTGTCTTTCAGGCCATACTTTTCTATACCAAATCAACCTTCACCAATCCCATACAATACAATATCACCCCTCCCCGTACCATACTATACCATCACTCCCTTACCCTGTATCATACCACCAACCATTCCCCGCACACCATACCGTACCATACCAATCCATATCACAGCAAGCTCCGCCATCCCAAACCATATCATACTACCAGATACCACAGCGTACTATCCTGCCCCATAACATAACAAACCACCATTCCATACCTTTCCTTCCCCACCTTATAACATACCATGTCACCCCTCTCCTAGCCCATCCCATCCCATACCGCACCGTATCATGCCACGTCTCTCCCTCACGATACCATACAATACCACTATACCACCCCTTTCCCAGCAGGTATCACACAATAACACCTCTCCCCCATCCCATATCACTCTTCTCCCATCCCACATCATACCATACCATACCATACCATCTCTTCCCCATTCATATCATACCGTATCATACCACCTCTCCCATACCCACTGTCACACCATACCACCTTTTTCCAACCTCATAACATCCCATAACAGCCCTCCCCTACATCATACCTTCCAATTCGCTATGCCATACAGACCACCTAACTATCCCATCCCATAGCACATCACTCTTTCCCCACTCCATATCATAACACCTTCCCCCACGTTATACCACATTATACCACTCCTCCCCCATCCCATACCATACCATACCACCCCTGTCCATCCCATACCATACCATACCATACCAAACTGGCCTTCCTTCACCCCATACCATTCCATATCATCCTTACCCCATCCTATACCATATCATACCGATACCACCCCTCTATCACCCCATACCATACCAAACCATACCATACCATGCCGCACCTCCCTCACCCAATGCCATTCCAAACCAAGTATCTATACCAATTTTTTGATTTGCCAATGATAAAAGTAAAGTTTAGGATGAAAGGGATGTAAGAGTTTGTGTTAGATTATTTACAACACTCTTACTGGTCTACAGCAGCGAGCAGATAGTTACTAGGCTAACAAGACACTCGGCTTCATGGCCAGGAACTTTGATTAAAAAAAGCCTAACATAATCTCAAAACTTTATACGTCAATATTCAGACCACGTTTATCATCCTGTTAGCATTATTCCCCCCCAAGCATTATTAAAGACGAAAATAAGTTTACGCAGGTGTACAGCGAACAGCGACTAAAATCACATCACTGCGATACTTGCCTTATCGAGCATAATTAAAGAAACTGGATACTTCCCATAACATGACACCATACAGGATATCTAATCCAGATATTAAGATTCTTGTTAAAGTTAACATTGATTATGAAAAATTGTTTGAAATACAGAATGGTAATGCGACTAAAGGTAAAGGACTTTGATTCACTGGTAGTATACTAGTACAGGGTAAAATAAATCTTCAATACTCGCTTAGTGGAGCACAAGAATAAGTCACCAGGAAACAGCCGCCAATGCAGAAACTGTAGGTGCTTTTATAATTCTGTTAAATGCTCTGATGTAGAGTGAGGTAGGTTTCCAAGCCAAAACCCCATGAGCCACTGCTCAACAAAATCTGATCCTCTTCACTGACGCTGTCAAGACGGACAGCATGCAGGGGTGAGAAGGAGGGAAGGGGAAAGCCGGATAGTTGCCTAACCATATGCATAAATATCCCTAAATAGCCTCTCTCTCTCTCTCTCTGTCTCTCTCTCTCTCACACACACACACACACACACACACACACACACACACACACACACACATACACACTCTCCTCGCTGTTCAGCATGTGTTTTGCCTCATTCATTACCAATAAGGTCCCGTCAGGCAGAAACTGTTGACCCTTCCCAATAGCGAACATTTGCAAAGGTGGGTATCAGTCTTTGTCCCTCACCTTTCCCTCAAAAGTATTACAATACCGCTAGACACATACGCCTTTAGGAAATGTTAAACTCTTACGGATATAGGATATACGGTATATATGTGTAAATGTGCATATATACGCACATACAGTACATACATAAATATACTTATTCACACAATTTTATTCAATTGAAGAAGGATCTTTACTTGTGGAAGGGCTAATAAAGACTATCTTATCATTTTACTTTGACAGATTTCTCCTAATGTGAATATACATGCATTCAGATACCACAAGTATAACAAAAATGATGTCCTCGGTTTTAAAGTGCCTAAGAGTTACTGACAAACAATCGCCACAACTTGGTGAGGATGTGTAAAATCCTACGGCTGAATGGGAGTAAATGTTTGCAGATCCAGCAACAAAATCCCAGCTGTTGCATGGGTATCAAGGCAGAGGGATTTTAAGGTGGGGTTTGGTTCCGTTGGGACAATGTCATTGGCAGCAACACCGGTGGAGGCAACACCGATATAAAGAGGATGGAGGACATGCAACAGGCAGGGAGCTGGTGCGAGGAGGATAGGTTTAATAAGTTAGGTGTGAGACAATAGAAGCTCTGGGGAAAATGGAGGCGGAGGAGGAGGAGTCCGTACTGGTACAGGAACAATCAGTAACAGTAAAGGAATGGTGCTTGGATTGCTACCATGACGCAACATCACTCCACTCTCACCGTAACAACTGTTGCTAAGTGTTACGTACGAGCACACAGGAAGTGCAGACAACGAAAAGCCTAATGGCATTCTGGGGTATATCAAAATCATCATCATCATCATCATCATCATTGCCCTGTTTTCTGCTACATGCAAGGTGCAAGAAGGATTCATAAAACAGGAATAAGGAACTAGAGTACAGTAATTCTATCTATCTATCTATATACCTAGGCTGCTTCCCCCAAGGAAAGGGAGGTAGCCGAGACAGGATGGCACACTCCCCATTTACTCATCCATTCAAACACATTTATTCGCATCTTAGCCCCAAAGGGGAGAACAGACAGATCCTCACCGCACCACACCGCACAAGGGTCAACTGCGCAATGCAATCAGTGACATCCGCAGCAGGGCCCGACAGCAGAGCTGGTTTACCCCTGCCACATCATAACAGACTCATCCCCTTACCCGCACCTGACCTGAAATAGCTGATCAGACCAAATGCGGGAGAATATCCCCTCAGGGCTGCGTCATCACTTTTTCATTCACAATTTCTCTCCATTTATTTCTGTCACGCACAGCCACTCTTCCTTGCTCAACAGACATCCCTCTCACATCCAGCGCTCTCTTCACACTGTCCATCCATCCTATTCGTGGTCTTCCTCTCAGCCTTACACCTCTCACATCAGATCTAGTTATCTTTTTCACCAATCGCTCATTATCCATTCTCTCCATATGCCCAAACCATCGCAACACCCTCTGCTCAACTCTACCAGCCATCTCCCGAACAACTCCAGTTCTCCTTCGCACTTCATCATTCCGCACTCGATTCATACGCGTCACTCCAAACATACTCCTCAGACACCTCATCTCCATTACATTCAAACTTTTCTCCCTGCTACACCCATATTCCATGCTTCAGCCCCATATAATGCAGTCGGTACCACAACACCCTCATACAGCCTTCTCTTTACATCTGTTCTAAGCGAACGACATCTAAACACTTTTTTCATTCCTCCCAGCACCTTTCCTACTTCATTTATTCTAAACTTCACTTCTGCATCTATTCTTCCATACACAGCAACATGTGACTCTAGATATTTAAAACACTCTACCTCCTCAAGCAACTCGGCATTCAAAACTATATTCATCCCCCTTCCATCTACCAACCTCGTACACTTCATCACTTTACTCTTATTCTCGTTTACTTTCAATTTCCTCCTTTCACACACCCTTCCAAACTCCTCTACCAACTGTCTCAATCTCTCCTCTGAATCAACCACCAGTGCAGTATCATCTGCAAACAGCAGCTGCTTCAGATTCCACTCTCCACCATCAACATTCACCAGACTCAGACCTTCACCTAAAACTCTTGCATTCACCTCCCTTACAACACCATCCATGTAAATATTAAACAACCAAGGCGACATCACACATCCCTGTCACAGCCCCACTCTCACGGGAAACCAATCACTCACAGCATTTCCCACTCTTACACACGCTCTACTATTTACATAAAAACTTTTCACCCCTTTTAGTAACCTACCATCAAGTCCATACAATCTTAAAACAGTCCACAAAGCCTCCCTATCAATTCTATCATACGCTTTCTCTAAATCCATAAATGCACAAAACACATCCTTGCCTTTCGCTAAATACTTTTCACGCACTTGTCTCACCGTAAACACCTGATCCACGCATCCCCTCCCTCTCCTAAAGCCACACTGCTCATCACCAATCACTTCCTCTGTACCCTCTCTAACTCTCATAATTAACACTCTACCATACACCTTACCTACAACACTCAACAGACTTATACCCCTAAAGCTAGTACATTCATATTTATCACCCTTGCCTTTATACAACGGGACCACACAAGCACTTGCCCAGTCAACTGGCACCATACCTTTCACAAAGCACACATTCAACAATCTTACTAACCAGTCAATAGTCACTCCACCACCCTTCAGGCATTCCACAGCACACCCATCCATACCTGCAGCTTTCCCTGTATTCATCTCCTTTACTGCCTTCTCCACTTCCTCCTTCGTGATCAAAGAATCATTCAACTTTCCCAACACATTTATTCCTTGCACCCTTCCATCCGCCACAGTCTCAGCCACCCTTTCCTCCTCCACATTTAACAGTCTTTCAAAATACTCTGCCCATCTCTTCCCTACTGCATCCATCTCAGTTAACATCCTTCCATCCTCTGCTTTTACTCGTTCTTCCTTCCCAGACTCTCCCTTTCGCACCCTTTTCACCTCCTTCCAAAACATTTTCTTATTCTGTTGAAAATTCTCTGTCAGCTGCCTACCCCACCTCTCATCTGCTGCCACTTTAGCATCATGCACAGCCCTTCTCGCCCTATTCCTCTTTTCCTTAATTGAAAAAAAAAAAAAAGCAAAACACCCAGTTAAACTAATTAAACATCCAGTCAAAAGCAGGAGGAAAAGGGCAACTTGAAAATGGTATAAAAAAAAAATGAAAACATAAGATGAACAAACCAATAAATTTACCTCTCACTGTCAATCAATCTATTGATCTACCAGTCTCTCTCACTCTGTCTTGTGCAATGTCTGTATCTCCATTTCTCTGAGTGACACTTTGCTACTGATGCATTAGAAATTGTTTAAGGGTTAAGATTAGACGATTTTGTATTAAAGAAATGTTAATAATATAACCACATCAGATTTAAATGAATCAGCCCACAGCATGTAGTTAGTCTGGATGGGAAGGTATCACTGTTAAAGTGGTAACATGTAAAAGTATGCAGGCCTTCTTTTGTCTATAGGATAACTGTTGGGCCTTTTACACTGTTTGTGTAGTATATGCCCAGGAACACATTTAAAAAAGAAACAAGTAACGGTGTCAGAGAGAAGGCGCAGACAAGGGCAGCAATGGTCCGCCCCCGTGTGGTGTCCATTAGTGTCTAGTGTGACGAGGCGGGTCACCATTTCTTGCAGCAACACAAAGGGCATTGTCTAACAACAGAGACTCCCAGGTTGTTTGACCTTCGTGAAGACAGGGCAGGGCGCGATGGGACAGACGGCGGGTCAGCGAGGAAGTGACATGGGGAAGGATGGCTGGGGATGGGGAAGGAAGGTAGGGAGGGGGAGGGGACGAAGGTAGGGGTGGAGGAGGATAATGGGATACTGAGTAGGGACGATATGGAAATGAGTCAGGTAGATGGCACCGCAAATGGAGATAGGAAGATGATGAAATGCAGGTGAGGCCAGGAAATGCAAAAGATGAAAAGGTGTGTACAGGATCGGGTGATAAAAGTAGCAAGCGCAAAAGATGAAGGGATGGCAGGAAAGGGATTAGATCAATGCAATACAGTTTGTGTCCTGTGGTGATGATTTCTGACACCTGTTATAATCAATTTAGTTTTGTTAACGATGTTGGAGAGGGACGCCTTAACATGATGGCAAGGGAGCTGTCTGGTGATACAATCGTCCCTCAGTACTCTCCCTGTCCTCTGAAAGGACATGCGGTGGTCTGCAGGAAAAGGGGAGCTTCAGACTGTAGACCACCGAGTTTACGTCCATTTAAGTGCAGTTAATGAGGTATTTTATTTATGTAAAAATCATACGATTCCCTGTAACTTGGATTAGTCCTTGAAATAAAAGCTTAATACCTACCTCAGTTACAACCTTCCTCAGTACTGGCGCACCTGAGTGTGTGGTGTAGTATTAATTGTTTGAGAACAATGAAAGAGTATTTTCCAAGTTTTCTTCAAAAAAGATAAACTCGCGTTGCTCTCATATCCTTGGCGTCTTGAGACGGATGCAAAAATGAAAGGGGCATGATGGATAAAGGGAGATGAGAAAATGAATAGATAAAAATGAGAAAGAGAAAGAATATTGAAGAGAAAAACGGAAAAAAAGAAAACTTAGGAACAGGAGCAGATAAGCAGAGAATAACTAAGAGACAACAAGCATACAGATGAAAGTGAAAGAGAAGAAAAAGGAAGCAGAATAAGGGAGAGACGAAGAATAAAAAAGGGAAGAGGGCAAAAGGAAAACGAAAAACGAAGAAGGATAAACACTTTACGAAGTGAAGAAGAATGTGGAAAAGAATGAGGAGGAGGAGAATGAGGCAGTGGAGAACGAAAGAGGTGTAATGAGGAGAGAACAGCGAAAAAGTTAATACCTGTGTAAGAGAAGTTGGGGAGTGCTGGAATGAGGGGAAGAGATGAAGAAGAAGAATGAGGAGGAAATGAAACGCTAAGGAAGTGAAGATGGAAATGAGACAAGGAGAGAAGTCGGCATAAAAGGTAGGACAACAGGAGGGGACACACAGTATGGACAGACAGAAGGAAAGGACAGACAGCAGGAAGGCAGAATGGAGAGATAGTAGTGACAGGCAGCAGGAAATGAATAGGTAAGGACAGGAAATCTGATGGGATAGATAGCAGGAGGGGAAAGACAGCAGGAAGGAAGAGATAGGGAAAGACAGGACGAACAGCACGAAGGTAGAGGTAAAAAAAGACAACAGGGCCACACAGCAGGAAGGGTGACAGCAAGGAGACAAACAGCATGAAGGGAAAGGTATCGAGGGACAGCAGAGACAGGCAGCAGGAAGGGAGATAGCAAGAAGGGACGGGCAACAGACAAGGACAGTGAGGCAAGGCAGGTCAAGAGCAAGAGTGTTTACCTTAATAATGAATGGTACCTGCGGCTTATCTCACCACGCACCTTACTAACACAACACGGCTCAGAGTCACAAGCACACTTACCATCAGTTCCCTCTAGTCTCTCATGAATGTTGCTTCAGGATGGACACTGAAAGTCGAATACATAATCTTGTGCTTCTTGCCAAACAAGCTTTCTGTAAATTCCCAATCGTAACTAAGTAAACAGTCGTTCAATTTCCCGTTCTTCATGCAAAATACAAACATAATCAGTTCCTTGCGGTAACTATTTTTTTTTTCTTAAATAACAGAACGCGAGAAGGAAAAACAAATAAATGAAAAAAAAAAATCCATACACTAGATTATTGGCGTCCTCCATTCTTTAAAAATCTGTAACACTTGGACTTGAACAGCTGTAGGTTGAAGTTTAGGGAACAACTCTGGCGAAGCGAGTTCCAGAGAGATGCACTTCGGGGAATAAAAGATTTCTGACAGGCGAAAGTTCTGCAATATGGCAGTGTGACGTTCCAGTCATGAGCACTGCCAGATGCCCGTGTAGCACAGGGGAAAACATGGAGAGGTGGCACAATGGATGCAACTTCGTTTAAGGATGTGTCATAAATGTACCGGTATATGTAAAACAATGCAAGGGAGGCAACATTCCTTCTTACCCGTAAAGGAGGTAGTTTATTTGTTATAACACGTTATTAATAATTCTAACAGCTTTGTTGTGATTTATGTCTAGTTGTTTTAGTACAACCTCTCCATATCCACTCCACAAGGGGAGCAATATTCCAGCTGAAGCGCACATGGCTTTTAAACTACAGCCAACTGCTCGTCAGTGAAGAAGCTACGAACTCTGTTCAATGATCTAAGTTTCTTTGAGGTGGCTTTAGCAGGGGATTTGACATGATAGGTTCAGCTGTGGGCATTGTTAAGTGGAACACGGAGAATTGCAATACTTTTGGAGATAGGAATATTAGTAGCACTGAACGTAGTATAGGAATCTGGCAATATCTGTCTATTACTAAATATATTTGGTTTTACTAGCATTAAATGAGACAAGTTTTTTTTTTTTTTTTTTTTCCCATTCAGTGATCCTAGATCAGTCTTGATTTATGGACATGGCTGTGCTGAGTTGTGAGTTAGAGATATTAGACTATGTGAATGGGTGTTTAAGTGTGAATGAACTGTGCAGTGTTGAGTCATCTGCATAAGAATGGTCAGGATTATGGGTGACAGCTAAAAGATTATTAATATGAATTAGGAATAGGGTTGGAGCCAAAATTGATCCTTGTGGCACGCTGGCATTAACTGAGTGGAAATTGGAATATTCATCATCTACTTTTATCTTTGTGTCGCTGAGATATGAGGAAATCAGAGGAACAAAAGACGTTAGTCCATGGCAGGGGAGTTTGGATGGCAGGGAACGGTACCACACTGTCAAAAGCTTTAGAAATATCACGGGCTGCTGCATGAGTTTCTCCATGTTGGTCAGTTGAGTGATGGATGGTGTGAGTCAGGACATTAAGTATATCAATGGTGGATCTTTCGTGGCACAACCACACAGTCACTAATTCAGTTATTGGATTCCAGATATTTAACTAAGTGTTTATTTATTACGATTTCAAATGCTTTACCAAGAGATGTGATAACTATTGGTCTGTAATCAGAGGGGTCAGAGGAATTTTCTCTCTTCGGATCAGGGTGGATATTGGCTTCTTTCCAAGAATTAGGGAATAAAGAAGTACATATGCATAGTCTGAATAATTTGGCTAGAACAGAAGCAAGTTCTGGGGAGCACTTTTTAAAAACATCTGGAGGAATTCCATCTGGGCCTCGAGCTCTGTTGGTTGGAAAATTGTCTAGGATGGATTTTACGTATCTAGTCTGTATTTTAAGTGGAGGACTTTGGGGAGAGTCAAGTTCTAGTACTGGGACGTTCTGGCTGACTAACGTAGAATTTCTGGCAAAAGTACTGGCAAGGATATTCGTTTTACCACGCGGGTCATTTGTAATGTTACCATCTGAAGATTCTAGTGGGGGAATGGGTGTTGGTCTAAAGAGGACAAGAAAAGAGGAAATCATCTTCTTCAGGAGTCTTGTTCTTCCTAAAACAGGCTTTTGATCAATTCCATAATGTAACTTAGATTTTTTTTTTTTAAGACTGGGGTGAGTGATCGTACGTCTCCCGTTTATCCTGCAAATTCAAAATTACGATGATTGTCGGAAATCAGACTTGTTGTTGCAGGATGGACAAGGGAAAGGAAAGTGAACAATATTTCCACGCACCTCGTTCTACCAGCACAAACAAACTTGCGACCAATTACCTGTCGTAAATTATGACTAGCAGCCCTCGCATGCATTCAACAAAGACTGTGGGTATTAGTGCCAAAGTGGTGACAAGTTAAGATATGTGGCACGTACGGTAGAACTGCTGGGCCTCAAGAAACGAATGTCAAATCAATGTCCCGATTCAGAAATATATGGTAAGGAAAAAGGACAAGGAAGGGAAATAGCAGATCTTGCTATTTCTGTTCTTCCTAGAAACACAAAAATACAGTTAATTCTTTGTCGCAAATTAGTAATGTTGTTGCAGCAAGGACAATGACGGGAGAATGCAAAATATTTCCATGACTTGCTTTTACTACTAAGAGAACTGTCTGTTACGAATAGAGTATGATCTTATGTCATATCATGAAAATCCGCCCAGATTTTTCAGATGCTTTCTCTCTCTCTCTCTCTCTCTCATCGCTATTTCACTCCATACGCAGGAGGCCAAGAGTGAGATGCAGTGTATTATCTGGAGCACCAACCCCAGCTTGAGTATCCAGGACGCAGGGACACGCCGGGAAGTTCTGACGTTAATATTTACAGCTCGTCTTGCCTTAGGATCAACGGCCGTAATCTCGTGTGCTTAGCAGGCTTTATAGTACCTCTTTCTCAGTGGCATATTTTACTTATTTCACCTCGCTGTTTTCATGCAAATGAATCATAGTTTCTTAACGAACAGATGCTAGTGCACACACGCACACACACACACACACACACACACACACACACACACACACACACACACACACACACACACACACACACACACACACACACACACACACACACACACACACACACGAGCAGAAATATGCATAAAGTTTATTATCTGATCATCACCTTCAGTAAACGGGCATCATGATGACAAGGTCACACAGTCTCGCCATCCCAGGCATACGACATTCCCATCACCATATCTTGCTAATGTAAACAAAATCGTCTGGGGTAGCATGAGCATAATACAAATGACGTTCTCTCACAGAATGGGGTTAATGTGTCCATCCTCACACTGACTACCAGTCTCGATATCCTTGCATAATGATCTACCCGTCAGTACATTTCGGTAACTAATTTAAAATCATCGGGAGTTAGTGCCAATAAAGTACAAATGACGTTGTCGTAGTGCAAGAGTTAAGTGGGCCACTCCTCACAATGGCAGTTACTTTGACTAACTCATGCATCAGACATCCCAGTCAGACCACCTCGGTACGCCAGAACTGAAGCATGAAAAGCCCCGACGTATGCACACACACTCACTGCATACATATGGTTCATCAAGAGCCCTGAGGTATGGACACACTCACTACATGCAGCCTGCGCATGAAAAGCCCTGAGGTATGCAAACACTCTCATTACAAAAACCGGTGGAGTGCGGCCCGGGAGGGATGGGGAAGGAGGAAGAATAAGCAGACAAGAAATCAACTTTAGCACACAGTTCGGGGCAAAGATGAGGGAGGAGAACGGGAAGGGAAGGGAAGGGGAAGGGGAAGTGGGAGAGGGAGAAGGTGCGAGTAAGTGGAAGGGGTCTCTTTCATTCATCGCTGTCTGAGATGCCCTATAGAAGGCGTTGCGCTCCCTCTCCTCATCAAGATGAAGTGACGGTGGTGGATATATAAGCAAACACGGAACAGAGGAAGTGAAGAAGGTAAAAGAATATGTGGCACTGGACCTGTTCAGAATAGAATTTTTTGTGAAATTTATAACCTACTGCACTGATTCCCAAGGTCTTTGAGCTCAAAAAGCCAAAGATCACAACCATTTTCTTCTCAGATGAAGGAAAACCCTGCCACAAAGGCCATGAATTTTTGTGTCTGAAAAATCACAAAAGTCGCATTTTTCGTAACAGATGGACTTGCAGTTTTGGCTATATCTTCCTTAATATTCTAAGTAGGATATCATAAATGTTACCACTGAAAAGCCAATACAGTTACCTCTGAAAAGCTAATAAAACTTTCTTTCGTGTGTTTTAAAGATAGTGTGCATAAATATGAATACTATCGAAAAATAACAGGAATATGAATAAATCTGACATACTGATCAGAATATGATACCTATTAATATATGTGTCTAATACTTTATTAGATCAAAATATAGTTCCAAAATAATATTAGTACCATTTCAATTTATTTCTATGTATGTATGGACAAATAAACCTACACATGGCCGAATTTAAAAAGAATCCTCCCAAATATGGGGCTTTGCACTGGGATGGAGAGATATTAAGAGAAACGAGCAGTCCACTCCAGATTCCTCAAATTAAATTCTTGCAGTTCTGTTGTCTGGCTCTTCTCAATCTGAATCGGTAGAGAGGCGGCTTGCAGTCCTAATGGACCCAGGATCGAATCCCGGCTGGGGCAGGGAACAGTTTAAGGATTTGAATTTCATAAAAGCGGACTTTCCTGATCTGCCAGATGACCCGCCGACATGTCATAAAAGCACCCACGCTAATACCAATACACCAGTCCTGTATGAGACAGCCCTAGCATGTATTCAATATGGACGGTGGGTGTTAGCGCCGAAGTGGTGACATGTGGAGATGTAGGAGGACTACTGGGCCTTGGGATAGGTGACTGTCCCCAAGAAATAGGCCCTGAGCCTTTGCCCAGAGTCGGACACGTAACAAAAAAAAATAAAAAATAAAAAAAAAATTGTGGAAGGCAAATTACTGGGCATTCCATCAATTGACAGCTCAGCTGGACTGCCACAAGCCAATGCTTCAATGGAGCTGTTTCACAGCTTGGGATGTAGCGGACGTTGTAGTTCTTGTGTTTGATAAAACTTCAGGTAACAGTGGTATTCATAAAGGTGCAGCAAAACTGTTGCGGGGAAGGCTTGGAAAGAATTTCTTTTTTTTATCTTGCATCTTGCCATCATATGTTGCAATTATAATTGTTGTTGTATGGGACAAAGTAATTGGAAAAGTGAAAAGCCCTGAAAATCATTTGGCTATTTAAACAAACTCATGAAATCTGGGCTGACATCAGCAAAGAACAACATGAAGTCCTTAAGATAGGGAAAACCAAGCCAAAATCTTGGCTACAGAAAAAGAAAGCAGATGTTCTGAAATTGCTAACAGAAACACTTTTATCATCACACCCTCCAAGAGTAGACTACCGTGAGGTTGCAGAACTCACCATCATTCATCTCGGTGCGGAACCTGCCTGTGACAAACGATTCCGGAGACCTGGTGCTATTCACCAAACCAGTTGGATGGCAAAGGAATCTATACTGTAAGAAGATGTTCATGTTTTCTCATGAACTCGGGTATGATGCTGTGACTCTGGCAAAACTGAAAAGGTTAATATGTTTCTTGTCTTGTTTTACACCTTCTTACGAGCATATATTACGGTGCTGGGCAAGTCTGCTTCCTTTACTTCGTAATCTTTTATCAATCACCAGAAGGGTAGGGTGAAACTCACAAGAAAACTAACAACGTATTTTACACTGTAACATACAAAAAGACCAGGATTCGTTTACAAAAAGGGGGATTCACATAGGCTTAAAACACAAATATAAAAATGAGTTATTTCTCTTTCTTAACCAAATTACAACAATTGGAAATTAGGTACTCACAGCTTGAGGAACTAGGAGAACTCGGCGATACAATCCACACACCAGTATTATATGGTGAGGTAAACCAAAAAGGGAAATGGTGCTCAGTCTGTGTGTTTTGTAATCAAAGTGAAAGACTGTCTGAATGTGTCTAGTGGGAAATTTGTCCCGAATGTGTCCAGTGATAAAATGACTGTCTCTCGTCAGTTTCTAACGAATTATATAGAAGTTTACTCCTCCTCCTTAAACTTAACAAGCCAATGTTCTGTCTTAATTATAATCTACTGCCTATTACACACAAAGGAGGCTTCCACAACTAATTACAAGTAAACACATCCTAACTCCTAGCCAATTAGGGGTTGTTAAGAAGGCGGAGCTGGTCAGTCATTGGAGAACACTTTCATTAGCTCCTCCTACAGGGTATGTCACACCCTCTATGTCAAGGACAAGGTCGTCCCTGCAGAGTATAATGAAAATCAGTGAATGTTATTCTGCCCAGAAACAGAAAATATGCAGAATGATTCAGCGATCTTATCTGCTTTCTTGTGTGGAACATGGACCTTTCTCACAGCTGTGTAAATAGCGGAAAAATAGTGGTCATAATTTTTCTAACTCGGGCGTCAGAGAGCAGATAAAGAAGCCATGGGTGGTAAACACAGATGCTTCGAAAATGATTTAGTGATCTCAGCCAATCGTCTTATCCCCTTCCTTTATCTTCATATCTTCCACTTTCATCCATTTCCACACTACTCCATCTCCTACTCCACTGGGTGGTTACACCAGTGACAAACTCCAAATAATGACTGCCACATCTGCTGCAGATGCTCCATTAAATGACCTTGAGTTAACACACGATGTGCTCAAGTACAAACAAGTTGATGAGAAGTAGCCAATGTTGTACTGGATAAGCTGAAGAACCGCAGGTGGTACTTGACTCAAGGGGTTGCAGTTTTCACTATTTTTAGTGAAAATGAGAAAGAAACCAAAAATCTGAAAGAATGAATGATACCCAAACTCTGTAGTACTGACTCACCAGAACGTTTCAGATGTGGTTAACAGGTATTTCCTATGATTTCTGAAACAACAACACTTGTTGACCTCATTGGTGCAGATTACCACTTTGTTTTCCATGCTCTAAATGTAAAATCAGAATTGTTTGCAAATATTCAGAAAAATGGTCACAAAATAAGGCTCTCAATACAGTTAAGTAGTTTGTCAGTTCAGTCAAATTGGTAGAGGATACTGCCGAGAAAGGCATTAAGATGCCGACTGACTTTGCTAATGTTATCACCACACATCCATTACAGCGTGCCTACCTTCTCCAGGCTGTGGAAATGCACTGAAAGCATTTTGAAGATGTCAAAAAGGAAACCTTAGAAAATAATTCTGAATGACACCTACCTTTTATTCCATTATGAAGAGAAAATTCGTCAAATTCAAACAAATTCTTGTTATTATTTTATAATAATACTAATAATATTCATATTTATGTATGAATCTTTACACCAACTGAAAGAAAATTTTGTGGGCTTTACAACAGTACTCTTTATAATGCCCTAGGATGAATATTAAAGGAAATAATGCCAAATTTGCAAGGCCATCTATTTTGAAGAAGGCAGTTTTCACGATTTTCGGACACTGAAGCTTCATAACTATTGAGGCAGGGTTTTCCTTCATCTGAAAAGAAAATGGTTGTCACATTTGGCTTTTTGAGGTAAAAAACCATGGGAATCAGTGGAGCAGGCAATAAGGTTCACAAAAAACTATATCCTAAACAGGTCTAACGTGGCATCTTATCTTCTTCATCTTTTTCTTCTTCGTCAACATCATCATCATCATCATCATCATCATCGTCGTCGTCGTCATCGTTGGTTTCTTCTTCTTCTCCTTCTTCTTCTTCTTCTCGTCGTCGTCGTTGCCATCGTCGTCGTCATCATTAACGCCTCCTTCTTCTTTTTCCTTCTCTTCTGCGTCGCCGTCGTCGAAGTCTTCTTCTTCTTAATCGACGTCGTGGGCATCATATCATCATCATCATCTCCTTCTTTCTCACACATGGAGTAGGGAGGACCCAGAAAGAGCAACCGGAGAGTACAAAATAGGGATAACTATCACTGACGGTCATTTATTAAAACTGTGAGCATTAGACGTTGTTATCCTATAATCCATATTACGCAGGGCAATGAGCAGCGAGGGCAAGAAAATAAACAAGCTTTACCCTCATCAAGGAAGAGTTAAGCATTCAAGTGTTAGTCTGCAAACCTTTAGCAAGCGCATTCAACACTGGAGTTAATTCTTGTCACAGACAATTTATTTCCATTTACATATTGCCTCTGTACCGAATTAATTAATGAAGGGTATATCTGAACTCTTCAGCTATAAATATCTCTGAGCTGAAAAAAAAAAGTTGTCTCTAGACATCACTTGTTATGTGCGTCTATATACATCTGACCTCATATGAATCTGGAACTGTCTGTGTGAAGTGGAGGTCAAGCTACAGTTTCCGACGTTCATGCGTCACAGTTATTTGGCCTTTTCAGCTAATATTTAACACCTCTGTTCATTCATGTCAGTATCACCAACAAATATGTAATTATGTCAAAGTTAAGTGCACATAATGCCATAAATCTGCTACAAACTTGTGCTGTCCCAGGTTCCTATGTTGCCTATTGTACGTACTTTATCCTTTCATTTCGATGCCTCGTCGGTTCTGGCAGTCAAATTATACTAACAAGGAAATATTCTTACTGAAAAGGTAAAACTATATGGACTGTGTAAATCTGTCTGCTGGAAGTAGCAACAAAATTATACACATCGCAGTACTTAAGAGCTTAATAAATATTGTTACTCATCCCTTCACTAAGAGAGTTACCAACAGATAAATAAAACCGTCAACGGGTAGCAGGAATGAAAATAACAAAGACGTCCTCTCGTTCCACAGCATATTGAAGGAAATTCCTAACCTGAATAAACTATGCAAGAGGTAAGAATATAATCATGTCGTTTCTCTCTCTCTCTCTCTCTCTCTCTCTCTCTCAGGCAACACTTGACGTCTCAAGAGCGGCCAAAGAGCAGCAGCGACACAATACATCGTGTGACAATGCCGAGGAGAGCAAGTGTGCTTTGATCGTGACGTCACCACTTCATAATGCTCTCATTCTGCCATCACAATGCCTTCATACTACTTTTACACTGATTTAACACTGTCTTCATACTGCCCATATGCTGCCTTCATTCCACACAGCTAAGGAAACGGGAGATATAACTGTGATACTGCTGAAGGGCAAGAGAAGTAGGATGCAGAGGGCTGGAGAGTGAGTGAATCATGGTTAAAAATAGTCTGGGAATTACATTAAAAATGACAGGAATTCAAATATGTGTGGGGGGGAGAGGGGAAAGGAGAAAGGGAAGTTAGGTGGACGAAGGATAATAGAATTTTATGCAAAGGGAAGACATAAGGAAGAATAATTCTGTCCGGCAGAGAATAGTCAGGAGTCAGTAAGACCAACGAACAGAGAAGATTGAGAGGAAACAAGTAAAACCAAGATGGGAACAAGGGAAAGAGGAAGAATAAAGGATGACAATAACTGAAGATTGCAGATATTATAAGGTAAAAAGAGGCGACTGAGGATGTTGGTGAGGGTTGTGAGAAAAATGATACGGGAGAGTGAAGAAAAATAGATTGAAAGTAAGTGAAATAAATGCTAGCAGCAGAGGACAACGAAGAGAATTTTATAAGAATGAAACTATGAGAACTACTAATAAGGAAGAGATGAGGAAAGATGACGATGTTGAAAAGACAGGCGATGCGAGAGGTACTAATCGGGAGGACGATGGGAAACGAGAGAAATTTGTGAAATAATCGATGACAACGCAATATCACCAATTCAGTGAAGAAACAGTAAAAAAAAAAAAAAGACCACATTTTTTTGACGAGGAGGAAAAAATCATACACACATAATTAACCTATATTTATCGCAACATCCCTTTAACAGAGGTGAAGAATCATCATAATCATCCACCGTAGCCGCCGCCACCACCGTCCTACCCCTACTTCACTTTTTTTTTTTTTTTTTTTATAATTACGGAATATCCTCTTCCATACTGCAGTTGTTCCAGTAATCATCCCAACGTTTTTTTTCTCTCTCTCTCTCTCTCTCTCTCTCTCTCTCTCTCTCTCTCTCTCTCTCTCTCTCACAAATTGAACCGGGTGGAAAATAATGCAATTTCTATGTCATCTATCACAATATTGTATATGTTCTGAGGAAGACTTAAAAATGACATACACATGTTCATCATCTGTTTGACCTAATATCATCTATTTTTATCATAGATCCCTTTCCCCTCACATGCCCTATCGATTATACCAATTATGATGAACAAATTATGACGTGGATATCTATCTATCTATCTATTGCCAGGCGCCATAATCCCGTAAGGGGTGGCCATTTGACTTTGATTTATTTGTTTTACGGGGAGCGGCACTAACCCTCCACCAACCCAACTGTTGACACGTGTGGAGCACGTATGGTTTAGTTGTATGGTTACCACCCAGCATTGTAAATGGTTTCTTGGCTTACAGGAAACCATTTGGCTTGTCACTCAATGTAAAGCCACCTGTAAAGGAAAGAAAAACAAAAAGAAGTGACAGGAAAGATGGGAGAAATAGGAAGAGAGGAGGGCAGGCACAGAAAAAGAATGATAAAGGCTAAGGAAGAAGTAGGCAGCACTACATCAAGTGAGTGGATGATGGTCGCCACCACCTACCACTACATGAATATTATTACTGAAAAATACTACGATAGAGGGACCACTGATGGATATATATATATATATATATATATATATATATATATATATATATATATATATATATATATATATATATATATATATATATATATATATATAAGCCAAGAAACCATTTACAACGCTGGGTGGTAACCTTATAACCAAACCATACGTGCTCCCTACGTGTCAAGTGGGTTGGTGGAGAGTTAGTGCCCCACCCTGTAAAACAAATAACCCAGATTCAAATGGCCACCCCGTACGGGATTATGGCGTCTGGCAATATATATATATATATATATATATATATATATATATATATATATATATATATATATATATATATATATATATATATATATATATATATATATATATTTATAATTGAGAAAGGCGTGCGTCAGGGAGATAAAATTTCACCAAAATTATTTACAGCATGCCTAGAAAATATTTTCAGAAAGCAAGACTGGGAAAACAGAGGATTAAACATAGATGGAGAAAAGCTAAACATTAAAGATTTGAAGATGACGTTGTCCTAATCTCAGAAACAGCAGAGACATTGCAAGACATGTTGAATGACTTGAACAGAGAAAGTCTCAAATTAGGGCTAAAGATGAATCGGAGTAAAACTAATGTTTAATCCAAATACACAAAAGAGCGTCATCCGGATAGGCAAAGAAATACTTGAAAAAGTCGAGGAGTACAGTTACTTGGGACAAATACTAAAATTAACGAAAGACCATGATAGCGAAATAGAAAGACGCATTAGAACTGGATGGTGAGTTTTCGGTAAACACAGAGACATCATGAAAAGTAGCTTGCCAGTTTGTATGAAACGAAAAGTATTATAACGAATGTATAATTCCAGCTATGACATGTGGTTGTGAGACCTGGAAACTGACAAAATCAATGGAAAGTCAACAAATCCACTCTCAAAGGGCAATAGAAAGGTCAGTTTTGGGAAAATCTTTAAGAGACAGGAAAATATCAACTTGGGTGAAAGAGACAAAGTCAGAGACATTATGAAAGCAATAAAAAAACAGAGTTGGAGGTGAGCAGGTCATGTTCCAAGAATTAGGTATATCCAATGGAGCAAGAGGCTGAGTGGACTCGAGGAGATAGTAAGCGTAGCAGGAAAAGACCAGACAGAAGGTGAAGAGATAAGATAGAGAAGTTTGCAGGGAAAACATTGCAGAGATTGGCTTAGTCAAGGAAATCACAGAGAAGGTTAGGGGAGGCCTTTGTTCAGTAATGGACTTGCAATATATATATATATATATATATATATATATATATATATATATAAAAGAGCGACGTTGTTTGTTTGGTTGTTTGTTCTTCAATCACACCCAAACCAAGGGCCAAAGACCCTAGACCTGTATATCCCATTGGACCCCAGTGTCTGGAATACTGGACTGAACTGGGATTTTTCAAGTCTTTATAAAGTAGAGAACCACCCGGGTAGGGACCTATGAGCTTCGCGACTATGAGCCGATAGGCGGAGGGCGGTACGCCAAGTACCCACCCAGTGCTATGCCTCGCCCAGCACCCCAGGGATCCAATGGGTTAATGACTGGCAAACCTATCAGTCTCTTTAACCCATTGGAGCCCAGTATCCGGAATATTGTACAGAACTGGGATTTTTCAAGACTTTATAAAGTAAGGAACCCCCAGATAGGGACCTATGAGCTTCGCGACTATGAGCCGTTAGGCGGAGGGCTGTACGCCTAGTACCCACCCAGTGCCATGCCTCGCCCAGCACCCTGGGGATCCAATGGGATATATTCTGAATCATGTGACCCATGGATGGTTTTAGGGTGTCAAAATTCAGATCTGGGTCATTTGAGGTCACTGGTAGAGTGTTCGCTTTTTTGCCCAGGGCATCGCAGGGTACCCATGCTGTCCAATTTTTGGCATGGAGACACATGACCTCCAGTTCACACATAGGCTATGTGAGGTCATTTGAGGTCACCGGTCGGAGGTCATTTAAGGTCACCGGTAGTACAAGCACGAATGACTGAGCCAAGCAGCCCAATTTTTGGCATGGAGACTCACATGACCTCCAGTTCGGACATAAACTGTGTGAGGTTGACCTCCGAGGTCATTTGAGGTCGCAGGCCGGAGATCATTTGAGGTCACCGATGATAGTAAACAAGTGCGCACAAATACTTTGTGTTAGTCTGCGAAAGCTGAAATAGAAAGTTTCTGGGCTTCTTATAATCCCTCTTCATGAGCTAAAAAGGTACATGGTCTTCCTGGGGTAGAAATAAAGATTGAACAACAACAAATAGGATTTTTGGCCCAGAAACGCCGGGTACCCCTGCTAGTCTTAAACAATATAGTAGTCATATTTCTCATCATGTGTGTGTGTGTGTGTGTGTGTGTGTGTGTGTGTGTGTGTGTGTGTGTGTGTGTGTGTGTGTGTGTGTGTGTGTGTGTGTGTGTGTGTGTGTGTGTGTGTGTGTGTGTGTGTGTGTGTGTGTTTCGATGCGTGGGGGTACTACTTGGTTTAGGAGAAAAATTTGTGGTTTCCCTGTTGAAGGTGTTAGTGCTTTATTATTGATGTGGATACTATCATGTAGGTGTAAGTCCTTGTGTGGTGATGTAAGTCAAAGAGCAACATAGGCAAAGTGCATGTGGTTTTTGAGTATGGTGACGCAGTGTGTCTGGTGCTGTGGCGTGAATAGTGATGAGCAGGTGCGACAGGTGGTGTACCTGTCTGAGAGCAGTATTAGTGGTATCAGAGCAACATTAATTCCAAGTCAGCACGGATGGTTTATGAATATGGTCACATGTGTGCATTTCTGGTGTAGAGTTCTAGAGATGTGGGTGTGGTGTTGGTGTGGCTAGTGGTGTGGCAGTGAAAGTGTGGTATTAGTAGAGTCAGAGCAAAACAAATTTCAAGTTAGTGGAGTTAGTTCGTGAGTGTGAGTGTGTAGTGTCAGTGTGTGGTGTCGTGGTATGTGTGCTATATAATGGTGTGAGCACAGTACTTGCGTGTTAGTAACAAATTCTAAGTTAACGGCGGTCGTTTGTGACTGTAGGTGTGTGGCGTGAGTGTCTGGTGTAGTGGTATGGGTGCCGGTATAATGTGAGCATACTGTTAGTGGTGATAGAGCAACTTAGTGTTCCAAGTCAGTGAAGGTCGTTTATGGGTGTGGGTTTGTTGGTGAGAGAGTCTGGTGGTGGTGGAGTAAACACACCTGTGTCTTCTTGTAACCAGTACTTGAGGGCTGCGTCAACCCTGGCTTTTAATGTCACTCACACATAACACCACCTTACCATCGATGACCTATTTCTGACGAAATATGTTTAGATCTTCAGTCATCACTGTCGTCCTCCTCCTCATCATCGTCATCCTAACCCTACTTCTCACTAATACATACGATGAATGCAATACAAAATTTGAATGCGGGAAAGGACAAATTAGGAAAAGATCATCAGTGCCTAATGTAGTATTCTACTACGTTCTCGAAATTCTCGGCTCCACCTAACGGCCCAGATTCACACAAAACTGTACTTCTTAGTGTCTCTGAAGCAGAAAATTTAGTCCCTATGGAGTCCAACCCTTTTCATATGCATATCCATACATATGCACTTCATATATACGTACTTCTCCCATCTATTCTTTTGCCTTCTTAAATTCCAAACCTCGCTGATCTATTATTTCAGCAAATCAATCAGTACTCTTCCTGACCATCCACTACTCCTCCCACTCTACAACTCACTTGCGTACACCTGATTTAACAACCTACAGTACTCCCAACGACTCTCTGTATGTAACCACGCCATGTAACGATACTCACCTCAATCCTGTCATCAACTGACTTCCTTACTCCACATCGTTTACGAGGCTCCATAGTCTAGTTCTTATCCTACACTAATCTTATCCTACATTAAAAATGCAGCCGACATAGTCCTGAACAGTCGCATTTCTAAATCTTCAGAATGTAAGATAACGTCATGTACTTATCACTGAGACCTGTAAAAATGTCTCGTAATTTCAGCTTACCTTTACATTCATCTCTGATATTTCTAAAACGCAGGAGTGTAAATACTTACTTTTCAATCACCTAATACAACAGTGGCATATAGTTTTAAGACACAATACGTTGTTATACCCTCTGAATGTCTAACAACGCATTTGATAAGTTGCCATCCATAATGGCGCCTGTGACTCCTCACAAGGTAATAAAGAATCATTACGTGTAATGTCCCTGATTATAAATCCGCTAACACTATTCCATAACACAGTACAGAACTGACTCCCTGTTGCATAGTCACGTAAAATTACTCACCATTACACAACACACACAAGGTAATTAAATGGTAAAAATGGCATGTCATCCCAAAAGTGTGTGAGAATATGGTCCGTCTACAGTACAGTGCAATATTCCCTTCGCTAAGAGTGGGCCTATCCTAAACTGAAGAAGAGAAAAATCATCTGTTGGTAAAAAGAATTCATACAAAAGTCGCCATTTTACTGAACGGGCTAACATCTTCGCTACGAGTGGTTACCCCAAGTGAATCATGCTTGGAAAAAAAAAATACTGAAAGGATTGGTATCAGGTGTGTCAAAATATCTGACTGCCGCATCTTGTGAACTAGAAAAGGAACCTAACAACATACTCGGGTGCTACAGAAATAACAGACAATCAGGTGTAATCCCGGACTCTCTTCATTTAATAATAAGGTTGTATCCTCTCAGCTGAAAATTTTAGCATGTATGATATCAGCAACTGTGAGACATGGTGTTTCCATTAACCCCTTCTGTATTGGGACGTCTTTCATAGCGTTGTAGCCGCCAGGGGATTTTATTTAGTTTTGTGAAATTTCTCGTAGAATCAGAAGCCATGGAATTCAGTATTCTGACGTCTCGTTTACTTTTAATTTTGCTTCCGTCTTGTTTCTCTTAATGGGCATTGTGGCGGCCACCCGAGGCTGAAGGAATTACAACTTGTTCGTATTTCAAACTCAAGTTATAAAAATATTTTAATATACGTGATATCAATACCTGCTCATATTTCTGTTTCACAAGATTAGTGTTCTAGGAACAAAGACCCTGATATTAAATCGCCTCGCATCTTTAGATCACAAGATTAGTGTTCTATTATTGGAGATGAGTGATATCAAAGCTGGTCACATTTTTAGCTCACAAGGAGTATCTAGAACTGGGACGCCATGTATATAACCTGTACATATTTTTACCTTTTATGATAATCCGGCTTTCATATTAGTTTCAGGCAGACGACTCAAAACTTACATTTTTACCTCATAAGATATGTGTTTTGATGTAAGAACCCTCGCCGGCCATTACATCACGGCTGCTTCGCTTTAATGCTTAGTTGCTGCTGGTTGCCTGGGGGTCACGTTGTCATGGTAACTCTTGATGATGATTTACAAGAAGCTGTCAGACTAATGAGGCACTTAAATCCGGTGTCCCACACAGAATCAGATGCTACACTAGAATCCAATGTTATACTCAGCATCCGATACTATCCTTAAACTATAATATTACAATGAAAATTCATTACTGCACTTAAAATCCAACACTATACACTGAATCCCCTGCTACACTGAATCTTACGCCACACTATGATCCTAATGCTACACTTGGAATCCAGTCCCATACTTGTAGTTCGATATCACATTTAGAATCCGATGCCGCACTGTGAATGATATCGCACCAACAACCCGATGCTACCCTTCCATCTTAATTCCTTTGGTACGATTAAGCTTGTCATTTTTTCGTGTTACTGCTAAATCACTTCTCTTTACTGAGACTGTTCTCGGATTGGAATTTAAAAGTTTCCAGTAATTCCGTGTGTGTGTGTGTGTGTGTGTGTGTGTGTGTGTGTGTGTGTGTGTGTGTGTGTGTGTGTGTGTGTGTGTGTGTGTGTGTGTGTGTGTGTGTGTGTGTGTGTGTGTGTGTGTGTGTGTGTGTGTGTGTGTGTGTGTGTGTGTGTGTGTGTGTGTGTGTGTGTGTGTGTGTGTGTGTGTGTGTGTGTGTGTGTGTGTGTGTGTGTGTGTGTGTGTGTGTGTGTGTGTGTGTGTGTGTGTGTGTGTGCTTTCTAGACTCATGTCTCTCCAATCTCGCACTATGTATGCGTTCGTTCAGTCTATCTCCCCACAGACGTAAACAATAGCAACAACAATAATTAATATAACAGGAACGTGCGAGGAAAAAAGGCCCTGGAAGAGTACGAAAAGAAGAGGAAATGAACGAAAGGAAGGTGGAAAGAGGCGAAGAGAAGGAAAAGGCAAAAAAGTTGGAGAAGACGATAACGTGAAGGATGAAGATAAAAGGAAGACAAAGACAGCATTTCGACGATAAGTGGAGGGAGTGAACGAGAAGAGGCAGGGAGAGTACGGTGAAGAAATCCCCATTACACAAAATGAGCGGCAATCCCTTAGGCGACCACACAAAAGTGGAAGAGTATATTTCTTATCTAGGCTTGCCCCGGTTAAAGTTCACACATTCCCTCTCTCTCTCTCTCTCTCTCTCTCTCTCTCTCTCTCCACTTTACTACTTTTTCCCCCTCTCAGATCATTGTCCTCCCTGCTTCATCTCACTACTGCTCACCTTCATTTTTCCTGTCTCACGTTCCTACCTCAGGCTCTCTCCCAATTCCACACCTCAATTATTTCCTCTTATGGATTTCATAATATGCATTCTTCACTCTGTTGTTCTCTTTTTTTTTTTCTCCATTCTCACGCATACTAATTCTCTTTTTCACTGTCGCACTTACTCTTTTTTCTTTTTCTTTCACTCTTTATCAATGGGGCCCGCTCATTCCCGCAATTACACTTTCATCAGCCATCTTTTGCATATTTACTACAGTGATTTTCCTTCTCTCATCCTCATTAGTTTTCCCTTTACAAGTATGCTCAATCTATTCCGTGTACTCACTCACTCTACAGTATTTCTTTCTCATACACACTACTCTTTCTACTTCACTCATCCTTCTCCCTTTTCTCAGTGCAAGGAACTTTGCCTCATTTTCTCATTCCCTACTCCCCCACACTACTCTTTCTTCATCACTGTCATTCTTCCCTCTTTTGTAAGTCTAAGGAACGTCCTGTCTCATCTTCTCCTTGTTCTACATTTTCCCTCATACGCATACTCGCTCTCTTCTCATTTAAACACAGTTTCATTCATTTACTCGCACATACTCTCACTGACCTTGTCACAAACACACAAATTCATCCTGCTCTCTCAAAAACTAGTTTGGCCTCACTTATCATTCACCTACATTTTTCCTCCTCTTCTGGATACGAATTTCCCTTATTTTACCATTTTCCGTTTTTTCCCCTTAACTTTCCTCTGATATCTTCTTTTGCATCCCCCCCCCCTTTGTCTTACACACCCCTCTATTTCCATTAATTTGAACCTTCTCTCAGAGTCTCCTCCTCCTTTCATGTCCTCCATATACGAACTTTCTGTTTACCATCCTATCAATATCCAACCTCATTTCCTCTCGGAGCGGCATTACATCTCCCTCTCTAGCCTTGATCCTCACTGCTTCTCTCAGTTTCTACTTCTTTAATCATTTTCTTTATGCACCTACTTTCTCTTTTTCGCCTCTCTACGAGTACATCACTTTCTGACTTACTGAATGTCCAACATATCCCAGTCACTATCTTACATAGTGATAATAAACTAAGCTTGTTCTCTCCCTTCCTTCCTTCCTCTCCAGATTTCTCTTCTCTCCTTTATTCTTTGCTCTTTAATTCTGTTCCTCAATATTTTTTATATTTCTTCAGTCCTGTATATCATTTTCTTCTCTACTCCCTCTCACATACTCTGTTTATTTCACTTACTCTATAACTTTCCCCTTTTCCTCCTCCTGCCATGTTGTTCTATCTTTTATCTTACCCGTTTTACTCAATACATTTCTTTATTCTTTCCAACTTGTACCTGCCTCTCTATTCTGCTCCCTCTCACATTCCTACCTCGTTTTTCATCCATCATGTAGCTCTCTTCCTTAGTTCCTCCCTTCTGATTTCCAAAATTTCTCCTTCCTTCCTTCCTGCTTTCCTCTTACACTCTGCTTCCTTACCTCTCCTATTCTCTCACACATCCCCACTCTCTAACCCTTCCAATATTCTTTTCCTCCCTACTCTTCCCCCATCCCCATTCTCGAGTTCCTCCAGTGTCGTTCCCCATTGTCTCTCTCCCTCCCTACTCTCGCATCCCCCTACACAACCCCCTCCTCACCACTCTTTCATCTTTACTATCTCATAACCCTTCTTCCATATTGCCTCTTGGTTTTTACCGCCATTTCCTCTTGCTTTTTACATCCCATTTCCTTATATAATCCAGTCAGTTTCGTCCTCCTTCCCTATTCCCACTCACATCCTCATTCATTAGCCCCTTCATTGTCTCTCTCCCTCTCTTTTCCCCTCTCACCCCTCCCACTCATCACCAAATAATCATTCTTTGCTGCACCTCATTTTCCTCTCCCGGCAGCTCTGCAGATCCATCTCCAAGATGTGCGGGAAATAGATGTTAAGTCGGTCACAGTAGGCGTCGCCCACATGTCTACCTCACTTTCTGCTGGAGGTCTTTCACAGCGGAGGGCGATAAAAGGAGTCAAGAAGAGACACATCTCGTTATACCTGTTTTTTGCTTGTTACATGAAGCAGGGCATATGAGGGCGATATACGAGAACAAAACAGAACACACACGGATGAATAATGAGTAAAGATTGTTTGTCCATATTCCTTGTTGCAAAGTACGCCACACACGGACGAAAATATTATTATTAGTTTACTCACCTTTTTATTTTTTATTTTGCGAAACACTGTCACACGAGGAAGACCAGAACCCTAATTAGTCCCTTTCCCTTGTCCCACAAAACATGCCATACGAGGACAGAAAAAAATATATATAGCTCATTATAACTGCTTCACGAAACAAAAGAGACGGTTTATTCTGTAGGACTACATAATAGATAGATAGATAAATAAATAGATAGAGAGACAGATAGAAGCAGGAAGTCAAATGATGAGAAGGTGTTGTGTCTGCGAGAATCGAGCAGTGCTAAACATGCTTACACCCTCTTAACACTGAGGAAAGCTGACGACAGCGGCCAGTAAGGAGATGATGCAGTTAGCTGTCAGCAGTCCTCTCGTGAACAAAGATCCACGAGGAACACACGTGACACACCCCTGCTACACCAGATTTTAGGAAAGAGAGAGTAGAAGGAGACAAGCGACCCTAGAGAGAGGTCGAGAGGGAGGAGGAGAAGGAGACAGGCCTCAGAGGAGACAGGCAGGAGGTCAAGAAGAGGGATGACCCAAATGTCATTTACGACATTTGGTAGCAGCGAACGTATACGAACCTCGTCTACGAATCAACATTAAATTCCTACAAAATATCAAGATTGAAAACAACCAACAACATCAGCTCCTGACAGTATTCTCTCCATCCAGCCCCCTCCGTCTCCCAGATCATTACGCTGATGCAGAGGTCAAGAGATCACTCGACGCCTTGCAAGTAGCTTAACGACAAAACCAGCAAATCTGCGGACATCGTCTCCGAATTAAAAGCAAATTTCTACAAAAGCAACCGAGACTACAAGATTAGCTTCAGTTCTACATTGAATCCTACAAAATACAGCCTACAGTGCAAATAGTCTACAAAGTCTACAGCCATCTACAATCAACTACAGCCATCTACAATCAACTACAATTAACAACTCTACGTCGTCTGTATAATCTTCTACACGCACCTACAAGTAGCGGCAGTCTTCATCCTACAACGAGTAAATCACAAGAAAAAAGGACCAAGAATACATCAAGAAAGAAAGAAAACATACAAACAAACAAACAAACAAACGAAGAGTGAGAGACGACTCACAACTCATAACCACCAGACCTCACCCTCCTCTCTCTGCTACATCCACCCAACCCCCAACGCTTACGCAGGTGTGAAGAGGTCAGGACGACGAAGCAAACACCAAGTCCATATTCACAACTCATCTTACTCACTCGTCTTCACTCAAGTTACTCATCGCTACTCATTCACTCACCACAGCTACCAGTGTGGGAAGCCGACGTCACCATGTGCTGAGACGACAACACGCCAATCAACCCGCGAAGGACAACGCTATCACCACGTGCAACACCACTCACACCATTTTCCTCCACGGTAAAAATTAGTGAGTTACATAGTTACTTCATTTATACAATACACAGTGATAGACAATAAGCTTCTGCACAAACATAAAAAACGTGCTGTATAGTTACAGTTTAAATACACATACTTACTTCAATTATCTTCATAATTCAATCATTAAATACTTGCACCAACAATAAATATTCTACACTGTATATATTCATTCATTTATTATAACATTTATTTACTACCAACGAGTGTTACCATTTATACCTACATAAAATACGTGTTTCTTACATACAACTATACATATTATATCTACAAAGTGGTAAAGAAAATATCCAATCACAGTTACTCAGTGAGCAATTAATAGAACTGCATTAAACATTTATTAATTCAAACTACCTAGTGGAAACATATAAATTAAGTTACAAGGTAAACTAGAGAAAAGAGAAAAAAAAAGAAAAAAATGGCCAACACAAATGCCGTTAGCAAGAGTGAACATCTTCAACACAATCGTGAAGACAATGATTTCCACACAGTGCTGACACACATATTACCCACGATAGGTACAGGTGAACAACAAGTCAGTGTGTATAGTTAATACTGTATATAGTGTATATATTTTTTATATAAAATAACAAAATATGGGACTATATAATATCATTTTATAGTATCTGTGCAATATAAACTAAACTTTAAAAAAGTATCCCAAGAAAATTAGTCAGCAATTATGTAACCATGAACAACATGGAAAAAGCGTACACAAGCAAAGAGAAACAAACTATAGAAAAAAAAAAAAAAGTAAGAAAGAAAAAAGAGAAATAGAGTAAGATCACATAACAAACAAATGAAAATAAGTGTAAGTGTTACTATATATGCCAAAATACCACATAAACTACAAACAAAAAAGCAAATTGTGTCTCCACAAACAAGTGGCATGACACATCATCACTATCATCGACCGCAGCATATGTTAGGACTGCAGTTATTACAATTATGTTACTCCATATCATAATTATGTAACTACAAACAATATGTACCAATTTATGTAACAGTTGCATTAACAAGATGTAACTTTTATGTAACTTTAACTACAATTTTGTAACTACAAACGATATGTAACAATTATGTAACGACAAACGATTGCATTATGTTACACTAACTACAATTATGTACCTACAAACGATATATAACAATTATGTAACGACAAACGATTGCATTATGTTACACTTTGCCAATTATGTAACAGTTGCATTAACAAGATGTAACTTTTATGTAACTTTAATTACAATTATGTACCTGCAAACGATATGTAACAATTATGTAACGACAAAACAGTTGCATTAACAAGATGTAACTTTTATGTAACTTTAACTACAATTATAAGGCCAAGACACTTATGTAATAGTTGCATTAACAAAATGTAACTACAGTTATAAGGCCAACACAATTATGCATTAACACAATATAAGTCATACAATTATAGCACAATTCTGTATTACCAGTATCATCATACAAGTTAGGTGAAATATTAGACATTACTAAAGTGATAACTCAAATATGTAATGTATAACCTAGCAGTATTACCATTGCACAATTATATGCGTACGTCTGTTGTACATGCACGTCTTACAAAGTGTTATACAACAATCATTGCATTTATTCAAATATGTATACAACTTGTTTAAATGTATTATTACTGAATAATCACTATTTACTATGAATAATATATGTATACAATATTCATACAATTATGTTACTTTACAATATTATGTATTTCACTTAATTAGCTTATAAGTTCATTATAATGTGTATGTAGTATGTATTAATATGTTATAACTATTAAATGTCGATGGTACGCCATTTTCGCGCGGCCGAGCAAATGTAGGACTACATAATAGATAGATAGATAAATAAATAGATAGAGAGACAGATAGAAGCAGGAAGTCAAATGATGAGAAGGTGTTGTGTCTGCGAGAATCGAGCAGTGCTAAACATGCTTACACCCTCTTAACACTGAGGAAAGCTGACGACAGCGGCCAGTAAGGAGATGATGCAGTTAGCTGTCAGCAGTCCTCTCGTGAACAAAGATCCACGAGGAACACACGTGACACACCCCTGCTACACCAGATTTTAGGAGAGAGAGAGTAGAAGGAGACAAGCGACCCTAGAGAGAGGTCGAGACGGAGATTAGCCTTAGAATAGAAAGAGAGAGAGATAGCGAGACAGGGAGGTAGCTACCCGGGACTTATACTCTTCCCATGGGAGAGACCTGTTTAATATTTCCAAGACAAATAAAAATAGTCCCATACTATTCTTTACCTCTCCCGTCACTACATGACATCTGGTGGGGAAACTACTACAAGATATAAAAGCCGCTCGACCACAAGTCTAAAATATACTTCTCTACAAGTAACTACAAAGTCTTTATGACAATTCGTCCCATTTCAATTTCCATGAATAAAACCAAACAAAAACGAAATAATAACAGTCGTTTACTCGGCCAAATGAAAGTTTTCACGCAACAGATCAAGCAAGACAAAAAAAAAAAAAAATCTTGTTCGGTTTTGATTTTTCAAGCAGATTATATAAAAATTAATGTAAAAGGAGTCATTTATCAGTCCACCCTTCCTGTTCAACGAAACAGACCACAAACGAACGATAATAATATCTGTGCATTTGCCCTTTTTCCTTGTTCCAATTTCAAGAAGGAACCCATACAATAACGGGTGCAACAGGATTCGTTTTGTCATCAATTATCCTTGTTTCATGAAGTATGCCGCACAAACAAGAAAAAAAAAAGAACTTGTTTACTCAATCCTTTTACTTGGCCCATTAAGAAAGGCAGATATAGACGGGAGTAAATAGTGCTTATACTTCCATCGTCCTGCCACAGCTTCATCCGTTTTTCCGTTCCCCTGTCCATCCATCAACCATTCTCTTCGTCTACCCATATTTCTATCTGTCCATCATTCATCCAATCAGCAGTCCGCGTTCCACCCCATCTGTCTGTCTTTCTTTTTCACATCCCGGGTGTTTGTTTTTCGTTTGGCTTTCAATCTTTGGTACACAGTTCAATTCACTTTTTTGTTCCTTCGGTCATTTTTCTTCTGGCGGCCTCTCTTTTTTCCTTTCTTCTGCACACTTCATTTTTTTTATTTATTTTACTAGAGCTACCAAAAGTTCGCTTTCCTCAGCTTAGACGATGCTTCTCTAACTAAACGGGATGGAAACAAATTTCAATTACCTCTTCAGTAAAATGATATATTTCTTATTTCGCTCTTGTTACCGAAGGACACCTCAGACTGAAGGAGAAAGGTACTATCAATGAACTCCTTAAGGAAGATGTCTTACTTAGTTCTAGTTACTACTAGATTATTATACTGAGCGTGGGGGAGACATTTTCTATGTGCACCCTACGTGTCAAGTGGGGTTGGTGGAGGATTAGTGCCCCTCCCTGTAAAACAATTAACTCTAAGCCCTTGGCCACCCCGTCTGGGATACATGGCGTCTGGCAATGAATGAATGAACATTTTTGTGCTTTTGCTTTAAATCTTTCTGTCGTCCATTTTTCATTTGTCCGATCGTATTTTTATTCCCGGAGATTGTCGGTCCATCCGTCACACACCAGTACCCGTCGATGAGACCAGTACTGCCGACTGGGAGGCCATCGATGCAGAGTTGACAGGTAGCCATTCTTTCATTTCGGCCCAGGGACTTTTAAATGGAGGCTCTGACAATTCACAATATTTAGCCTTCTAACGAGACTCAAAATTCTTTAAGTATTGCTTCTCTTAAGTACGTGCATAGTAATATATCCAGGTTTTAAAAACAGAATTAATTTGAACTGCTTTTTATTACAGTATACATTTATGTATTATTTTAGTGCTTGTCATAGAGAATTAATGACAAACCACAGCTGCCCACAGAAAATTCACTGCAGGAACGGACATTCTCAATGAGAAATTTGTGTCGATTGTAGAAGCAATGAACGTGAAAGCCCAGTTGTTGGAGTATGTGTGTATGTGTCAGAGTGTGTATATGTAATCGATATGAACCAACAGGGTTCAAGCATACCACCAACACATATGGTACTATCAGTAACCACTAAAAGTGTGGAACGCGTTTTAGCGAGCAAGTCAGGCAGTGCTGAATATTGTCTCATGTGGCTTATCATCTTCCTCTAATATCCTGACATGAAAATATTAAAAAGAACTTATTAGATTACATACAAGAAAATCCCTCACTTCCTAAAACCAATACTCCTCATGTATTAATTTAAGGTTTCGGACCAAACAGAAGGTATTATTTGTTCTGAAAAGGCAAAAGCTGGTTGCTCTCAGCAATCGTCGGAAAATACTACTGCGCTAGTCACGCAACCTTAGACCGTTATTTCTTGCCTTGCGCAGCCGGCTGTTACCCTAATCTGCCTAATAAAAATCGTTTCCTCGATTTACGGGAAAACTATTGGGAATTACCGGTTGTCTATGAAATGAAAATAAACGAGGATTTTTATGCGATTTCCAAACTGGTATCTATCTTTCTTGTAGTTTCAAAATTGGCTGAGATATCTAAAAAAGTTTGCTACTGTACAATAGAGTTTTGCTCCCGACCCCTGCCCCCATTTCTTGCTGATGCAATAAGTGTTTTGCTCGGATACATATGTCGGGGATCCAAATTGTGACAAAAGTTCGTGTTCTAACTCGCTCGCTTCGCTCGCTTGCTCGAACAATTACTCAACTTTAGTCTGAAAACGCGAAACACTGACGAATAAATGGACAAAGTACACCCACAAACGTCATGAAGGTCCATGTCCGGTGGAAGCATACGCCAATTCCAGTACGTGAAGGGAGACAGGTAAAGGTGAGAGAGGGAAGAGAAACTGTGAGGACAGACAAGGGGAAATAGAAGATTGCACAAGGGCAGAGATGGGAACCGACGAGGGGTAGAAAGGGAAGAGATAAGGGTCGAGTGGAAGAGATATGGGAGAGAATACGGAAGGAAGAGGGACGTACAGTGGGATAGCGACAGAGAGGAAGCGGTAAGGGAAGAGAAGAATAAATATTTAATAGAAGAGAGGCACAAATAAAGACAGAGGGAAGAGATAAAGAAAGGGGAACAGATAAACGAAGAGAGGGGTACAGAATAAAGGCGAGAGCGTAACAAGCTGGAAGACAGAGGAAAGTTATGGCGAGAGAGGTGCAGATATCTAATAAGAGAGAGAAACTGGTAAGGGAACAAAGTTTAACAGATAAGTACCGAAGAGGAACATACGCACCAACTGAGTGGAAATTATTCTTATCCAACGTGAAAAGATAGGATTAAGTCTCTTTCTGGTGATTGGCTGATGGGTGGATCAAACATTACCAGGAAGGATCATTGTGGATTCAGGATAAAATCACCACCACTGTGTACCCTGGATGTTGAGTGCTGGAGGGTCGAAGCGGAAACCAAGGCGGCTACGTTCATGTATGCTGGCGAGTGTTTAGGTACAGTCAGTGTCAAAAATTACTTAACTGGCGGTTTGGGTGGGTCACGAACCTCTGTACAGTCGGCCACGTTTTCCATACCCGCGATCTCTCTCTCTCTCTCTCTCTATCTATCTATCTATCTATCTATCTATCTCCTGGGGGGAGATGCGCGTCACCCTTGGGAATTTTGTTTCTGAGTGACATAAACTTGTGCTTTCATTTCTTTATTTTGTTTTTATCATATCTAATTATATTTAAAAATATTATTGTTTTACATATGGCGCCAGATGACCTCACTATTGTGACGCCATGATTTGTTTTCATTCAATCACTCTCTCCCTCCTTCGTTCCCTCCCTTCCTCCATCTCTCACTCAGCTGCACTCAACACTGCCCCTGGTCTGCCTTCCCCCCCCCCCTCTCTCTCTCTCCCTCTCGTCTGTGGTATTTTAGGATACATTTTGGTTATTTTCTTTTACGTTATAATATACATATTGTATATTTGACTTTATTTCCACACCACCCAGGAGGTAAAAGTCTTGGCGCGTCTTTTTTTAAGAGGTGTCCCCAAACAGGCCTAGGATAGAGGAAGCTCTGGCCAGGTGGGACTGGGTGTGTGTGAGTGTTGCCGCTCAGAAGGGTTTAATGTATTTTTTTTTTTTTACTAAGAAATTGACATATTTTTACTTATATTCCTGCACATTATCTTATAATCATAATTGTGACATTATTACCAACCCCAGAAATACGGTAACAGTCAATAAAAGTGACTACTTTTTTTTAAGCAACACTGTAAAATATTTATGCCACGTTTCTGTATTGCCATATAAATATTTTACGGATAATAAGTTTACTGTTCTTTCATATATTATAATACACACGTTAACATTATATTCTTATGTGTTTATCTTATTGTGATGCCTATTACATATATCAGAGCCGTTCACATAGCGGGTATGGAACACGTGGCACACTGTACAGAGGTTCGTGCCCCACCCAAACCGCCACTTAAGAATGGTACCATCTTCTACATGTGCTACACAGTGAAAGCATGGCCGTCACTTCCCTCTTAACGCTTAGCATCAAAGAACCACCTATGAGCTGAGACAAATACCATGCCTCTCTCAGCTATGATATATCTGCCGGCAAAGGAAAGTGTGAATGTAATGAGGGGAAATATTACACGAATTTTTTCCCCAAAACGTGTACAAAAATGTAAACAAAAAAGGCCAGGTGCTGTTGCGCACATTACCCCCTTCAGTCAGAGGTAGTCAACATTAATTTATTCTTACTGCTAACAAATGCTTCTCATTGAGCTAAGGAGTGTGCCCTAAAATGTAAGTGGTTAAATGAAGGATATTAACTAACCCACTAAGTTTTAAAAGTTTCTTTAAAGCAAAATTTGTTTAAGAAATAAGAAAAACTACAGAAACAACATTTGAATGCAACTGCGTTGGCATTTTCCTAATTTTACTTCTTATAATGTAGGGAAAAATATTTGCTTGTAATGGTGTCATCAGAAACAAATGATTGCACAGAGCTGCATAAAATAATGTGCTGGTAGCAAGAAAACAGAAATAATCATAATAAAAATGAACTCATCTTACTGAAAAACATTAGCATCATTAGCTAACCCTTACCGTTTGCAAGGTGTGTGTGTGTGTGTGTGTGTGTGTGTGTGTGTGTGTGTGTGTGTGTGTGTGTGTGTGTAGGTAACGTCAGACGATTTTACCCCCCTGTGGCATCAACAAGCGTTTGAGCGATAAGGAACTATCTGGATTTAAGGTTAGTTTCACCAATATTCATCGCAGTCAGTCCAGTCGTAAATATGCACAGTACTAACTAACCATGTGATCACCTCCCATATACACACGTGCTCACAAGGACGGACAGTCTCACTATTCCACGCATACCACTTTCCCATCACCACATCTCGTAAAATAAATAAAATTATTGGGAGGCAGCACAAATAACATCAAAAATACAAACGAGTCTTTGCAATGCAGGTGTTCAATGCAACCATCTTCACAACGCCAGGTATACTCTGTTCACTTTACCTGAACTTAAAATTTCCATCCCTAAATCTTGAATGCTGAGTTCTAAAATAAGAACAGCATTGGAACATGGTGTCAGTCACGAAGAAGTGCTACAGACAGAATGTAGAGCCATAGTGCTGTCATTTTCTGCCACTGAGCTACGAGAAATATACTGCAAAATGAAAATCTGGTCCAAGTTAAAGTGAATGAACTATAGTGTCAAAACCATGCCTACAACCTGCCAGTCAGCACATCTGGGTATACCAATGTTGGCACGTGAGGAGCCCTGAGGTATGCACACACTACGTACATAAATCTGCTGGGGTGGCCTGGCAGGGTGGGGAGAGGGGATAGGGAAAGCGGCCAAGAAGGTCAGCTTTAGGACACAGGTTGAGGTGAAGGTGAGAAGAGGGGGGACTGGGCTGGGGTGGGGATAGGGTACGGGTGAAGGGATGGGGGGAAGGGTTGCGGGTGATGGGTGAGGGTGCGGGTGAGGGGAAGGGGGACAAGAGTAGAGGAAGGTGGGGGGGAGGCTCTCTCTCCTATCGCACTGTCTGGGATACTTTAAAGAGGGAGCGATGCTCCTTCTTGTGGTGATGAGGAAGTAGATGCTTGCACACAAAACTCTGGAACTCAGAGGAAGAGGCTTATAGATGAGGGATATGAGATGCGAACGGGCGGAGGAAAAAAAAATACAAACAGGTGGGTAAAATGAGAGAGGAAATGCGACAAAAAAAAAAAAAAAAATACAGGCTGCAGAAATTATCCTTTTTCATATCAGCTCTGTGAATAAACAGGATGGATGGTGTACGCAATATAGGAATTAATGAGTACACTGAAGTGAATAAAAAGAGAAATGAGAGTTACATGTGGAATTAATGATTGGATAAACATTAATACTTTAAGGAGGTACAAACTTACTCAGGGAAGGGGTTATTCGAGGTTATATCTAACTCTTTTTTTTTTTTTTCAAAATATAAAATCGTCTGGAGACAAAAAGTACGTCAAGGATTGAAGGAAATGAGAGAAACACTGTGTGTTCCTGCGTGTCCGTTGTGTCCTTGTTGTGGTGAGCGGCAATCTACGCTGGGGATGACAGCTGTCAATATATCGGTAGTGGTATTATAGCTTAAAAAAAAAAAAAAAAGCAATCCCTCATAATATATTGCCTTTATAACTTTGTTTTGTTTTGTTTTGTAAATACGCCCAATTAACACAACACAGATTGCCTGTCACAGTTCCGTTGCTGCTTATAAAACACTGTTACCATTTTCCCTCAAATTACAGTTCTGGTTGTAAGAAAATTGTTGTGTTATTCTGAAAAACACAAAGAGGACTTACCTACTGTATTTAATTCTTTAAAGCAACATTTGTACCTACGGTTGCCAAGTTTACGCAATTTTTGCAGATTTCGTTTAGATTCCCTAGAGATATTTTTGTATTTGTCAACTTTTTAGTATATTTTCATTGGAAATTTGCCAGCATCTGTGAAGATGGTCTTAAAAACTCTTGTAGTAATGCTAGATTAATTATCTCTCTGTTTTCTTCATATACTTTATCCGCATCATTGGCATAATATTTGCTGTAGAGAATATGAAACCAATGCACTTCAAAACTTGACCATTAAAAAAAAATAGCTAAAATACAATAGTGTTATATTCAGGAGATCCAAAATATATTCTTTTTGAGACGCCCAGACACACTGGTAACCGCTACAGTCAAGTTTCGCTTCAACCTGCAGTCATTTCTTTATATAGTGATGATTTAGCCAGTGAACCAATCATTTCCAGTCCACGCCTGGCTCCAGACAAACGGTGTGCTGGCTGAGCTATTAATGGCGCACCTCGGAGCATAACTTTATCCTGGGAATATCGTGGCGTACAGAAATTATCTCCAGTGATATTAAGCTAAATAATTTTACTTTGATGGCAGTGAATAGCTACTGTGATGATTATGACGATGGCGAAGACGATGATGATAATGATGCACATTTCACGTTATTAGAGCTGTCTTATTTTTTCCTTTCTTCACATTTTCACTCCCTTTATCCAAACCTCTCACCGGTCTCACCCCACAATCATCGTACCGGATACACGAATTATCCTCCCAAACACTTGCATTAACATTAGCACTTGCACACCCGGAAATCTAACCAAACCTAACCTACCTAACCTTCCCTGTCCCAACCTAACTTATCCATCCACCCTAAGATACCAGCACCCGCGTATCCGGAAACCACACTGCTCCCCCGGGATGTTTGGTAGCGATGTAAACGAGTACTTCTAGCCTCTCCCTTCACTTTTTATGTTTATCTTTTTTTTTTTTTTTTTATCTAGGCCTTCTCTTGCATGTTCCCATCTTAAAATCCCCTACCTCTCTCAACTGTCTATTCCTAAAGTAAAAAATAAATAAATAAATAATGAATAAAAAATACATTCTCTCACTTTTCTCCATCATGTTCCGTCTTCCTTCTGCTCCCTTCCCTCTAGAATGGATGATGGACAAACAGTGGAGCATAAACAGAGACAAGGGAGCATGGACAGAGGGAAAGTGAAGAATGGATAATTGTGGAGCACAGAAAGAGAAACCGTGGAGCATGCGTAGAAGACAGGTGTGGTAATGATGGGAAGAGGAGGAGAAAGAAAAGCATGACAATGAATGAATGAAAATGGAGAAGGAGGAGGAGGAGGAGGACAGGTGTGGCAGTGGAAAGAGGACGTACGAGTACAGACAAATAAACAGACAAATGTCCAGACATAACACACAGGTCTATAGACTGCAAGCAAGACAGCTGTAATTATACGGTACAGATAAACAGCTACATAAAAATAGAGATACCTCACCTCAACAGGCAGACAGGCATGAAACAAGACTGGCTGAAAATAGGAAGATGTTGTGCTGATACGAGTAGCCTACATGTGATCAGTAAGGCATGAGCGAATCACTACTATGCCAGCACGGTACCGGTAACACACTATGAGAAATCCACCATCCTGTGCCAACAGTGTGCTAACACAATACACCCTCACACTTCAGCACCTAGTGTCAACCACTTCAGTCTCAGGACGAAAGTTTTGTTTTATTCTTGCTGCTGTGACACGATTATACTGTTTGGGTGAGCAGCTTAGTAGTAAACTCCTCTCCATCGAAAATTCTCCCCTAAGTTGAATAAAATCGCCGGACACTGACGTATTAAATGAAAAACACGTCACTGTCCTAACATTCCACGAAAAAATAGAACTGAGCGATAATTCGCCACATATTACGATGTGTTTTGCAACTCTAAATATCTTAAAACTGGACACGCCAGCAAACTGAAGCAAACAGACCGTAAACCAGGTGGGAGAACAATGTCACAAAAGCACACATGGCCTCTCTGCTGGTACTGTTTTCTTATAAATATTTTCCTTTACGTACAGTGTGTCTGTGCAACTCGAACGTATATTCACTCATGCATCATTTTCTTCAACTTTGTTAAGGAGAAACAAGTTTTTGCTGGGTCTCAGCTTTTGTTTTCCCTCATTTGCTATCCTGTTCCCATTTCTGGGCCATTTCGCACATCAGTTACAAAGAGAGATATTCTTCTTTTTGTTGTTGTTGTTGTTCTTCTTCTTCTTGTTATTGTTGTTATTATTATTATTATTATCATTATTATTATTATTGGCCAGCGACTGTGAAAATATGATTTGGAGCAGATGGGGGAGGTGAAAGGAGTGTGCAAAATACTCACAGAAGAAATCTGTGCAGCATGTGGGGTAGAAAGAGTTTATGGTAGGATATTAACTGACTAAGGGAAATAACAGAGGAATTACCTGGAGAAGAACAGGAAGGTTTTAGGAAGGGAGGAGGTTGTGTATATTAGATATTCATCCTTAAGTCTTTAGTGGAAAAGTTTCTACAGTAGAGAAAGAAGTTGTATGCGGCATTCAAGTATCTGGAGAAAGCATATGGCAGAGTGGATAGACAAGGTATATGGAAAATTTTAAGAATATATGGAGTAAATACAGTTAGAAGTTGTTGAATGCCATGAGGAGTATGCAAGAGGGTGCTACGGCTGCAATGCATGTGGATGGTGAACTGAGTGAATTTTTCTATCTGAATGTTGGATTACAACAGGGATGTATCATGTCTCCACGGTTGTTCAATCTGTATATGGGTGCGGTTATAAAAGAGATACAAGATAGGTCAGTGGATGTTGGAGCGGCCCAAATGAGAGAAGGCGCGTTTGAAAACTTCCTATACTGTTGTTTGCAGATGATACTCTGTTGTTAAGTGAAGATGAAGGGGAACTGCAGTCTCGGTGAATGAGTTTAGGAGAGTGTGTAAGAAAATGAATCTGAAGGTGAATGATTGGGAAGAGTAAAATTATGGTCATCGAGAGAAATGAAAATGAAGTCACTGAATGCATAGTGAAGCTGGGTGATGAGGAAATGGAAAATGTGAGTGCATTTAAGTACTTAGGTAGTGCGATGAGTAAGGATGGAAGCTTCGAGGCTGAAGTGTTTGAAAGGATACACCAGGGAAGAAAGGTTGCTGGTTCTTTGAAAGCAGTGATAAGGAACAGGGAAGTGAGCATGGAAGTAAAAAAGTCGCTTCATGTCAGTATTTTGATACCAAACCTAACGCATAGAAGTGAAGGTTGGTCTTGCTGGAAGGACACAATCCAAGAGTCAGAGTTGTGAAAATGAGTTATCTGAGAGGAGCATGTGGAGTTACTTGGAGAGACAGATTGACAAATGAGGAAGTGAAGGAGCATTGTTGTGTAGACGTGGATGTGATAGAAAACGTTTGGAGAAATACAATAAGGTTGTTTGACCATATGGAGAGGATGGAGAGGGAGAGGCCAAACGAGGAGTGTATGCGAGTGACGTGGAGGGGGGGGGGGTGAGGAAGGGAGAGGCCGAGGATGAGATGGAAGGATGGAGTAGAAGGATATATGTGAGAGGGGGGTGTGAGCTGGGAGCAGAGCTGTGAAATGGCGTTGGACAGGGCGACATGTAAGGCGATTTGTTTGTGGCCACCCCTTATGGGATTGAGGCATCTGGCAATAGATAGATAGATAGAGTTCTCTGCAGCAAATTTTTGCCCCCCTCGACAGTTTTGTGTTTCCTTCTAACTTCTTTTCAGTGGAAATTTACCGATAACTGTGGCTCTGGTTTTGCATTTTGGGTGGCAATGGTGAATCTAGTATTACTGTTTTCTTCGCATTTTTTCTTCGTTTCTGGGAGACCAGTGGCTGCATTTTTTTCGCTCTAACAATGGCATACCATTTTCCGTTTAGAATATGATACCAAAGCACTTCAACAGCTATCCATCATAAAAGTTAAAATAAAACTGCTTTAAAGCCAAGGGATTCACGGTCAGTTTATATCGAGATGCCAAGACACATTAATAAGTGCCAGTGTCAAATTTCGCTTCAACCTGCTATCGTTCCTCCATTTGGCGACCATTTCCAAATCACGTCTGGCCCTCGGGTCCAGACAAACGGTGAGATGACTGAATTATTAAGGGAACGTCACAGCACAGGAATATATCCTGGAAATTTCCTAAGCGACAGAAAGAGCGACGGAATTTATCTCCGGTGACATGCTAACTCATTCAATTTTGACGGTAATCATGATGAATATGATTATAATGATGATAATGATGACCAAAATATCTCCCCCTTTATTAATGCTGTCAGTTCTCTGTTTATTCACAATTATCCTCCCTTTTATCTAAGTCTTCTGTCACCTGCCTCATCCTAAAATAATCATACTGTGTACCTGATGCCTACCCCAAACACTCCCGCAAAAACACGAGCACCTGCGTACCGGAAAATTTAACCGTACCTAACGTAACCTAACATAACCATCCACCCTCAAATGCCAACAATAACTCCAACACCCATCTATCCGCAAACCACACTGCTTCCTCGGGATGCTTGGTGGCTGCGTAATCTACTGCTTCTGGCCTCTTCCTCTATTTTTCACGATTGTCGTCCTTTTTCTCCAAACATTTTATAACCTGCTCCAACCCACCCACCCCGCAAAAAAAAAAAAAAAAAAAAAAAAAAAAAAAATAAAAAAATCCCTATCATCTGTCTTATACAGAAAAAAAAAAATGTAAGCCTTTTCTCATCTTACTCCTTCATATCCTGTACTTCTTCCTGCTTCGTTCACACTCCTTCCTCTTTTTTTTCTTCCCGGTCCTCCACTTTCTTTTTCTTCCTTCTGTTTACTCCTTTCCCCTTTCCTCTTTCCTCTCCTTCCCTCCTCGGTCACCTCTTCTCGCCCTAACTCCTCCGTACATTACCCTAACCCACCACACCGCAATACCACCAGCATCCCCACACCCACAAACAGCAATGCTACTTCTGGCCTTCACGGTATATCACAGTGCTCACTGGACTCTACCTACATAATGTAAAAAATAAAAACATGCCACGTAAGAAATGCAGTGGAGCATGGATATAGATAGTAGAGTACAGACAGAGACAGTGGAGCATGGTTAGAGATAGGGGAGTATAGAAAAAGACAAAGGAGCATGGACAGAGACAACAGAGTAGCCTATAGACAGAGGCAGTGGGGCATGGATACAGATAGTGAAGCATGGATAACGATAGCAGAGTACAGACAGAGACAGTGTAGCAAGGATAAAGACAACAGAGTACAGTATAGCTAGATAGAGACAGTGGAGCACAGACTGAGACAGTATAGGACAGACAGACAGTGGGGCATGGATAGAGACAGTGGGGCATGGATAAGGACAGTGAAACATGGAAAAAGACTGTGGAGTATGAACAGAGCTAGTGGGGCGAAAATTAGTACAATTTGACATGGAATGAGACAGTGGAGCATTAACAGTGACAGTGGAGCATGGACAGCGGTAAAAAAACATGGACAGAGACAGTAGGGCATGGACAGAGATAGAAAAGCATGGCTAAGGACAGTGGATCATGAACACTGAAAGAGGAGTGTGGATAAACGAGGAATGGATCACGGGAAGTGAGTGCAGCATAAACAGACAGAGGAGCATGGCCAGAGGGAGAGTGAAGCATGGATAGTTAGTGGGGCACAAAAAGAAAGGCAATGAAGCATGGACGGAAGACAGGTGTGGTAATGGTGGGTGGGAGGAAGAGAAGGAGACAGATGTGGCAATGATGGGAGGAGGGGGAGGAGGAGGGGGAGGAGAAGGAGGAGGAAGAGGAGGAGGGGGAGGAGGACAGGTGTGGCAGTGTAAGTGGTATATACAGAAACAGAAAAACACCCGGACATGATTCACATGCCTATAGAAAGCTAGCAAGATAGATAGAAATATATAGAGCAGATGAACATGTAAACAGACAGACGGATAGATACCTCAATAGACAGACATGAAACAAGACTGGCCGATAATGGGAAGATGGTGTTCTGATACGAGCGGACTTTACGTGATCAGTATGGCATCAGCGCCTCACTACTGTGCCAACACAGTAACACACACTGACAACACCATCATCCTAAGCCAACACTGTGCTAACACGATACAACCACACTCCTCTGCACCAAGTTAACCCCTTCAACCTGAGGACGTCATTTTAGTTTTATTTTTATTGTTGCCATACAATTATAATCAGCTTGAAAGAGCAACTTAGTACCGAGAGGGTTAAAGAAGGCTGTATTTAGATGCACTCGTTCGAAAACTTTCCTCTAAATTGAATATACCGTCTGAAGGCTGAAATTTTACATGACGGACGCGTCATTGTGCTGAAGGCGTTAAGAGACATATCGCCAATCCCTATACGTTACAAGAAACAATGGACATGGATGATAATTTACCGAATATTTTGCTGTGTTGCACAATTGTAAATAAGTATGTACTAAACCACTGGTGTGTGTGTGTGTGTGTGTTAAAATATGACTACTGATAACTAAAACTGAACGTAAGTGCCATTTGTCCCTATTACTGGGTGTGATGGTATGTACTATGGGTCACAAAGTTATCGCTGCACAGAGGGTCCGATGCCTACCGAAAACATTCGAACAACTGCTGATGTTTACCAACGTCTCACTATGTATGAACAATGTCTGTTAATATAAACATAACATTTGCTAAATGTTCACAAGAGGATATTGCTAGCTGGCGATATATGACACCTCCCGACATCAGGGCTACCAACGTGTGGTAGGTCGGACACCAATATTTCAGTGACCTTCGTTCTGTGGTCCCAAATGTTTAATGCATTTTGTGCACCGATACTTTTGTGACCCATCGTACAGGAGATGTGTACTGTAGTGACCGGCTTACACTCGCCTGGCATTGACCAGCAGCTTCACTAGACATGTTCAAGTCGTGCTTCACGGTCCTGATCGGTAGGGTACAGGAACAGCATTTTGTGTCCCCGCCCTCACCCAGTGCTTAACGCACGGCGATAAGTTTGGAAGGCTTTTGAGAGTCGGGTGAGAGGCGCAAGTGAACACTGTGTTGTTGTGGCTGTGTTGTCACTCACAGTCTGTATCATCTACAGAACCTCGGCTTGGCACTGAACCCGTCAGGAGGATTGGTGCGCACAGGCTTAATGACCCAAACTCTGTTGTAATTCTAAGCAAATCAAATGTTAAGAACCGTCCATTGATGACGGGAGGCGCTCCTGTGGCGAATAAAACTGTCCGGTGTTAGCCAGAGTAAAATAAATAAGTTGTCCGATGTCGAAGAATATAGTTTTTAACCCCTCCACCACGATGGCATTTCTATCCCATTATCTGCTACCCCTAGTCCAGAGACAGTTTTATAATCAATGGTTTACTTATAGTTTATTAACCTCTTTACAACTAAAGATGTCTCCTAACTTGTATGTATTCGTTTAATACAATACAATACAATACAGTATACACTATTCAGATATTAACTTGGATTTACAGTGCAGTAATTATTTCAGAGTTCTTCGTCCTGTCTTTCAAAATGTAGGACACAGCGGGAGTGTCCATACATTTCTGTTGACAGTACACCGCCACCCCTTTACCTCGCCGACACGCCAGCAAACTAAAGCAAACAGGCCTTTAACTGGTGGGAGTACAGTATCACAAAGGCACACGTGGTCTCTCTGCTGGTACCGTTTTCGCTAATTCATCTTCTGAATGCTGTGTGTCAATTGTAACTCAAAATAAACAGATTTTCATTCTAGCTTCCTTCTATTCTACAGTACTTTATTGGGGAAGAACGAGTTTTGCAGTGTCTCAACGTTTGTTTTTCTTGTTTTTCTGTTCCCAATTCTGGGTCATCCCACTTAGCACCTAAAACTAACGTTGTTGTTATCATCATCATTATCATCATCATCATCATTATCATCATCACTGTCGTTATTATTTTTATTTTTGTTATAATTAATATTATTTTATTATTATCATCATCATCATCATCATCATTATTATTATTATTATTATTATTATTACTATACACTGGCGAATCGAAGAACTTCCTCACGATACATTAGCTAAATTAAAATTTTGCAATGCCTCCTAAAATATTAGCTTCCTCCTACAAAAATCGTCTGGAGGTAACAAGAGAATGAAAAAAAAAAGGTAATGTGTTTCTGTAAATCCAGTGCCGGTGATGCCGGTGGAGGCCAGGTGTTAGGTGCGACGCCAGCCGGGTCTGAGCTGCACAAAACGCCGCAAGGAAAAATGCATGAGTGTACTGTAGGTGGAGTATAATGGAATGTTGTGGTGGTGTGTGTTGTATTTACACACACACACACACACACACACACACACACACACACAAAGATGCGGAAAGAATGATGAGCAATTGGTACCAGTAAAGGAAACTATGATTCATCAAGTAAAAAATGCGTGTCCTATACCTCCGACAAACCGACGAACAGGTAGTTAATGAATTATCAAAGCAATTACAATTTTTAAAGAAGAGAGTACGGGAGGGAAAGGGACGGGAGGAGAAAGAACAGAATGAAACAAAGGAAAGGTGAGGAAAGAGACAAAGAGAAGAAAAAGAAGGCTGACCGGATTAGGGATGAATTAGGGGAGGAAAGGGGGCGAAAGAGACGCAGAGAATGGGAATGAATGGGAGGGGACAGGAGGGATGGAACAGCAAGGGAGGTCGTGTAAGGGGTAGGGAAGAAGAGGAAAAAAGGAACAGGGAACAAGGAAGAGGGAAGAGATAAGGGAAGAAGAGATTATGGAGGGTGGGTTGCGGAGAATGATGGAGGTGCTGAAGGTGACGAAACAAAGTAGGGCAGACAAGCATCATAACCGATTCCCTACAGGTGTCGGTGGCTCTTCTTGGGTAAATAAAATCGTTTGGATGCAGCAAGAACATGAAACCATTGCACTTTTAAGGGTAATCCTTCACTTTAATGAAGCATTTCATAGCCTATTTAATTCTCGCTACAGCACTATATTTCGCTCAGCTTTTGGAAAACCTCTCGCAATGAAGGAGTAAAAATATATATCTACACTACTACAGGTCAAAACTCTCCCATGATCTAAATAAATTCGTCCGCGGACAGCAAGTAGGGATTTTAAATACGTCACTGGACTGATGGGGTTAATGAAGACAGCTTCTAATCTATTATAGGACGAGAGGTGTTCTCTTAGATTTGATAGAGGTGGCGGCGGCGGCGACGACGACGTTGGTGGTGATGAGGCGGCGACGGCGGCGACGACGACGGTGGTGGTGATGGTGATTATGCAGATTACGATAATGAAGAAATCTGCCCCTGGTACGCGTGAACATAGGCTCCTTTCTTTGGCTCCTCCTTCGTTAGGTAAATATTGGCCAGTTCAGAGGCTCAATATATAGTAGTCTCTTTCATACGCCCTTCTGTGTGTTCCATGTCCAAGTGCTGAAATATTCCTCCACTGTCTGTATACGATGATGGGTGAGGTTGAGGCAGGTGGTGTGTGTGTGTGTGTGTGTGTGTGTGTGTGTGTGTGTGTGTGTGTGTGTGTGTGTGTGTGTGTGTGTGTGTGTGTGTGTGTGTGTGTGTGTGTGTAAAACAGATGTAAGGGCTTTCCTCAATTCCCTCCCCCCTTCAGCTGCCACGTTTGTATTTAATCAACCATCACCATCTTTATTCTGGTGAAAGAATCCCTAACCTAACAAAGGGTTAAAGGCTATTTTTACAACCCTTTCACATCGTGGTTTATCGTCACTATTGTACTGTCGATAATTCTGATGAGAGAAAAAAAAATCATATAAAGCACAGAGGTTAAAAGTTACGAGTCGTAACAATATTGGACTGACAGTTGGTATTTGTTTCTTTATTTATTTACTTATTTACTCTTTTTTGTGATCTCTTCGACCCAACACGATGATAATATTTGATGCATGAATCTGCCAGTCAGGAAACACAGTTATCTACGACCCTCCTTTGAATGTCACGGGGAATCACGTAACTTTACAAAGGCCACAACTCGCTGACCTTTCCCCGTCACTCACTATGAAACTGACATAATTTCCGGATTCCTTTCATCTCTGTTGCCGTGATTGCTTTTGCGTTTAATTATGCATTATGATATTTCTAGATGCTCGAAACACGTGATATGACTTTTTTTCGTCAGACGGCAGCGGAAGAGCAGTGGATTTCATGAGCTCCAGTCACAACATATATAACATCCAGTGTACACTTTCACATAATATATTCTAGTATCTGCGCTGCGCTAAATGGATTCAAACCATTCTCCAAGAGAACGTCTTTCCTATTTTATTTTGTCTAACACCAGACGATGTTATCCATCTCACCACAGCTGAAAGGATAAAACTCCATTAACCCGTAATGTCACACGATGTCTGTCTTACACTATTATGGATATCGCCATACCACTTGTTTCAGCTTAGCAGAGGCCCTATGACTTGAGGAAGTTAAATAAATTGACCCTAAAATCTTCTGTCAAACTGAGTGAAGCCCCAGCATCACGTGCAGTGGGTTAAAGACATACGACATGCCATTCTCTCACTGAAAACCCAGTAATATGCGAGAGCTGTGATGATTCTTTGAGAACAGAGATTGTGTATGTGCATATGTAAGTCTATGAAGGATTTGATTCAGTCAAACTTTTTAATTATTACAAATTTTTTAATAACTACATAATGCGCATGTGAATGCGAACATAAATCTCCGTTAGAGACCTAGTTCAAGCACAATTTTCATGAAAGCAAGAAAAAAATGCAGTCATTTCTGAAGAGCATGTGTGACGTGTACTGTAGGTATATGTGTACATCTTCATCGAAACTCTCAATGAAAACAACAGTAACACCAATAAGCCACAACAAACAAAGTTAGTATTTATGTGACGTGTACAACTGCAGTTACAGTCACATACTGTATACTAGCATCCTAACCAATAACCTCACACCTTACCTTCACTCTTACCACTGACATTACACCTCATCCTAACTCTTGCCATTTACCTCACACCTCACCCTAACCCTTACCATTAACCTCACACCTCGTCCTAACTCTCGCCATTGACCTCATCACCCTTACTCTTACCATTAACATTACACCTCACCCTTACCCTTGACTTCACACATCACCCAGACCCATACCAATAATCTCACACTTCACCCTCACTTTTACCATTCAGACCATACCTCACCCTTACTCTTTCCGTTAACCTCATACCTCACCCTTACCCTTAATCCCACACCTCATCCTTACCATTAATATCAAACCTCGCCCATTCCCTTTAAAAACTTCTATTCCTACCCACATTCTCACAAACAAAGTATCTACCTGTCTATCTATCTATAGCCCGACGCCCTAATCCCGCAAAGGGTGGCCGCAGACAAAAACGCCTCCAAGTCGCTCTGTCACCCACCATTTGACTACCCTCCCCCCAGCTCACCCCCACCCTCATATACCTCACAACTCCATCCCTCCACCTCACCTACATACACCCTCTTAGTCAGTCTTTCATTCTCCATTCTCTCCACATGTCCAAACCACCTCAGTGTATTTCTCCTAATCTTCTCAACCACATCCACATCCATCCCACAACGTTCCTTCACTTCTTCATTCGTCAACCTGTCCCTCCATGTCACTCCACATGCTCCTCTCAAGTAACTCATGCCACTGCTCTCACTCTTGACTTCTTCCCCTCTTGCAAGGTCCACGCCTCGCTTCCATACGTCAGGGTAGGGATCAAAATACTATCATGCAGTGACTTCTTAACTTCCATACTAACCTCCCTATTTCTCATCACTGCTTTCAGTGAACCAACAACCTTCCTTCCCTGCTGTACCCTTTCACGCACTTCATCCCCCAAAGTTCCATCCTTAATCATCACACTCCCCAAGTACTTGAATGCACTCACATTCTCCATATCCTCACCATCCAACCTCACTGTACATTCTGTGACTTCATTCCTCTCAAACACCATAACTTTACTTTGTTTACATTAACTTTCAGCTTCCTCCTCCTACACACTGTCCCAAATTCATTCACCAAACCTTGCAACTCCCATTCATCTTCACTCAACAATACTGTATCATCAGCAAACAGCAACACCGGAAGCTTCCAAATCTCATCCTCATTCATTAGAGCCACCCCCACATCCACTGCCCTACCTTGCACCTCCTTTACAACCCCATCCATGCATATATTAAACAGCCATGGAGACATCACACAACCCTGTTTCAGACCCACAATGAGATCAAAGAACTCACTCAGCTCACCATCCACTCGCACCGTGGCCCTAACTCCTTCGTACATACTCTTCACAGCACTCAACAGTTTCCCCTTCACTCCATATATTCTTAATACCTTCCACATACCTTGCCTATCTATTCTGTCATAAGCTTTCTCCAAGTCCAAGAAGGCAGCATACACTTTCTTTCCCTTCTCTAGATACTTCCCCACCAAACATCTTAGAACAAATATCTGATCTACACACCTTCTTCCCTTCCTAAAAACCCCTTGTTCTTCTCCAACTTGCTCCTCTGTCATATGCTTAACCCTATCAATGAGCATTCTACCATATATTTTACCAGTCACACTAAGGAGGCAAATACCCCTATGGTTACCCTATTCATTTGTATAAAGGAACAATTATACCTGATTTCCAGTCCTCTGGAACCCTTCCCTCTTCCTAAGCCAATCTATTCAACTTCCATATCCACTCCACAACAATCTCACCCCCATACCTCAGCATTTCACCGCACGCTCCATCAATTCCTGGGGCCTTTCCCAATTTAATCTTCTTCATTGCTTCCACTACTTCCGCCCTACTGATCTCTTCCTCCCTCCTCTCATCTCTTCTTCTCCCAGCCATTCCCCAACCACTTATACTCGCACTGCTGTCACTCTCTACATTCAACAAATCCTCAAAGTGCTCCTTCTATCTCCTCAATTTCTCTCTCTTCTCCACTAACAATCTATTATTCCTATCTTTCACTCCCCTACTATTTCCCCTTTCACACTGCCTTACTTTCTTTACCTCCTTCCAAAACAATTTCTTACTCTCCCTCCATTTCACACTCAGATTCCTCCCAAACTCTTCATCCACTTTCTTCTTACTCTCCTTCACCAGTCTCTTCACTTCCTTTCTCCTGCTCATATATACCTCTCTCTTCTCTCTCTCATCTTCTACCCTACCTCTACTCGCTAACCATTCACTATATGCCTTCTTCTTTTGTTCCACAGCTTGTTTCACCTCATCATTCCACCATGCTGTCCCTTGCACACCCTTGCATCTCCTCCTCACTCCACAAACTACCTCACACGCTGCGCCTACCTCTTCTGTAAATATCTTACATACGTCTTCCACCCCTTCCATCTGCTCTAGCTCATACCTTCCCAATCTTTCTTCCACTACCCTCTTATACTCTGCCATTTTCTCACTATCTTGCAGATTTTCCACTCTTCTCACAGGAGTTCTTTCCTCCTGTCTTCCCCTTCGTCTCCTCACCCATTTTCTTTGCAATTTTACCTTGGCCATCACTAAGTGATGGTCCGAGACTCCATTCCCCCACCCTCTCCACACTCTTGCATCCAACACTTGTCTTCTCATTCGCTCATCCACACACACGTAGTCTATCATTGCCTTTCGTTCAACAAGTTCACCATCCATCCTCCTCATTACTCTCCATGTATACCGGTGGATCATCTTATGCCGAAAGTAGGTGTTGGCTATTGCCAACCCCTTACCAGCACAGATGTCCACCAAAGCACTACCATTCCCATCTACTTCAGCTGGCACACCCCACTGACCAACCACTCCATCCACTCGTACATTCCCAACTTTGCCATTCATGTCTCCAATCAAAAGCACTGTCTCGCTCCTCTCAAATTTGTCCATCCATGCTTCTACTCTCGCCCAAAACTCATCTTTCACTCTTGCCACTCGGTCCTCTGTCGGAGCATTCACACATACAAGCGCCCATGCTTTTATACCTACTTTCATCCTCACCCATAGAATCCTTGCACCCACTGTTCCATACTCTCTTATATTCTCCTTCCACTTCTTGCTTATCATCAGACATACTCCCTCTCTTGCCCTCTCATTTTCATTAACTCCCGCACATATACCTAAACCATATTCCCATAAAAATGAAAATGTTAAAAAAACACAGTAGTATACCCGTACTAAGAGAAAATAATATAATATAAGGATGGAGAATATAAAGTGTAAAGATGCCGCTAAAATCAATATTCCCCTATCCCAGTAGAAAATGTAAATAACATATATATATTGCAAATGTCAATATGCAGCTAGAATT
>NC_137024.1:11939924-11954924 GCF_032717465.1 Coenobita brevimanus | reverse complement strand
AAGGAAGACACCAAGGATGCAGAGAGATGATAAATGATGTGACTGTGCATTGTCGAAGATGGAGGATCAGTCTTGTAAATGATTGTGGTGACCTAAAATTTGAAGGGATGAAGCTGCTTAGGTATTAATGCAACATTTCTTTTGCCCCAATCAGAAATATATTTTTGTGCCACATAGCTACGTGTGTCAGTGCCTAATCCCATGTCTGTGAAGTGACTGTTGTGATGGACGTTGCGAAAAGCAGATGGAAAAGTTAAGAGTGAATTGATCAGAGTATGCGTGGCTAACGGCTGGATGCACCGCTCGAAAGATTACTGATGAATATTAGGGAGATTTAGCGAACGGCCAGAGCCCCGAGGAACACCACTACTGACAGCCACAGAAGAACACTGACAATCTACAACATCAGCTGCAGAACGACCTGAATGGAAATCGCAGTGATTGAGGTACAGACGGAACAGAAACCGTAGGATGGCGGCTTGGAAATACAATATTTGTGTCAAACTCTGTCAAAAGTCTTAGAGACGTCTAATGCAATAGCAGTGGTTCCATCCGAAACCCGGAACGAGGATGGCCAGGAATCTGGAAAAAATGTTGAGATCTCCACTGGAGCGTCCCTTATAAATCACAGAAGAATGACAGAGAAGGCAAAGAGAAATCGTCATTGTTGTCATAAAAGAATGGATAAAACATTCGAAAACTTTTTTCTTCCTTCACCTAAACTGCATTCCCTCCCTTCCTTTCCACCCACCTCTCTCTCTCTCTCTCTCTCTCTCTCTCTCTCTCTCTCTCTCTCTCTCTCTCTCTCTCATGTGTAAGCAAGCGTCCTTCCCAGGCGGAAGTTAAAGATAACCGTCATCTTTTTCTTCTCCAGCCCACTCTTTCTTTGACTTACTTCCTTTCTTCCTCCCCTCTTTTTTTTTTCTTTTCTGCCCACTCATTTCCTCCTCTTGTCTCCCTCTTTCAAAGCTTCCCCTTCTTTCCTTCTCCTTCTACTCTCCCTCTTTTACCTACCCTCCTCCTCCTCCTGTTTCTCTCAGTGTTTCCTCCTCCCCCCTCTTCTTTCCCCCACGTCCCCTCTTCTCCACGCCCACCAGTAACTTCTCCCTCTCCTACCCACTTTTTTTTTCTTACCCCGCTTCCTCTCTCCCACAATGCCTTCTCTCCTTCTTTTCTCTCTGCGTCTCCCAATCACCCTCTATCTTCTCCTCTCTCCTGTCTCAGATCTCCATTATTCAATCTCCCACCCATTCTCTTTTTTCCTCCCCCCTCCTCTTCCCATCACAACCTCCCCCCCCTCCTCTTCCCATTCTCTTACCCTCCCTCTTTCTTTTCTTTCCCTTTCCTCTCTTACTCACTGCCCCCTTCCCCTTTCTTCTTACAATTCCCTATTTCTCTCTCCCATACCTTCCTTCCTTCTTTACTTTCCCCTCTTCTCACTCAATTCCCCATTCCCATTTCCTATATCCTTGATGACTACAGTGTGTACCCCCGACACACACACACACACACACACACACACACACACACACACACACACACCACTTACCTGGCAAAACCCTGTGTTGTTTCTCCATCTGTTACTCTATCGGTATTGAAATCTCTCTCTCTCTCTCTCTCTCTCTCTCTCTCTCTCTCTCTCTCTCTCTCTCTCATACAATGGGATCACTGCTCTCCCCACATACCGAATTTTGAGTTATCGAGCAAAGAAAAGTTTTACTTTAATTGTTCTGGTAATTAATAAATCGTTTACCTACAAATGTCACAATCAAAACTGGTTTAATTGCACACTATTATGGTGACTGTCAAGTCATAAAAGGATTTCTGAAAGTGTTCAACCATGATTTATTAAGATACATCTGGAATACTGCTGATATTCATGGGCTAGTAATCATTTTGCAAACAAATACGATATTCCTGTACAGGAGCAACAAGTGGTGATATTATACTGCTTGACGTTAATTTTTGCTGCTCCATATTACCTATTCTGTAAGAGACCCAATTATCCCAGCATTATTCCTTATCGTGTAATGTGAGGTGGACGTCGTGGGCATGTGCGTGTGGCAGCTGGCCCACCTGCTGGAGTGCAGAAGGCAGCAACAGGCGATCCCTTCCCTTTACCCGCACCCTCACCCTTACCCTGTAACCACCCTGCCTGTGAAGCTGGTGGTGTGAGAGGAACATGGAGCTTCAGTGTGGTGTATTGGCCTGGCGTGGAGGTGGGTTGGGGGAAGGGGAAGGGGTCAATGCAGGGTACTACAGGGCACACGGATTTATAGCCCGGGGGGAGGGATAGGGGGAAGAGAGGACAGGAAAAGAGGAGAGGGGAGGAACAATATATTTTTTCAAATGCCTACCAGTTTTAACACATTTACTGTGTTGTCTCCCTCCAATTGAATAAAACTGTCTGGCGATAGCCAGGATGCAATAAAATAACATCGTACGGTATGAAATAGGTTCATGGAGTTTGTTAATGAAAATCATTTTCCTTTTTGAAATAACAAAAACAGGACCAAAATCCGCATCGGCTATAGTTGTCCCTTCCAGTGTTTGGTGAATCTATCTATCTATCTATTGCCAGACGCCTCAATCCCGTTTGGGGTGGTCACAAACAAATCGCCTCCAAGTCGCCCTGTCCCCCGCCATTTCACTACCCTGCTCCCAACTCACCCCCCCCTTCTCATTTACCTCTCCACCCCATCCCTCCATCTCATCCTCGGCCTCCCCCTCCCTCTTCCCCCCTCCACCTCACTCACATACACTCTCTTCGTCAGTCTTTCACCCTCCATCCTCTCCACATGGCCAAACCACCTCAGTGTGTTCCTCATAACGCTCCCTATCACATCCACATCAACACCACAACGTTCCTTTATATCCTCATTCGTCAGCCTATCTCTCCATGTGACTCCACAGGCTCCTCTTAAATAACTCATTTCCACTGCTCTCACTCTTGACTTGTGTCCTTCCAACAACGTCCAAGCTTCACTTCCGTACGTTAGAGTTGGTATCACAATACTGTCATGTAATAACTTTTGCACTTCCATGCTCACTTCCCTGCTTCTTATCACTGCTTTCAAAGAACCAGCAACCTTTCTTCCCTGCTGTACCCTTTCAAGCACTTCACCCTCCAAACCTCCATCCTTACTCATCACACTACCCAAGTACTTAAACGTACTCACATTTTCCAATTCCTCACCATCCAAACTCGCTGTACATCCAAACCTCCATCCTTACTCATCACACTACCCAAGTACTTAAACGTACTCACATTTTCCAATTCCTCACCATCCAACCTCGCTGTACATTCACTGACTTCACCTCTGTCAAAGACCATCACTTTACTCTTCCCTACATTCACCTTCAGATTCCGTTTCTTACACACTCTCCCAAACTCATCCACCAAGCCTTGCAGCTCCCCTTCGTCTTCATTCAACAATACAGTATCATCTGCAAACAACAGTACAGGGAGTTTCCAAACACTATCCTCTCTCACCAGGGCCACTCCAACATCCACTACCCTACCTTGTACCTCTTTTATTACCCCATCCATGTACAGATTGAAAAACCATGGAGACATAACACATCCCTGTTTCAACCCAACTTTCAAAGAGAAAAATTCACTTAGTTCACCATCCACACGCACTGCAGCAAAAATAAAAAGTCGTTATGTCCACCTCCCTGTACACCTAACTAAGCACATAGCGGCCCTCACCCCTCACCCGTGTATAACATAGAGACATTAAAACTTAAAAGATGACAGAGAAAATCATCATTACCATCATCATCATCATCATCATCATCTCAACTACTGCCACCATTATCCTCATCATCATCATCAACATCTCAATAAACCATCATCACTACCATCATTATCATCATCATCATCATTACCATATCATCATCATCTCTACCACCACCACCATCATCATCAACATCTCAATAAACCATCATCACTACCATCATTATCATCATCATCATCATTACCATATCATCATCATCTCTACCACCACCACCATCATCATCATCATCACCATCACCTAGATTACCACCACCACCCATCATCATCTCAGCAAACACTACCACTACCATCATCATCATCATCATCATCATCATTACCACCATGATCATGATCATCACCATCATCATCATCGTCATTACCACCGAACACTACCACGAACACTACAATCATCATCATAATCGTTATTGCCATCGTCTCATCTATCATCATCATCATCATCATTATCGTTGCGTCCCTCCATCTGACTTCAGATTCCTTGCAAAAGGGCGCATTGAAATCTGAGATTATTTTGTAGTTTTTCATTATTTTAAAAAAGAAACTACTTAAGACAGCATTCTACCTATCAAAAGGCACCTGTTAACTATAAGACACATAACTATGTAAAAATTTCGTGACTCTATAGTTAATACTTCGATTTTTGCTCCGGAAACGAAATCTCTAAGAGTGTTTACTTTTCCATTATTAAAAAAAAAAAAAAAAACTTAAGACACAGCATTCTACCTATCAAAAGGCACTAGTTCACTGTCCACATAACTATGTGAAATTTTATGACTCTATGGTTAATACTTTCTGAGATTTGCTCCGGAAAAGAAATCTCTATGCCCGCGCAGCCGGCCCAGCGCTACGATTGGACACCAGTTCACTACTCTCCTATATCAGGTGGAGGGTAAAAAGGAGCAGTTACCAGTGAAGCTGCGATAACAGAGGGAAAGAGATGCAACACTGCCAAGAAGAGACTATGTGAAGGGAGTCTGTACGGGGAGAGAAGTTGATTAGAGGAAAATTCTTTGACTTCACGCTGCATACAAGTGCTGTATGTGGTGGGTTAACACCTGAGAGTTGTAGTACCCACAGGGGTGAATAAGACCTCTGAATGAAGTCAACAGCCATACACGGGAAAAGAAAGTATAGAATAGGGTCAGCATACCCAGCCTCATGGAAGTGAACTTTGCAAAGGAGTTAATATGATTTTTACAATATGTGTGTGTGTGTGTGTGTGTGTGTGTGTGTGTGTGTGTGTGTGTGTGTCCATCACCACACAGTCACGGAAATGAGTGCTATAACATATGCAGCAGTCACCATCTGCCACACCCGGCCGCACTCTGTGATATATGAGTGCCGCAGGGAGCCACTACAGAAAAAGACCTTATTAAAGAAAAGAGCTGACGAAGTTACACAGAATTCTACAACTATCCAGACGCGCAAACTACACGGACTTTACGGTACTTCCTGGTGGGGCTGGAGCGCAATGGTGTTCTGGAGTCAACATCTTTTCCATATGAAGTTGTAGTATCACACATTTTACATAATAATTTTTAAAGCTGTTTAGTCATAATTAACAGTGTGTAATGAAGTGTGAATGATGAACAACCAAATATCATTTCGCTGTTAGCTGTGGTATAGGAAGAAGGTGGATGGCAGACCACAAGGGCCACCCTGTTTCAATTATAAAAAGAAGGTTAGGAGAAGTGAAAAGATATCTGACTAAGTGCGTAAGTGTAAAGTCCTGGGGAACCATTTATTATGTTGGTATATGTGAATGTACTTAATACCATTCTATAGAGGTGTATAATGTGCTAGTAGAGTTGTCATTTATCTCTACTTTTTGCATAAGCCCAGAGTATATGTAATGCTCGGCACCTCACTTTTTAGCTGACCTCAGCACCGCGCCCCTATTGGCTCGGTGACTGTACAGCGTCAGAACCCGCTTTACAGTTTTAAAGGGAGGGTGTATCGCTCTTACATATCTCTCGGGTCGCAGTTATATCATTCTGTACCCAATAAAGAGAGATTTAATCTGCTCATTTCTGTCACCTTACGCTACCACTTAATAACAGACCAGCTTCCACCTTCTCGTGGCAGAGGACCTTTGGTGGGAAGTGTCGGGCAGTGACGGCGAGTAGCTGACGTGTACTACAGACAGTGTCGTCGATCCAACACGGTGGTCTAGTTATACTATACAGCAGAACACATTTATTGGTGCTAGCCGTGTACCGATACATTAAATTGGTGCTCAGTGCTGGGATACGATACGTGCTAAAGGGCTTTATGCTGTGAACCAGTAACCCTTGCAATCGCTCGTTCCTGAAGGTGAAACAGAAAATCTTACTCTACTATTGTAAGGGGACTAATTACTAGTGAGTTAAGTGGAGCAGATAAACTGGAGTGGTAAATATTAATTCCTCCCATTATTCTGCCAGTGCGAGATTCCTATCTTAAGCACAAACTGGCAGTTATCTCGCCCTGTGGTGTGCGAGATATCTCCATCTTCAAACGCAAACTGGCAAGAATCTCGCTCTCGTGTGTGAGAGGCGAGATAAGGAGAGTTCAAGCCAGTGCGGTGAGGAGTGGATCAACTAGCGAGCGACTTCTAGCAACTGGCGCGGACGGCCGAACCGAGCCGAGGGAGACCGAAAGCGGCGGGCCTGGCGTGGTGCAGGACGACCAGTCGCTTGCTAACTCCCACAGTGAGCGGGTGCTGCGTATGGTTGGAGGAGTCTGGTGGAGTGTGGAACGTGGAATGTGGAACATCATCCTGGACTTTCATCTAGGTAGTGTCCATGCATTATCCACACACACACACACACACTTGAATCAACACACGTTAGTTAGTTGATGAGTGGAAATAAAGGTTTCTCAGAATTCCCTTGAAATAAATATACTTTCTGTGTATTGTATATGTGTTCCATTCTCTGTCACTTACCATAACTATCCTTTTTATGTCAGTTTATCTTCCTGTAACTGGGAGGGGAATATTACTGACAAGGTTAGATGGATACAGTGAAGTGGGGACGTAGAATTAGGGAAATAGGGATTAGCCAATCCCACTAGACTCAGAATTTTATGAGTGGGTTGATACATCAAATAAAAGTGCTCAGACATATTAAATGAGTGAAGGACATATTGAGGATCAAGGTGATGAGGATATTTCTGAAGGACAGGATGAAGATTTGAACGTTTTACATTTGCGTTCTGGTCATACTTATTCAACAGTCCCAGAGCAATCAGTTAGATCCAAAATGGCCACTAGTCTTGCTAATGAGGGTAATCCTAGTGAGGAGACTGTGAAAGCTGAGACTACAACAGTACCTTTGGTCACTCAGGATATGCAAAATCCAGTCATTAGTGATAGTACTACAACCACTCACATACCTGTGTATACTTCAGACATTTTTAGTACACCACAAGGTTCTGGACAGAATTTATTTTCTGTTCCTTATTCAAATGCATGGGGTATAAACACAGATGGTATTGGCATGCAAACCCAGAATCCTAATCAATGGGGCATGAATACTAATATTGGCATGCAAATCCAGGGCCCTTATCCAAATACCTGGGGCATGACTAACAATATAGGCGTGCAAAGTCAGACTAACCCTCCTCCTTTGTGGCAGATACCTGTACCTAATCTGGCTACTGATATAGTACAGCAGCATCCTAACTGTACTGAAAGTCAGGCTTTGGCGAAGGCAGGCATATGCTATGTAGAAGCTAGCAAAGCCTTGCAAACTTCGGGCTGGAGAGATACAGTTACTATTTCTCCACAGCAAAGGACCAAGGCTGTTAAGCCAGAGGTGAAAAGATGGTATGTCATACATGGGCATTGTCTTCATGAGACGGACTGTTGCCCCTTTGTCATTGAAAAGAGGAAGAAACTAGGGAACCCAGCTAGTTCGGGGGAAGCTCGGGGCCACACGCCAAAGTAATTAAAATAGTACAATCCACCGATGTGTGTGTGGCAGCTATTACTAAGGTGGACTTATTATCTATTCCTTGGATCATAGGGAAAGGTCAAGTGTCCCTGATCGTAGATACAGGGGCATGTACAAACATTATTTCTAGTAAAGCGTTGGAAAGACTTAAAAGTGAAATGCCTCTAACAAACTGGACATTATCACCACCTGATGTAATGTTGACAGGTGTGACAGGGAGTAGAATGAAGATTGTAAGCCAGGTGCCGTTGACATTGAGGGCAGATAAACGATCTCCTGTGTTACGTGCTACGTTTTATGTGGTTGAGGATTTTCCTCTGCCAGCTGATGGGCTGTTAGGCTTTGAGACCATGGAGGAGTATGATATAGTAATACACCCTCAAAGACATTCCATTTCCTTTAACGGGAAAGAGTTTGTAGGCCTTAATCCCTCAGCAACACGAACTGGAACTGGCATCCAATCAGGAGCCGTCCAACCAGTTGTGACCCCGACAAGTGAAGCGTCAAGGGAGTCTCCGGATGCACACGAAGCGGAGGGTATGGACTGGAAGAAAGTCAGGGCAATAGTGAGTGGTAATCACCACTTACCCAGTCGAACTGTCTGTAAAATTCCTGTCTGAGTACCTGACGTGTCGGTGGGAACTGATGTAGCATGCTTAACTGAGACTGTAAAACATAAGACATTGTCGCTGGAATCGACTCTGACTAGCGTTGGCCAAGACCAGAAGACGCCCCTCTTCATCGCAAATATGAGTGGTGGCGCAGTTAAACTCAGAGATGGTTGTTATATAGGCGACTTGATGTGCTATGGTGCCCCCATAAAGGAAGTCGACGACGTGCCGGTGATCTCTCCTGTAGTTACATCTCAAGCAACGACTCAGTCGGAACCCGTACGTCTGGCTAAGGAAAAACAGCTGGAGCAATACGTGAAGGTCACGGATAATGTAGACCATAAAACACGACTCCTAGCCCTCCTTAGAGAATTTTCCGACGTAGTAGCACTTCCAGGAGAAGCGCTGGGTAGGACGGATAGGGTGAAGCATATATTGGTTGTGCCCTGGTACAAATCCAGTTTATGTGCCCACATACCGTCTACCGCACAGCCAAAGGGAAGCAGTGGAATGCACCACTCTTTCTAGTGCCTAAGAAGGACGGTGGTGTGAGACCTGTTGTGGATTTTCAGCAAGTGAACAAACAGTACCGGATCGTTACCCGATTCCGCATCTGCGAGACTTACTTCAATCATTAGGTAAGGGAAATACTGTGTTTACTTGTCTGGATCTAGCGTCAGGGTATTGGCAGGTGGAGCTGACCGAAGAGTCGCGTCCCATTACTGCTTTTAGCACTCACCGTGGGCACTTTGAATTTCTCCGGATGCCTTTTAGACTGAGTAATGCTCCTTTAACATTTCAGCGGATGATAAACCAATTGTTTGGCGAGATGTTAGGGCAAGACGTCTTAGCGTATCTAGATGACCTATTTTCCTACACCACAGAACAAGGATCAGATAAGATTGTTCCTAGGCCTCACTGGCTTTTATAGTTTTGTCCACAGGTATGCCATCATAGCATCACCTTTAACAACGCTACTTAAGAAGGACGCTGCATGGAAATGGGGACCCTCGGAAGAGAAAAGCTTCAACGAGCTCAAGCAAGCCATGTCAGAAGCACCCGTATTAGCGTTTCCTGATTATACTCAACCTTTCTATCTGTGCACGGACGCCTCAGGTCTGGGTCTGGAAGCGGTGTTACAGCAGAAGGATGAGCAAGGTAAGACACATACCATAGCGTATGCTAGTAGGGCATTAAGACCCCCAGAGAAGAACTATTCGACGACACATTTGGAGACATTAGCAGTTGTGTGGGCATTAGGACATTTCCGGAATATTATTTTTGGCTACCGGATAATTGTTTAACTGACCATGCACCCATACGCGACTTGTTTAAAGGAAAAACCTGCACGGTAAGGTTGCGCGTTGGTTTGGCAAAGTAATGGAGTTTGATCCAGAGGTAAGATATTTACCAGGCTGTCAAAATGTTGTAGCCGACGTGTTGAGTAGAAACATTGCTGCTACCATAGCCGAGGATGTTGCTCTTGCTGAGTATTCCTCAGACACGGTAAAAGCGGAACAACGTAATGATGCGATGTGGTCACAAGTCATCTATGCCTTGGAGTCTGGCGACGAGACTTGTCTACCTGAACTCCCAGTACCAATGACTCACTTCCATCTTCAACAGGGTCTTTTGTATAAGCAACCCCCAGGGAAGGACACTGCATATCAGTTGGTTGTTCCTGCTACCTTGCAGCAAGCCGTGCTACAGTTAGTTCATGACGTACCTCAAGCGGGTCATCCCGGTCGCGATAGATGCATACGTGAGGCGAAAAGAAATACTATTGGCCGACCATGAGGAAGGACATAGAAGCCCACGTCAGTCAATGCGTCAAATGCGCAGAAATACGAGGAACGACGGGACTTCCGACTCCCATCTTAGAGTATCCTCTACCGGAAAAACCCTGGGATACAGTCTCCATTGATCTCTTAGCGTTGCCGAGAAGTCGTCAAGGTTCAAGTTATGTACTGGTGGCAGTGGACCATTTCTCACGATTCACTGTTTTAGCACCTTTACAGACAAAAACTTCAGAGGAGGTGGCGCACGCTTTTGTGACTTCAGTGATTTGTCCATACTCTACACCTAAGGTATTGCTCAGCATAATGGCAGTGAATTTCGTAACCAGGTTTTACAAGAAATCTGTCGTATGTATGGAGTAAAGCAAGTTTTTGTAACGCCTTACAGTCCTAAGAGCAATGGCCTGGTGGAGAGAACAAACAGGAAGATACTGGAAGTCTTGAGACCAGTAATAACCTCAAATCAGGATAACTGGGAAGACTGGTTACCACATGTAGCGGCGACCATCAACTCCTCAGAAAATTCATCAACTGGGAAGTCTCCTCATTATATCCTTTATGGAGAAGAGAAAGTGTTACCCTACGATTTGTTGGCTGGACCTCCTACTCCAGTATACAACGCATAAGACTACGCAAAGGTACAGTTGTTGAAATTCCAACGTATACACAGTGAAGTATGGAAAAGATTAAAAGCCTCAAGAGCGGAGATGATGGCGAAACAACACAAAAGGTAGTCAAGAAAAGACGTTACAGGCAGGCCAGAAGGTCATAATCCACAACCCTGAGAGAATTTCCAAGCTCAGATCTAAGTTCCGCGGACCATATACCGTGGTGGAATGAGTACGTGGAAATACTTATAGAATAAAGGATGAAGCTAATGGAACTCAGGAGGCAGTATATGCTGATAGGATCAAACTAGTAAGTCAAGAGCTAGGCCTATCGTCTGATGTGTTGTGCCCTCTGTCTTCGTCGCAGTCTATGTCGTCATCCGTACCTGTCCCTAACCAAGAGTATCGTAGCAAGCTACGATCCCACAACATGAGTGATTAAGGGAGTATCTACTCTTGCAGAAAAAAAAAATGTGGCTGTGGCTCAAACTCCTTGTGCGTTGCTTGGGGTGGACCTATGGAACGACATCGGACATGGACACGACTGCGTTAATGCCAGGAGCACTGAAGAGCCCACTTGGAGAAGTCGTGGTAGTGGAAGATGCAGTATGCGTCTACTATCCAATGGAAGGCTATCTCCAAACGCCAGATATTGTCAAGGAGGTCTCCAAGGGCTTGTCGAATCTCAGACAGCAACTATTGGAAGTGGGAAAGATGTTTAATCGAAACCCACGATTGACAAACTCTGACACTGAAGCTTTGTTGAGCTTCAGACTAGGCATATAGACAGGCTCACCGACAGGCTCAGTAACTTGCATGTAGCTTTACCTAACGTACACTCTGATCTTTCCAAGCATGTCCATGCACGTACTAAGAGAGGACGTGGATAACTCTTTGGTATGGCATTAGATAAGGATGTAGTGCAATTGGGTAGACAGATCCATGACTTGACACTGGCCACTAAAGCCAATAATAGATTAATCATGCATGTGTATAAACAGTTAGATGAATTCACTAACAAAGCTAACGAGATAATTAGGACTACCAACCATCTAGTAGAGCTTGTGAACAACATCTAAATTAATCTACTAACCCTAGCTAACTTGGTGTTATTCGCTGAGTACTTACATGCTCTCGACGAGTCAACCACTGCTTTGGAGAAGCATGCAGCCAATATGGTGGACGGCTTAATCGATGCAAGTTTGAACAGGGTTAATGCTTTATTGCTGCCTATTAATATACTAACAAATGCACTTGATATAGCTATGTGGAAGCATGGACTTATGCCACTCCTTGAGTACCTATGAGGAATGCTGTAATATAACAGGCATGGCGGTTCATTTCCTTCCCTTTTGCTATTGCTAATAATACACTTGTTGTTACTGAAGAGGGTCCAGAGGTGCTAGTTGTCTCAGATGACAAGAAATATGTAGCAGAAACGACTGTGGATGAATTTGAGAAGTGTAAGGCCTCATTTCTTGATCTCCATGTAAGTCCTGCTTTCCATTTTGTCTTCGTACCATTAAAGGTAGAGGAATGTAAAAGGGCCTTGTCGGACACAAATACTTCCTCTGTTCTGCAACGTTGCACCTTTCCAACCCATTCAGTTGAAGTCAGTTTTCCATGTTCATATTCATGCGAAACAGTACTTTTACTTTCCTGAGACAGAGGATGTAACTGTGATTTGTGCCTCGCAGAATCAATTCCTTACAGTAAAGGGGTACTATGTTACACCTGATTTTTGTGAGTTACACAGTAAAGAGATAGCAGTTCTGCCTAGCAAGCATCATCTAGCTTTGACAGTGAACTTCTCATCCCAGTTACGACCCTTTTTACCTTCATTCAATGTTATTTCCTTGAATGTAAACAGGCTGTCTCATGTATTAAGGAGCTTACCTTCCTCTCCCACCTGAACAGGACTGATTTAGAGCCTTATGTACTGTCCTATCTTCCTTCATACCTTTCTCCTTCCTATTTTGATCCTGGCGTTGGTCTTCTACTTAAAGTGGTCTTGTCCTGTGTTTGTGTGGTTTAGGCTACTATTTAAGGCGCCAATTAAGGGACCCACTGAGACCACGTGTCCATACTCGCAGATTGCAAGTGGATGTTCCTGAATAGTTAGCTACCTTACACTCTGGTTAGGCTACACGGTAGTTAGGACAACAATGTCGACGAGGACGTCTATGGTGTGGTCGAGCAATGTTCTGGAGTCATCTTTTCCATATGAAGTTGTAGTATCACACATTTTACATAATAATTTTTAAAGCTGTTTAGTCATAATTAACAGTGTGTAATGAAGTGTGAATGATGAACAACCAAATATCATTTCGCTGTTAGCTGTGATATAGGAAGAAGGTGGATGGCAGACCACAAGGGTCACCCTGTTTCAATTATAAAAAGAAGGTTAGGAGAAGTGAAAAGATATCTGAATAAGTGCGTAAGTGTAAAGTCCTGGGGAACCATTTATTATGTTGGTATATGTGAATGTACTTAATACCATTCTATAGAGGTGTATAATGTGCTAGTAGAGTTGTCATTTATCTCTACTTTTTGCATAAGCCCAGAGTATATGTAATGCTCGGCACCTCACTTTTTAGCTGACCTCAGCACCGCGCCCCTATCGGCTCGGTGACTGTACAGCGTCAGAACCCGCTTTACAGTTTTAAAGGGAGGGTGTATCGCTCTTACATATCTCTCGGGTCGCAGTTATATCATTCTGTACCCAATAAAGAGAGATTTAATCTGCTCATTTCTGTCACCTTACGCTACCACTTAATAACAGACCAGCTTCCACCTTCTCGTGGCAGAGGACCTTTGGTGGGAAGTGTCGGGCAGTGACGGCGAGTAGCTGACGTGTACTACAGACAGTGTCGTCGATCCAACACGGTGGTCTAGTTATACTATACAGCAGAACACATTTATTGGTGCTAGCCGTGTACCGATACAATGGATTAAAAAAAAAAAAATAAATAAATAAAAATAGGAGGAGGGGATTAGATTGGAGGGGATTGTGATGCCACACAGCTATACGGATACATAAACCATGCTGCACGGTTATTACAAAAGAAAGCAAACAGCAAGAGACCTGTTGGTCCATTCGCAGCTGTTTGGTATAGAAAGGTTATAACTGTTTATAAAAAAAAAAAGAAGTTAAAGACAAGGATAGAAGAGAAGGCACTGAGGGGCGTGGCGGGGAGAGCAACTGCTACAGATAAAGGGATGAGGCTGGAAGGAAGTAGCGTTACAAAAAACTACTAATTACGAATAAAGTGCGCTTTTTGAGCTCGTGACGGGCGAGCGAAAACCATGTTATCACTACTTCCCTTGGAGATTTCCCTTGGTGATTGCACTGTCAAAAATAGCAAAAACGTTAATATAAAATTTTAGGCGGAATCTCCAATATTTAATTGCTAGAGCTGATAAAAAAAAAAAAAAACACTTACGACGGAGAATCTTTTTAAATTTTCATTTCGTAATTGAGGCGTTCACTGATTAGAGCCGAACACTCCACTGGAAAACTCGAGACCCCAAAGAGTTCCTATGCCTTTATGGGTGAGTTTTTAGTTGATAACAAAATTTACTGAATGAATGTATCATATGCAGAAAGAATTTCAACTCTACTTCACATACAAGTACCGTAAAGTTATTAGCTTCTACTTAGTGTGGCGGTCGGGTCAGGTCGGGCAGCTCATTTCCAAACATAACTGAGAGTAAACATCGTTTGTTCACTCGTAATAAAGAAGTTTAAGCACACAATAGTAAAGACAAGTGCTCGTGGGCCCTTCGGGCCCCTCGCACTTGCTCCTGCGGAGGGCTCTCGCGTTTATGTGCTGTTCTAGTGTAACGTTGTCACTTGGATTTTTTGCAGCTAACCAACTGATCGTGTTATTTGCAGCTTCGAGAATGGAACCCAAGTTGTCCGAACGCAAGTCCGAAATGCTTTAGTTGTACAGTCAGGGAAAGTTCCCCATTACCCACCTTTCGAAGCACTGGTGACGACAAATAGTCACGAAGCAGCAGCCAGACCCTACATGTCTGGTAACTGTGAGTGGGACTGAGGGTGGCCGGGGGTCGGAGGGGTTTGGAGATTTGATCACGTCACAGGATCTATAGCCAATGATAATGCGTCTGACGTATTCTCAAAGTGAAAAAGCGTTATGTTGTTGTTTGTATGGTATCACACTGTTCTCTGTGTCTGTCTACATTACTGCATATATTAAGTATACATGTTTTACTGTCAAAGGTATGCTTCTT
>NC_137024.1:11869715-11939824 GCF_032717465.1 Coenobita brevimanus | reverse complement strand
TAATCTCTGAGTCAGTTGAGAGACAGGGTAGTGGTAATGTGGGTGTAGACCTGATGTCTCACCTACTAGCTGCTTACTAACTAGCAACTGTTGTATATTGGGTTCCGTAAATAGGCGGCCTCAGAGATTTGAGTAATCCAAGGACCAGCCTGGTTCCCAGTTAAAAGTGTAGACCAGACGTCTCACTCGTTGGCCCTACAGGACACAGTATATCCAGGGCTTGTACATACATGTATACCATAAGTTAAGGGGGAAGTTTGAGAACCTTGCAGAGACAGTCCGAGGCTGTGTATGAATTACCTTGTGCAATGTCTCAAGCTGTGGGCCTCTCTGAGGATTCCCGGAGAATGCACATTACCCACATGAGTGTTCACACCCACGGTGGGTGTTAAAACGTGACCTGCCCGAGATTGCGTAGCGATTTTCAGCTTCCTGTATTACTCGTAAGTGTAGAGTTAGGTTAACCAGTAAACTGCCCATTCTAAGCAATTTGTGAATTCAAGAACTGGCACGTTTCCTGGTTAATAATGTTAGGTTAACTAGTAAACTGCCCGTTCTAAGAGATTTGAGTAATTCAAGAATTGGCACATTTCCTAGTTAATAAGCGTTAACCAGTAAGCTATAAGGGTTCTAAGCAATTTGTGAATTCAAGAATTATGTTTCCTGGTTAATAATGACATAAGTACTGATTGCTAGGCAGAGAGAGAGAGAGAGAGAGAGAGAGACAGAAATAACAGTTTTGATGCTCCACCTTAATTCCTTTCGCAGGTGTAGCTGGTGGGTGCAGCATTGCCGTGCAGATCAGCTGGCCGTTCCTGTTGCATGCTGCCGCCCCTTCTCTTCTGCCTCGTCATCATTATTTTACTATAAATTTGTATTACTGTGTCATTTTACACGTAGGTACAGTTACACTACAACTGTCACACCTACACAGTGTATTACATACACTACACTACATAACAATTAGTTGTTAATGTAAATGTAGCGAACTTTCGCTCAGTTTGACCTGAGTACAGGATTTTCACAGTCGTCACGGAGTTTTTCCCTCAAGCTTGTTTCTATTAACGTAAATTCGAGGTTTTTTCGCTCACTGGCGACTGCGACTTTCTCCTGTAGCAGGATAGCACACACACCACAGTGTGAATCTTGTGTGACTGAGTTAGGATTTATATGTATGTATATTGAAATCTTTCTTCTGAAGGAAGAAAGATTTAATTTTCATGGGGCGTAATGTCACGAATCAATTCGCGACATTTCCCTTTTGTGAGAAGCCACGAACTATTAGTGGAAAACTTACTGTGTATCGCTCAGTTAACCGTTTCTCCCTCCATTTCGGAGTAAACTTTTCAAAACATTCGTCACCGTTTTCAAGGGTGACCTATTAGTGCACGTCACTAAGTGCTGTACTGAGAGATACTATTGTTTTTTATTGTTCGCCCCTGCTCATTCGACCGTTAAAAAAATGCGGCCGAGTGCTCCGCTTTTGTTCCCACGACTTACTCAGTCTTGTGTTTGTTGTGACGGAGGAAGGTCCTGTGCCAGCAGTGTGAGAGGTCAGCTAGTACCCCCAAACTCCACTTCACAGTTAATCCAGTCCTCCCACCCCTCGGGTGATACATAGCATTCATCGACCGGTATTTCCTTTTTGTAATCCTAGTTTAAGAGTTTAATTAAGGTGTTTTTCCTAGGCGTAAGTATTTAGCTCGTGTGTGAGTGAGTGCGTCTCATTTAATTTGATTTGAATTGTAACGTTAAATTTATTTTTTGTGATTAATAAATTTAACAGTTCCTTTCTTGAGCTCAATGTAAAGTAAAATCTTGTTTCATTTAATCCAAATTAAGCTTATTTTCCATATAGCTCCTGCTGGCATAAACGTTTGCTTTCATAACTGGTACTTAGACCAGTCTTGTTCTATTAACTTAAAATCCGTTGTGCCAGGAGTTAATGCATCAGCAAGAACCTGATATTATTATTATTAGTATTAGTTATTTATTGTCAGGGGTGATGTAACTTTCTCCAGAGGCTAACAGTACAGTAATTCAGCAATTGTGAGTAATTAGTCTCTGCTGTGTACTGTTGAGAAAGTTTATAAATTCTCGTTCTTAGAGAATCTTAGCAAGTCAGCGTAAAGTAATCGTTGCTTGATGTAGCAAGACAATCATTGTCTCTGCTCTTCATTATTGTTGAATATTGTTATCAATTTAAATAATATTTAACCATCAATATCAAAATTACCCTGATATAAAAACCCCGTGACAAAGGATGGACACCGCATTTGCGGCGTTCCTCCCAGTTAGCAGGGGCATCACAGCAGGCCCCATGCCACTCTATTATCTGGATATATGGTTACCACCCAGCGACGTAAGTGGTTTCCTGGGTTATAGGAAATCATTACACTTGTCACTCAGTGCTGAGACGCCGGAAGTGGAAAGATGAATGATACTGTAGACAGTGAAAGGAAGAACAGGGAGAAATAGGAAGAGAGGAGGGCACAAAAAGAATGATAAAGGTGAACGAAAAGTAGACAGCACTACATCAAGTGCGTGGATGGTGGTTAGTAAAGATAATAATTTGAACCAATCTAAGTTTATTGATAATTAGGGTTGGGATCGGTGCTGGAAACAAAACGTTATATAATTCCATGTTTATACGTTCGAGCGCGCACGCACACACACACACACACACACACACACACACACACACACACACACACACACAAATTAATAAATGAATAACAATAAGAGGAGAACCCCGTTAGTATGTTCTATTTACCTTTTTTTTTTTTTTTTTTTTTTTTTTTTAATCTTCGAGGTCCAGATGTTATCCACTGACTCCTTTAATACAATGAATACTTTATCATGGGTATTTCAGCTACCGCCAAACGATTATATCTGCATTAATCTTGGGATGAACCTTTCGTAGCAGAGTTATGTGATTCATATCTCTTCATTCCGAGGGATTTCCTCCAAGCTAACCCGATCTGTCTGGATGTTGCAAGAATGAAGAAGAAATATCATACTAAAATGTTTACTACAACTGTGCATCGTCTAATTAATTTTCCATGTGAATGTTTATCTGTTGCATGCATTTATTTCACCTATAGGGAGAGTTAACTGGAAGTTTCGTGTTAAACTGTTGTGTACATGTGTATCCAGGTATCAGCTCACCCTTTATGGCTTTAGTTGCATCAGTAGCGGAAACTGAGCACTTACTGCAGTACCCACGCCTTCTGAATCCAGAGAAATGCAAACTGTGTACGATATTCAGGTAAACATCGGACGATTTTATTCAGTTCTAAGAAACCCACCGCATCTAAAAGCATAAAATAATATCTTGGTTACCCTTGTGGCCGTGAATCAAGAACTATGAATTTATACCACCTGCCACCTGACGACCTTAATCCGGTGAAGAGATCCCACAGCAACCAAGGGGATTATAAAGGCACTTAAGACAAACCCAGTTTTCCTTACTGGGTAGTCCAGTTTTAGGTCTTTCACTGAGATGGTGAGTTTCCATATTTATATTAGTGTTACCTGTAGGTGATTATATTCAGCATAGGATACACTTACGGAACTGGAAGGTTAGGTAGAGTCGTCATTATCTCATTTACTACAAGGCGGCCTCCTTATCTGAATAATTTGCTGGAAGGGGGGACAAATGAAAAATACAACTGACATCGTATTGAAGGAGTGAATATCAGTACGCACAAAATGTTTTAATAACAGCAATGTGGAAGGTTGTCTCCCCCACCCATCAGGCCCTGCGTCTTTGAACCACTGGGAAAACTAGGAAACCTGCCTATAGTACTTCGGCTGACACCAGATGATTTTGTTCAGTCAAAAAAAAAAAAAGTCGAAAGTTTTCAAAATACTTTGAATTAATGTTGTCTTCAATGTGTATACGTAGAAAAATTCTGTTTATGCGTCATTAAACTATTTCTTCAGTTAAGAGAAATTCTAGTTAATAAAAAATTATCTAAGACACGTTAAAAGACCAAATACAACCCACACGTACTGTATGAGGCCATTCACATTCCCCACTGCTCCACAATGCTATTGATTGGTGTACTGACCGGCGTCAAGTAACGGTAATGATCGGTGATCACTGCACTCCTCATCCCCGCTGCTCCGTAAAAAGGCAAATATTATACAAGGAGGTATGGTATATGGACATGCTGTCAAAAAAACATGCTCTATTTCATTCAAGGGCATGCTGATCCTCATAAGCAAGCAACACACAGGTTTCATTTCCATACACGGTAGTCTATTCCTGTTACCCGGTAAATTGCTATCAAAAGTTAGCGAAACTGTTACGTAAGTTACTAACTTCAATCTCGATGATATGATGATACATTTTTTGTCTTCATGTTAGTGACTCCACTGTCACAATCATCATAACCACCACCATTATAAAACAATTTCACACTAATGTATGGGTAGCTAGAGATTACATACCGTTACCCATGATGTACATGAACGTGAGATATTTACCTACTGACAATCCTGCCTCTCAACCACGTTCGCATTATAAAATTTTATGCGTATATATTTTGTATTCTCACAGTGCACATGCAAGACAAGCCAGGTGTAAGTAAAAGTTACTGGCTAAAAGAAAAATTCCAATTTCCCAGCCGTCGATTCAATCAGTTTATGCAAACGCTGGAAGGGGTTCTAACAGTAAATTTTCACTCATCACTGGCATAGGAACATCTCGTGATGCAAGTAGTCTCTCTGACAAATTTCAGGTTGGTTTAGTGGGCAAAAGAGCCATTAACTGAAGCGAGTATATGTTAAATAACGGGGACTGGACGGCGGTCTTGAGACCGACGGATCCAATCCCCCCTTGGGACTGAATTGCAACTGAACGTAGAAACTGTAAGTTTATACTTTTATCTTCTCTCAAACATTTACCAAAATGGGAGCATTCACAAACTTCCGGAAACTGCCAATTCTCACCTGACAACCTAATTTGAAAAATAAAATTGCAGTCAACTAAACTACTGCCTCGTATGTGCTTCCCCTCGCACTATGTTCATAGGTATAATTTTATGAACATGTTTACCCAGTAAGAAGAGGAAAAGAAGCTCCAGTTTGATGAAGCTGAAGGGGATCACTAAATTAACCTAATATACCCTTTAAACCTTGGAACAAACATTGTTCATAGCTCAAAAGTGATTATTCACACTTAGTCATTTCCTTTTAATATAATTTTAATCAAATAAAGCTTTCAGACATTTATGCCTATATCATCATCATCATCATCATCATCATCATCATCATCCAATCCTACATCGCCCCATGAGGAGCGTAGGAGCCCGGGGCAAGGCAAGTTGGTCCTGACATTTAAGATGAGAGTGACCAGCCTCATCCATCCGTGAGTGGTATTACGTGAGCAATATACTCCAACCACCCTCTGGGTATAAACCTTCACCGGCTCAATCCGATTGAAGCGCCGTAATTACTCACTAAACCACCAGGCGCCAAGAATCGGTTGTATGGTTACCACCCAGCATAGTATATCGTTTCCTGGTGTACAGGAAACCATTTGGCTTGTCACTCAGTGTAGAGTCACCCACAGGTAGAAGGAAGAGGAAAGAATGAAGGAAAGAAAGAAGAGGGGGTGTAAAGTCACCCGCAGACAGAAGCATGAGGAAAGAATGAAGGGAAGAAAGACAGAAAAGGATGGAAGGAAAGAAGGATGGAGGAGAGGAAAGGGCAGACACCCGAGAGCAGCACTACATCGAGTGAGTGGATGGTGAGCGCCCCCACTTACGACATAATATAAAATTATATATAAAATTATATATATATATATATATATATATATATATATATATATATATATATATATATATATATATATATATATATATATATATATACGACAAAGCACAACCATTCCGGCTAAGAATTATCGTAGTAATTGGACAAGATATAAATACGAATTCAGATTTGTTCAGTGTGGTGATACATTACTGCATTTATAACAGTCTTGATTAATGGCAGATATAATTTCGCCGTATTCCAGTATTTGCCACTTAAATATTCTCTGCTATACAGTAAAAGAAGAATATTAACAATGATGACCTTACATAGGAATAATAATGACCATCTAATACTCAAAATAAAGGAGTATAACACTTGGAGTTCCAATGCTCATACAATGTGATATTGTTTTCCTTTTAAACATGACAAAGAAATACTGTACAATCTCTCTCTCTCTCTCTCTCTCTCTCTCTCTCTCTCTCTGTATATATATATATATATATATATATATATATATATATATATATATATATATATATATATATATATCAACATAAAGTCGTTTGGTTCCAATATAATTAGAGGAATCAGATGAAGATTATATGTACACATCCGCGTAACGTTTTGTTGTTGTCTTCCTGGAAACATCGGTATTTGTGATTTAGGTCGGCAGCTTCGTTTTTGTATGATTTCGGCTTCATAAATTATTATTATTTTCTTTTTAACTAACAATAAGTACATTCTCTTCAACACTTGCCAGATGAAACATTAATCTCTCTGATAACTAAATGATAAGTATTTGAAAATAAACTTGCAGCAGGACTTCTAATATTATGTAATGAATGCTAATCGACCATTTGTTTTATACATTCTAGTGGGTAATTATTGCGCTCCAATCAGATTGAGCCAGTGAAGGTTTATATCCAAGGGGTGGTTGGGGTTGATTGCTCATGTAATGCCACTCAGGGATGAGTGAGGCTGGTCACTCTCATCTTAAATGTCGGGACCAAATACCTAGCCAGGGGCTCCTACGCTCCTTCATGGGGCAATGTAGAACTGGTTGATGATGATAACTGTTCTGCAGTGTTTTGCTAGACCATATATACATTTGTTTTTTTGCTTTTTTAGTTAGTTCTTTTTACGCGGTGGGGCACTAACCCACCACCAACCCATTTAGTCGCCTCGTACGACAAGCAGGGATACTGGGGGAGTATTCTTGAAACCCCCCTACCCCCAGGGGGGCCATATATACATAATTGGTATTAAAACCAATTATTACAGAACTGAAGAATTTATATACCATTCATCACTAAACATCATGGAAGGGATTTTAGGAAACGTGTGACTGTGCAAGCAGGGAGGAGTTGGGCGAGTGCCTAATTATATTACCCAGTGATCATTGGCAATCCCTCAGTTTGTGAATGTTCCCATTAACAAATCTGAGTGAATATTAGCGACAAATACGACAAAGCGCAACCATTCCCGCTAAGAATTATCGTAGTAATTGGTCAAGATATAAATACGAATCCAGAGTTGTGCAGTGTGGTGATACATTACTGCATTTATAATAGTCTTGATTAAAGGCAGAGATAATTTCGCCGTATTCCAGTATTTGTCATTTAAATATTCCCTGCTATAAAAGAAGAATATTAACAATGATGACCTTATATAGGAATAATAATCACCATCAAATACTCAAAATAAAGGAGTATAACACTTGGAGTTCCAATGCTCATATTATGTGATATTGTTTTCTTTTTAAACATGACAAAGAAATACTGTACAATAATCAAAATACAAGAAAGTATTAACGTGCTACATACAGAAATATATGCAGGTTAGGAGGAGATCTAAAGAGCGTCCAATGGTAGGCTGATGGCAGTACAAATCCTGTATATCATATATCTGCCATCTCATTCATGGAGGTCGATTCATTCAAGGACTGGGATGCTGCTGAGGCCTTAAGGTCTATCCAAACCAACAGGCATCACCGTTTATTCTAACTTCGTCCTTCACGCAACAATCGATATACCACAAGAAATTCTTACCATAATTATAATGACTTGGGATGTAATGCAAAACTGTCTCAAGAACTCACGCATCATTATCAACCACTTCAGCTGGATGACTTTCCTGTATTCTATTCTTACGTTTTTACCAGCTTACGATTTTACTGGAAGGTCTGATATGAACTTAATTAACCCCTTCATCAAAAGAGAGGTCTTTAATAAGCTGATTAATACCATCTGGTAGGGTAATTGCAAGACTGAAACTGAAAAGCGTCGTAGTACTGGAGGGGTTTATGTTTGATCTGAGACACCTTGAGCATGATCGCTGATTTTAATTCCCTCAGTTCCGTGACGCCTTTCAATTTTATTTTATAATCGATTATATTTTCGACGGAAAGCGATTAATTAAGAGAAAATCTAACTCCTTTAACTCTCTCTTAAGTAGAGCAAACTTACCTTGCATTAACGGGAAAAAGAAACATCATCTATCACAATTAATCAGGCTTTATATGGAAAGCAAATATAATATGGCCGCTGATTTTAACCTTTTCATTGCGTAGGGATTCCCCAGCTGAATGAAATGGTCTATGGGCAATGACTTTACGAAACAAAGCTTATCCTTCGCAGTGAAAGGGATAGAGGGATGTAGAAACAACATTTATTCTTGCGCTGCGTAGGGACTATCTCTGCTGAAAAAGAGAAATCGTGTGAGGGTAGCCAGAATAAAGGGCGCATTCAGTTACTGCAGCTGAAGGAAGTGTTTGATAATGAGGAAGAGAAACCAAGAATGTCTTTCTGAACCATTTCATAGAGACACCGTGTACGATATTAATGTACGAGTAGGTGAGTATGATCGCTGACATTAAAGATTGAAATGGAAAGGAAATGTAAATATGAAGTCAGTTTAATGTTTGTCAATAAATTTAAATGCAAAAATAATCACTAAACAGTAAATGAAAATATAATTCTTGACGTTCTCTCCGGTACGGTGCCAAATTTATTAATATATTCTTGCTACCCGCAGACGCTGGCATTCAGCTTAGGAGAGCATTCTAAACTAGAGGAGTTATATACAGCCTTTAGATATCTCTCTCTACTTACAAGACTTTCTACTTAGCTGAGTAAATGTACAGTACCATTACACTAAGATGAGTTTTACTATTTTATACCTTATGATTTTATTCAATTAGGGAAGGACCTTTGGCACTGAAAGGGTTAAGGAATGTAATTATCTAACTTCTCCAGTGGGAAAATATATCCTGATAAGAATACAATCCCTACAAGATCTCAGGAATAAACTAAAGAGAACATCAGTTTCAAGGGGTTAAAGGCAGCTGCTGTGAACCTGTTCCACTCACTGCCATACAGAGTCATTTTGTGGCTGACCCTGGAGACCTGATAGTATTCGTAATTCTTGCTTAGTGACACAATTCGCAAATCACACATTCATTATCTTTTGTATGATACGTAACTGTAATGTCAACATCACCTCTATCATACAAGAGGATATTAACTGCACTACGATGACGTCTTTTTCATGTCAAACTTCACTACGATGACGTCTTTCTCATGCCATTCTTCCTACTTCCAATTATTTAATTTAGCACAAGGGAAACACTTCAAGGTGTCACGTGTAGCCTGCAATGACCACTCTACAGTATAGGCAGCCGTCTCTCCCAAGCTGAATAATATCATGTGGTCGTAGCATGATGGAATAAAAAGCCGTTACTGCGCTGAAGAGGTTAGTCCCGCGCACGACGGAAGTCCAGGGAAAGGAACGCCATATATTTTTTTTTTTTCTTAATAACAGAACGGAGGAAGGAAAAACAAACAAATATAAAAACAATGATCCATACACCAGCTTACTGGTGTCCTCTGTTCATAAAACATCTGTAACAGTTAGACTTGAACAGCTGTGGGTAGAAATTTGGAGGGAAACAACTCTGGGGAAGTGAGTTCCAGAGAGATGCAGTTCGGGGAATGAAAGAATTCTGATAGGCAGAAGCTCTGCAATATGGCTGAGTGACATTCCAGTCATGAGCGCTACCAGATGCCCGTGTAGCACGAGGGAAGGCATGGAGAGGTGGCACCATGGACGAAACTTAGTCTGAGCATTTGCCATAAAAATATCTGTAAAATAATGCAAGGGAGGCAACATTCCTTCTTACTTGCAGGGGAGGTAGTTTATTTGTAACGGCAGGGTTGTTAATAATTCTAACAGTTTCGTTCTGAATTCTGTCTAGTTGTTTTAATGCAACCTCTCCACATCCATTCCACATGGGTGGGCAATATTCAAGCTGAGTGCGCACATGACTCTTATAAATTATAGCTAACTGCTCATTAGCGAAGTAGTTACTGACTCTGTACAATAATCCAAGTTTTTTGAGCGGTTTTAGCAAGTGATCAAACATGAGAGGTCCAGCTAAGGGCATTGTTAAATGAGACGCCAAGAATTTCAATACTTTTGGAGATGGGAATATTAGTAGCACAGAAGGTAATGTACGAATCTGGCAATATATGTCTATTAGTAAATTGTATATATTTAGTTTTACTAGCATTAACTGAGACATTCAGATGTACAATACACTGATAAGGAACTAGTGTTACAGAACCTCCATACTGCCACAGGAATTTTAACGTGCCATGTAGAAACTGCTCTGAAAAGGAAGGCGACAGAAAGCCTCCAAAGCCCAAGGAAACATTGCCGTGGTACACAAACAAATATTTGGTAGGGAAGAGGAGCTAAGAAACCTCCAATGCCCATGTCAAAATTACCGTGCCATCTACAGAAATAAAATGCCAAGGAAGGGCTGGCAAGACGACCTTTTACGAGCCACATATAGAAATAGACTGGTCAGGAAATGTACTCTTGAGCCATTATGCCCACGGAAGTACGACCCTTAGATCAATGATCATTACCCCCAAACGACCCAGTCTTTGTACGTGCCAGCCTACCAAGTGCAGGTGATAATGGCGCACTGTTACTCACCGGCATTTTTTTATCGTAATATTGGTGTACAGTCGGTCAATAATCTCGTGGGGTTAGATGTGAGGGGAGGGGGGGCACCAGAGTGTTAAAATTACGAGTGTATCAGATGGGATGTAGGTGGTTATGAAGTATGGGGAGGGTAATTATTTTCTGAGGGAAGACAGTCAGTTTGTGGGGGGTACAACTACTTGATGGTAATTGACAAGAATGTTTGGTGAGTGGGTGATTTATTTCATAGGGAGTGGTTAGGGATGAATGGGTAGTGTGTTAGCTGGCAGGAGCACCGTATTAATGGAAATACTAACTACACAGTATGTTAAAATATAGATTGAACGTTTGCAGTTAACATGCCCACCCATGTCAGGCGTGTACAAGTCGGTTAAACACACACACACACACACACACACACACACACACACACACACACACACACACACACACACACCTATCTATCTATCTATGGTATCTATCTATATCTGTCTATCTTTCTATCTACTATATCTATCTATCTCTCTCTCTCTCTCTCTCTCTCTCTCTCTCTCTCTCTCTCTCTCTCTCTCTATATATATATATATATATATATATCTATATATATATATATATATATATATATATATATATATATACGTCACACTGTGCATGTGTGTGTCAGTGCGTTTGGTCATTTCGTTCACTAGAGCGATAATAGAGTCTCTTTGCATTAAGTAGGGGTAAGTCCAGGGAGTGTCAGAAAATTACCCAACAAAAATTTTGGCGCTCGCGCGCAACACGAAGGAGCAAAATTGTCGCAAATCGCGACAAGCGACAATGTCTGTCTATGCATTTGTTCGTTTCTTTCACAAGAACGGTAATATATATCAACTAAATGCTTTTCCATTAGATTATGGCAAATTCAGGGAGGGTCAAAAAGTATGGAAAAAATGACGATCGTGCGTGGCGCGACGGGGCGAATTGTCGGAAAACGCGAGACGAGAAAATATACGAAAATATTTTTTTGAAATTTGTTGCCAGAATTGGTCATTGTTGTCTCAATAAAGGCATGGGAACAAAGATAATGGTATTTGCAAACATTTGGTGATGGAAAGGTTATATATACATATATATATATATATATATATATATATATATATATATATATATATATATATATATATATATATATATATATATATATATATATATATATATAATTTTCAACGTACCATACACACTTCAACAAATGAACAGCTATTGAACAAATGTCAGCGAAATCAATAACAACACACAAATAAAACAAAAAAAAACTAAGAGATAAACATAAATGTATACTTTTCTGCATGCCAAAATAACACCACATATCCAAGGAAACTGTGAGGAAAATATTTCATCACGAATCAACATACACAGAAACCACGAGCAATTTTCTTGCAGCCGATTTTTGACAAAGCTCTGGAAAAATAAAAATAAAAATACATAGCGCGCAGAGAACTAGACGTTCAAGAAGTCGTAAAATCGAGCCCAGTAGTTTGTGATGCCGTCAGGCGTTTTGACGGTGCTCGTAACATTTTGAAGGCAATGTTATGTTGGAGTCGGGGAGAAGGCGACGATGTTTTGTGTGTGTGTGTGTGTGTGTGTGTGTGTGTGTGTGTGTGTGTGTGTGTGTGTGTGTGTGTGTGTGTGTGTGTGTGTGTGTGTACACCAATGAATGAATGACGTCAATTATAAATCAGTTGATGACAGGGATAACATTCGCCTTGGTTATGAACACCTGCAAGAACCTAACACCTAATCCTGACACCCACTGACTGCATTTTTGACGACATAGGCGACAGTGTTGACACTTGAATTACCAGCATGCCTTTGAGATGTCTGTTCCCGTTATCGCCACACTATATTCTATTCAAAAGAAATCTCAAAACAAATCTCGTACTGTGACAAGGATGATGGAGGTTGTATAATTCCTGCTGTTCATAGCATCTCTCCCAAACTGAATGAAATCGTATTTATATTGCAGATATTAGCCTTTTGCTGACGGTAAAAATTTTAATTGTTTTATTCATACTGCCAGGATATCATTCAAATTATGAAAAGTTTTGCATATAATATATAAAGGGATATAAACAATGTCCGTTAATATCCTTCCAGTACAACGGTATAAAGGGATATAAACAATGTCCGTTAATATCCTTCCAGTACAACGGTATAAAGGGATATAAACAATGTCCGTTAATATCCTTCCAGTACAACGGTATAAAGGGATATAAACAATGTCCGTTAGTATCCTTCCAGTACAACGGTGTCTTGCTTACGTTATTCCTGCCGACGTTTCCATATTTCACTTACCTCTGGACAAACCCATCGCATACGACTTAATGAAGGCAATAGGCAATACGTAACCTATCAAGTTCTTCGAATTTTCCCTTATTTGAATGTAACAGTCTTGAAGTAGCAAGGACAATCCCCTCCATAATATATATATATATATATATATATATATATATATATATATATATATATATATATATATATATATATATATATATATATATATATATATCAACAGTTACTTCATCAAACAAGGTACGAGGCTATGGCACACCTAATGTCTGACTTGGCTCGTATTTCTGACTGGGGTAAAAATAATCTGGTTGATTTTAATGCATCAAAGACTCAGTTTTTAGACCTATCAACCTGACAAAATATTCCTCAGGTATACCCACTAATGTTTAATAATATTCAGCTTAATCCTGCATCATCTTTGAACATGCTTGGGGTTTCATTTACTCGGGACTTATCTTGGAAAGATCATATTACATCTCTTGAAAAATCTGCTTCCAAGAGATTAGGTGTGCTAAGCCGCCTCCGTTCCTTCTTTACCCCTGCACAATTGTTGACTCTATACAGGGGTTTTATCCGCCCCTGTGTGGAGTACAACTCTCATGTGTGAGGAGGCTCCCCACATACAGCTCTTCTCAATAGGGTGGAGTCAAAGGCTTTTCGTCTCATTAACTCTCCTCCTCTTACTGACTCCCTTCAATCTCTGTCTCTTCGCCGCACTGTTGCATTTTTATCTCTTTTCTATCGCTACTTCAATGGTCACTGCTCCTCTGAACTGTCTGCATGCATTCCTCCACCTCTACGACGAGCGCTTAGCACCCGTCTAGCAGCAAACTCTCATCTCTTTTCTGTCCAGCTCTCTAATGCAAGAGTTAACCGTTACTCAGAGTCTTTCATTTATGCAACAGGTCAACTCTGGAACTGTGTTCCTCTGTCTGTATTTCCTGCTTCCTATGATCTCTAGTCTTTCAAACGCAGTGTGTCCAGGCATCTCGAAATGATCGGATCTTGAATTTGGCTCTCTCTTGTATTTTGTTTTTCTCTTGGAAGGAACAATAATTGCGGGCTCGCGGCTTTTGGTTCCTTCTTCCTCGCATAAAAAAAGATAGATAGATAGATAGATAAACAGATAATAGATAGATAGATATACTAAAGTTTATACATATTTATACCCCTATGATGAAAGGGTAAAACTGTGGTATGAAAAGAAATATAGTGTTTTAAATTAAGCTCGTGACACCTTGATCAAAATGTAAAACTCGTTGTCAGGCTCAGTTAATCACTTCAACTGAATGATTCATTCTGCATTTCTTATTGCTACCATGCGATTTTATTCAGCTCACAACAGATCTCTTGTGTAAGTGTTAATCAAGACAATACCTGACCTATCCAGTTCTATAAGTCTCATAAACTGCATAACATAGCCTGAGGACAGGAAGAATAAAATATAATCGCAGTTACGGGGTTCATGGAGTAACATAATTAAAAGAAAAAAAAATCTGGCAGTAGTAGTAGTGGTTGTGCCTCTGTAAGAAAATACTTCTTTCCGTGTGACGTATTTTGTATTGTTGTTGCTATATCTCCCTCTCGCCGTCCCCTCTCTCATGCATCTCACAACACATACAAAATCCCTGTCAGTCTTTCGTTCTCCTATCTCGCTCATCATCATCATTATCATCATCATCATCATTATCATCATCATCAATATCGCCACTTGCATTTATTTTTAATGTTTTTTTTTTTTATTTCTGCTGAAACTAAAAGCTACGTTGCATGGCTTTTTCTTCAACACGCAAGCTATAAATTGAACAAAGCACACGTTCATGATGATTTATGAGCATCAAGTGTTTCAGAATCTGTCATATAAATTTAATGAATCAAGTGTTTCAGGAAAACTAATTTACGAGGGGCCATTTCCACTTAGGCCTGGCAGCCAATAAACCTTAAAATGAATCTTTTTTTGTCTTTTGCTTCTATTTCTCTTTAATCTGGCGTTGGTTGTAACCTGGGCTCCCTGAGCGACCAACACAGCTGCACTGTGGAGGTGGTGTGTTTTCAGTGTAGCCGATTAACTTGTGTGGTATGAAGAACAGAATGGTCGTGATTACTGTGAGGAGGAGCAGGAGGGGAATGAAATACTGTTTAATTACAGTAAGAAATCTAAAAGAGGAAAAAAAAATTTGAGGAGGGGGAAAGAGCATATGTATCTATCTGTCTATAACTACCTATATATCTATATCTACTGTATATCCACGAACCTTTTCATTCATTCATTCAATCATTCTCTCCCTTTCTCCCCCGCCCCCCCCTCTCTCTCTCTCTCTCTCTCTCTCTCTCTCTCTCTCTCTCGACTATTCCAGATGTTTTCTCATTCTAATTCTTCCCTTACTCATCCTTCTTATCAGACTCTTTTTTCCTTCCTTCATTCCGTCTTTATTTCCTCCAACAAGACTTTCCCCTTCATCCGTTCCAGTGTGCACGTCATTCAAGGCGGCTCAGGACCCATCTTATGACCCTTCACTTTCAAGAGCATTGGGATCTTAGCGACTCCCCGTCCAATCCTCTGCTCCAACACACTCACACTTTTACTGCCATTTCCTCCTCGCAGCAATCACACACATTATCAGTTTTGTTTCACTCATTTTACAATACATCCTTGTTCAATTTTCTTTCTCGCTCTACAAGAATATAAAGCATTAATTCTCTGTCTTGTTACTACACTACATTCATACATTTAGCCTTATTGCGATTTCCATTATTTGGGGCGGTAAAAATGCTCTGGATTTAGAGGCATTATGCCACCACAGCCACTGACTCCACCGCCGCACATCACAGCTTCTGGACATTGTACCTCAGTTACTGGATAACCCTTGTTTACCCAACAGTACACACACAAACAGCATGAGGTAAATCATAAGTCTACTGAGTTCCAAAACCGTAGTCTCTTCCTCCCCTACCCCCTTCGTGTACACTACCTCACTATGCATCACAGTTTGTCAACGCCAACCTCTAGGTGTGGAACTTTACAAACATACAGGAACTAGTGTATACGAAAGGCTAAATCTTCACATTTTCAAGTTTCTAGATCCCTCACCCTCCCCTTAATCATCAAAACTTGTATATCCCGTATCTCGGTTTAGTAACCATGTAACTGTCATATTACTGACTTGGTTATATATATATATATATATATATATATATATATATATATATATATATATATATATATATATATATACTGTAGGGTGGTCCTTAATTCTCAGCTTTTAAAATTTGCTTCAGCTACTGCAGGACTTCGTTCCTACTGATAAAAAAAATTGTGTATGCAAATCTTCATGCTTATTAGATCATTTTAACTGGTGCCGCATCACGTTCAAAGTTATATTATTATTCCGTATAATAATGTTAATTGTGTGTGTGTACGCGCCAACGCAAGATCGTGCAAGCAGAGTGAGAGAAGAGTTCGGGACAAATGTTGAAGTGTGCATGGAAAAGTTTGGAAGGATTGAGAGAGTGTTTTTGATCGGTGATATGAATGGTAGAGTAGGGAATATGAAGGTGGATGAAATAGTTGGTGAGTGGGGTGTGCCTGCTGAGATAGATGAGAATGGCAGTGCGTTAGTGGACATTTGTGCTGGGAGGGGGTTGGTGATAGCCAATACCCTCTTCAGGCACAAAATAATCCACAGGTATACATGGCGAGTGATGAGAAGGGTGGGTGGTGAACTGAATGAAAGGAAGGCAATGATTGATTATGTATGTGTGGATGAAAGGATGCGAAAATGTGTAATGGATGCAAGAGCTTATAGAGGTTGGGGGAGTGGACTTTCTGACAACTACTTGGTGGTGGCCAGAATCAAGATCCAATTAGGATGGAGAAATAGAAGAAGGGAAGGACGGGAAGAAGGAGTATTTGTAAGGAGAGTGGAAAGGTTACAAGAGGATGAGAAAAAGGCAGAGTATAAGAGAGAATTGGAGGAACGATTGTCCAAATATGAATTGGAGCAGATGGGGAACGTGGAAGGTGTATGCAGGATATTCACAGAAGAAATATGTGCAGCATGTGATGTGGTGTGTGGGATGAAGAGAAGACAGAGGGGTGTGCAAGGAATAGCGTGGTGGTATGAAGAGGTGAGACAGGCTGTGGCACAAAAGAAGAAAACATACAATGAATGGATGAGAAATAGGGGCGTGGAAGAAGTTGAGAGGCGGAAGAGAGAGTTATATGTAGAAAGAAAGAGAGAGATGAAAAGATTAGTAAGAGAGAGTAAGAAGAAAGCGGATGAGGAATTTGGAAGGAACTTGACTGTAAAGTGGAAGGACTGTAAGAAAATGTTCTGAAAAGAGGTGAAAAGAGTAAGACAGGGTGGAAGTGAAGTTAGCAGGGGAGTGAAAGATAAAAATGGTAGATTACTAGTGGAGAAGGGAGAAAAAGTGAGCAGATGGAAAGAACACTTTAAGGAATTGTTGAACATAGAGGATGGAAGTAATGCGAGTATAAGTGGCTGGGGAATGGCTGGGAGAAGGAGGGAGGTAAGAAGACAGGAAGAAATCAGTAGGATAGAAGTTGTGGAAGCAATGAAGAAAGTTAAATTGGGGAAAGCCCCAGGAATTGATGGAGTGTGTGGTGAAATGTTGAAGCATGGGGGAGAGATAGTAGTAGAATGGATGTGGAAAATGTGCAGATTGGCTTGGGAGGAAGGTAGAGTCCCGGAGGATTGGAAGTCAGGTATAATTATTCCCTTGTACAAAGAAAAAGGGGAAAAAGAAGTGTGTGGTAATCATAGGGGCATCTGTCTTCTTAGTATAATAGGAAAAGTGTATGGTAGGATACTTATTGACAGGGTTAGAGAAAGAACAGAGGAAATAGTTGGAGAAGAACAGGGAGGCTTTTGGAAGGGAAGAGTTGTGTGGATCAGATAATCATTCTTAGATCTTTAGTGGAAAAGTTTCTAGAGAAGGGAAAGAAGTTCTATGCAGCTTTCATGGATCTGAAGAATGCATATGACAGGGTAAAAAGTATTAAGAATATATGGAGTAGATGGGAAGTTGTTGAATGCTGTGAAGAGTATGTATGATCGTGCTAAGGCTGCAGTGCGTGTGGATTGTGAACTGAGTGAATTTTTCTCTTTGAAGGTTGGGTTGAAACAGGATGTGTCATTTCTCCATGGTTGTTCAGTCTTACATGGATGGGGTAATAAATGAGGTACAAGGTAGGGTAGTGGATGTTGGAGTGGCCCTGGTGAGAGAGGGTAGTGTTTGGAAACTCCCAGTACTGCTGTTTGCAGATGATACTGTGTTGTTGAGTGAAGACGAAGGAGAGCTGCAAGGCTTGGTGGATGAGTTTGGGAGAGTGTGTAAGAAACGGAATCTAAAGGTGAATGTAGGGAAGAGTAAAGTGATGGTCTTTGAGAGAGGTGAAGTCAGTGAATGTACAGCGAGGTTGGATGGTGAGGAATTGGAAAATGTGAGTACGTTTAAGTACTTGGGTAGTGTGATGAGTAAAGATGGAAGTTTGGAGGGTGAAGTGCTTGAAAGGGTACAGCAGGGAAGAAAAGTTGCTGGTTCCTTGAAAGCATTGATAAGAAGCAGGGAAGTGAGCATGGAAGAGAAAAAGTTACTACATGACAGTATTGTGATACCAACTCTAACGTATGGAAGTGAAGCTTGGACGTTGCTGGAAGGACACAAGTCAAGAGTGAGAGCAGTGGAAATGAGTTATTTAAGAGGAGCCTGTGGAGTCGCATGGAGAGACAGGCTGACAAATGAGGATATAAAGGAGCGTTGTGGTGTGGATGTGGATGTGATAGGAAGCGTTAGGAGGAATACACTGAGGTGGTTTGGCCATGTGGAGAGGATGGGGGGTGAAAGACTGACGAAGAGAGTGTATGTGAGTGAGGTGGAGGGGGGAAGAGGGAGGGGGGGGCCGAGGATGAGATGGAGGGATGGGGTGGAGAGGTATATGAGAGAGGGGGGTGTGAGTTGGGAGCGGGGCAGTGAAATGGCGGGGGACAGGGCGACGTGGAGGCGATTTGTTTGTGGCCACCCCGAACGGGATTGAGGCGTCTGGCAATAGATAGATAGATAGTTAATATGCCATTGGGTTACTTAGATCCCCTACCCCCTCACTGACGGGGAGGAGGGAGTATCATGGGAACCCAACTCCCACTCATTGTTGTCAAGTTTTATGGCTTGTAATTGCTACCAGCTGTTGCCTTCTTCGCATCTGGATACACTTGCCTGTGTTGCTCAACGACCTGGAGAAGAAACTGCCGCTGATCTTCGTTCTTGGTCAATACTGGATTAAACTCTTGAATCAATGCTACCCCTCTTTCAGCAAAGTCATTTGTTACCTGTAGCCCCTGGATGACGCGCTCAACTTCCTTGGAATTCTCACGACTTTCCCATGTGGATGGATCGAATTCTAGGAATGAAAGAGGAAGGCCAAGCAGTGTGAATATCTTGGTGTTACTGATTACAAAACTTTAAACTGTTTTCTGATTCAGTGCTGTCGCCTCAACTTCAACTGTAGCTCTCTTTAGTTGATCTTTGCTTCATTCTTCGTTAAAAACTTTATAGATAAGTTCCTCCACGCTTCTAGGTTAACTACGATTTAGTACATTGTCTTTCCTTTTTGGGGGGAGGTCAGCTTCATTTTATTGCCGAACCACTCAGCATCCAATACGGTCTTGTCAGAGTTTCAGTTTCCTATTTTGCTGAACCACTCAGCTTCAAAATAGTCTTGTCACGGTTTCTGGTCCGTGTCTCGTTTTATTTATTTATTATTACTTTTTTTTTTGTTCCATTGCCTACCAATTTGTGCCTATCACTCTCCCTTTTTAATGATATTTTTCCAACTTTCTGAACCACCTTTTTCAGCTGGTTTGTAGTGTTTTGTTTTCATAATTTTACCATTTTATTACCACCGATCCCTTTGCCTCTCTCAATCCCTTTTTCTGATTGTTATTATTTCTAACTTTCGCTTTCTTAACGGCTCATTTATTGCAGTACTTTTTTCACTCTGAATAGTGCAGTATCGTTTTTTCAACAATTCCACCGTCATTCCTTATCATTGTATTTACAGTATGCTTTATCCCTTTGACTCTGACTATTGCTTTATAGTATTTCTTCCAGCCTTTCTTTATCGCACTTTTTTTTCCCCCGTTCACTCTCGCATCTACTTTCAGAGCTAGTTTTTCGAGCTACGTTGACAAGATTACTGTTCGATATTTTTTAAGGTGACTTAAATACTTTTTCCCGACAGTCGACTCTTATAATCATCCCTTTTTTTGTTATTTTTCAGACTCGTTCATTCTTCCGTTATAATCCTCCGCCTTTAGCTGTTCTTTTTTCTGTCTTCATTTGTATTTCACTTTTGATATCTTGTTTCTTTCATGATTTTCTCTTGTGTTTCCTTGTTAGTATTTTTTTCAACCTTTGTCTATCGTTCTTCCCATCTGTTACTCATTTTTGCTTGGGCATATTGTAATCCGCTTTTTCGTATTTTTAAATTCTTCCCCCTCGTGGTTATTTTTCAACATTTTTATTTCAACTTTTATTCGCTAACCATTTGTTTTTCTTATTTAGCATTTTTCATTACTATTCTCTTCCAATCACGCTTCTCTCTCTCTCTCTCTCTCTCCTTTATTTTATTTTTTTTCTTGATATATCACTTGTTTCAGTATGTCTCAACCATTAATAGAAAAAAATATATATTTCTTCAACGTATGCCTCTAGCAGTTGTTTCACCCTCTTTTTTAAGCTAATTTTGTGTGTGTGTGTGTGTGTGTGTGTGTGTGTGTGTGTGTGTGTGTGTGTGTGTGTGTGTGTGTGTGTGTGTGTGTGTGTGTGTGTGCATTTCCCACCTAGTATGAGAATAGTCTGGCTGAGTAACAAACTTTTTAAAGTCATACAAAAATCTACAGTCAGCACTAACAACCACGTGAAGCGTGCATGTCAGAGTGTTATTTCCTGATACAACATTAACCTCTGACGAGCACACACACACACACACACACACACACACACACACACACACACACACACACACACACCAACTGCAACAAATTCCGGCGGCAATGCACGGATCAGTTAAAAGGACAAGGGGGAAATAAAAAACAGCAGCACTCAAAAAGCATCGCACTTCAGTAAATAACCATGCACCAGTACGCACGCATTCACACGCGCTTGTATTCAAGGGAAAATATTGGCAGGAGCTTGCGGTGTGTTTATAATAAGGGTGTTGGGCTGGGAGTTAGTGTTGGTTTGAGATTTTTTTTTTTTTTTTTTTTAAGTGTGCGCGCTCTCTGACATGATTTTGTTGGTATCGTTCAGTTAGCCTATCTCGTGCAAGGAAGAAGGAATCAGAAGCTGAAATCGTGAAGAAACTTTTACAATAAGTAAATAAATAAATAAATAAGGGTGAAAGCATGATTCATTCATTTCCAAATGCCTGACCGCTCTGCAAATATATGAAAAACGTCTTGACACTGTGTTATGAAGTAAAAACAGAGACCGAAATAATCTCTCTCTCTCTCTCTCTCTCTCTGACGTATTTCACACCAAGCAGGACAAGTCGCCAGCCGTGGTTAAGTTCCCCTGTGCCCCTCCAGTGGTGTGGCCGTCTATGTTGCCCAGGCTTGTTTTTTTGCCGCCCACACCTCAAGCTGTAATTGCCACGTACCTAAGATATCGCATATTCTACCACTGTGCCTGAACGCGATACACCTGCCATACCCCAGCAGACCTGATTGGGGTGTGTGTGTGTGTGTGTGTGTGTGTGTGTGTGTGTGTGTGTGTGTGTGTGTGTGTGTGTGTGTGTGTGTGTGTGTGTGTGTGTGTGTGTGTGTGTGTGTGTGTGTGTGTGTGTGTGTGTGTGTGTGTGTGTGTGTGTGTGTGTGTGTGTGTGTGTGTGTGTGTGTGTGTGTGTGTGTGTGTGTGTGTGTGTGTGTGTGTGTGTGTGTGTGTGTGTGTGTGTGTGTGTGTGTGTGTGTGTGTGTGTGTGTGTGTGTGTGTGTGTGTGTGTGTGTGTGTGTGTGTGTGTGTGTGTGTGTGTGTGTGTGTGTGTGTGTGTGTGTGTGTGTGTGTGTGTGTGTGTGTGTGTGTGTGTGTGTGTGTGTGTGTGTGTGTGTGTGTGTGTGTGTGTGTGTGTGTGTGTGTGTGTGTGTGTGTGTGTGTGTGTGTGTGTGTGTGTGTGTGTGTGTGTGTGTGTGTGTGTGTGTGTGTGTGTGTGTGTGTGTGTGTGTGTGTGTGTGTGTTTGTGTGTGTGTGTGTGTGTGTGTGTGTGTGTGTGTGTGTGTGTGTGTGTGTGTGTGTGTGTGTGTGTGTGTGTGTGTGTGTGTGTGTGTGTGTGTGTGTGTGTGTGTGTGTGTGTGTGTGTGTGCAAAACAAGATGCACCTAGCTTGAAGGGGTCTGTATTTTATTGCAAGGTATTTTCTGCTCCAGTTCTCGGTATTTCTGTATTTCTTCCCCTCTCTTTATATACCCTCTTCTCTTCCTCTTCTATATCTCTCCCATATTGTTCCTAATCTTCTCTCTCCCTCTGAGCCGTTTCCTCCTCTTCGTTACTTCTCATGCTTTTCATGTTTTTCATTCCTCTCTTAATCATAGTTATTCCTCATAATTTCCAGTTTTTTCGTCCACGTCCTCCTCCTAAACCTAATCCTGAGTCTCGTCCCCCTCCTAGTCTTAATCCTCTTTCCCTCCTTTCTTCTCCTTATTTCCCTCCTAGTCCTCTCATTCTCCTCCCTTCTTCCTCCTCCTTCTCCTCCTTCCTAGAATTCCTCTCCCTCGTTGGATTGCCTTTGCATGTTCCGAACTTCTTTACATTTTCTCTTTCTCTGCTTCATCCCCTCCAGTCTTTCATTTTTCCTCCATCTTCTCTTCCTTCACTCAAAGTAGTCCTCATCCTCATCCTCCTCTGTGTAAGACATCCTTCCTTCCCCTCTACCTCCTATTGCGATCCTCTGGGTCAGCTCCCTTCCTTTCCCTCATCCTTTGCCGTGCGCTTGTGTGCTTCCTACACCAGCTCCTCCTCTTCCTCTTCCTCCTCCTCTTCCACTTCCTCCTTCTCCTCCTCTTCTTCCTCCTCCTCCTTCTCCTCCACTTTCTTCCCCTCCTCCCCCTCTTCCTCCTCCACCATTTCCGACAACTCTTGTGGTTATAAAATATTAAATCCTCCCAAATACGTCAAGGAAACTTGACCCTCGCTGAGGAGAGAGAGAGAGAGAGAGAGAGAGAGAGAGAGAGAGAGATTCCTGAGTGTTCATGATATTCTTTAGCGCTGCACATTTTACACGTTGCAAATTAATATTGTTTTTATTAAGTTATTAATCTATTCCTGCCTGTATTTGCAGGCAACCACAAATATGGCAGAGGGAGGGAGAAAGCAGGTAGACCACAGCAATATTGAGGGAGGGAGGAAAGAGGTTTGCTTTAGCTGACAACTGGTCTTAGGGCAGTGAGTCTGACCTCCGACTGACTGCTCTCAGTATACAAATACGAGTACTTAATTCCTAACTGACCCTTTACCCTTCCACCAAGACTGGTCAAAATCAGACCAAAACCGGGTTGGTATTGTCCAGTGATCTTGACTTTTGACCTTTCCTTGTGATCATGGCCATTGACTGACTGTTCTCAAGATGGAATCCTTATATCCTTGTCTTACTCTGAATTCATCCTTAAAGGTCGACGTAAATCTGGTAAAAACCTTCAGTGTACGTTCGCCCATAGGCAGAAGGAGGAGGAAATAATGAAGGAAAGAAAAACAGAAGACGAAGTGTACAATCACTCGTAGGCAGAAGGAAGAGAAAGAATGAAGGAAAGAAAGACAAAACAGGAAGGAAGGAAGAGTCTCTCTCTCTCTCTCTCTCTTTGGTATTTCACTCCAACCAGGCCAAAATCGCCAGCCATGGTAAAAGTTCCCAGGCTTGTGTTTTTGCCACTCAGACCAGGGCATATTCGCATAATTTACCACTGTGGGTATTAACTATACACCTACCAGACACCAGCACCAGTGATACGGGTGTTTGTGGGTGGGTCGTTAAAGATATTGTAGTGTGTGTGTGTGTGTGTGTGTGTGTGTGTGTGTGTGTGTGTGTGTGTGTGTGTGTGTGTGTGTGTGTGTGTGTGTGTGTGTGTGTGTGTGTGTGTGTGTGTGTGTGTGTGTGTGTGTGTGTGTGTGTGTGTGTGTGTGTGTGTGTGTGTGTGTGTGTGTGTGTGTGTGTGTGTGTGTGTGTGTGTGTGTGTGTGTGTGTGTGTGTGTGTGTGTGTGTGTGTGTGTGTGTGTGTGTGTGTGTGTGTGTGTGTGTGTGTGTGTGTGTGTGTGTGTGTGTGTGTGTGTGTGTGTGTGTGTGTGTGTGTGTGTGTGTGTGTGTGTGTGTGTGTGTGTGTGTGTGTGTGTGTGTGTGTGTGTGTGTGTGTGTGTGTGTGTGTGTGTGTGTGTGTGTGTGTGTGTGTGTGTGTGTGTGTGTGTGTGTGTGTGTGTGTGTGTGTGTGTGTGTGTGTGTGTGTGTGTGTGTGTGTGTGTGTGTGTGTGTGTGTGTGTGTGTGTGTGTGTGTGTGTGTGTGTGTGTGTGTGTGTGTGTGTGTGTGTGTGTGTGTGTGTGTGTGTGTGTGTGTGTGTGTGTGTGTGTGGGAGGATGCCAACAGGAAGTGTCTGGTAGGAGGGGTAAAGGTGGATGGTGCGAGTGAAAGTGAGACGAATGTGTGAATGAGAGTCGAGAGTGGGATCAAAGTGGGATCAGAGCTGGGGTGATGAGGGGAGGGGGAAGAAACTGGGAAGAAGGGGGGATGTGTTCACAGAGTGCGTATCCAAACATGGGGAAAACTTCCTGTACGGCTACCATTTGAGCGATTTTTCAGCCAGACCTACAGTAGAAATTTCCATTGGGAATTAAAATGTACCAGGCAATGTTTAGCCGTCTTAGAGATCTTAGTAATTTTCTCTGATATAACAGTAAAGTGCGCCTTATGGGCGTGTGACGAGTGAGCGAGCGTTTGTGCATAGGCCTATCATAATTTCATCTTGGTGTAAATATTCAATATTTCTGGCGAAGTAGATAAACAATAACAGAAGAGTAATTAAGCTAAATATTTACTTTATCACGTTTTCTCCCTCTCACGTTTTCTCTCTGAATGTGCATATGGCGAGGCGCCGTAGAATTTATCACACGCGCAATGTTCAGTTCTCTGCTTCCGACTTGCCGGGTCAACCAACTGCGTCGGTAAACTCTTAGGTATTGATCAAATGATAAAACCCAGAAATGGGGTGACTACCCTTGCTGATTTCACCCCCTAAACACAGAAAAAACGTTCATGGAAAATTATGAACGTAATATCTGATATTTAATTATTAGAATTCAAGCAAGAAAACAATGTTACAACAGGACATCTTTTAAAACTCGATTTCATTGTGGAGTATGTCACTTGAAGCCCTCGGTACATTTCTTAGAAAAGCTGGGATTCCAAGGGGTTTCTGTGGTCTCATGAGTAAATTTATAGCTAAAAACAAAGTTTACTGAATGTGTTTCCTACCTGCTGAAAGAATCTCTTCTCTAGCTCACAGAGTGGAAAAGTTATTAGCCTCTGAAAACCATCGCTGCCGGGCCGCTCATTTCTCAGCTGAGCGTAAACATCGTTTCGCTCGTTGCGCTCGGTCGTAATTATAGAGATCTTAGCAATATTTCTAAGGATGTTCAAAAGATTATACAAACTTCAACGATAATATTTTTGGAACAACTTTCAGACATTTTAACACTTTTTCTAGGGATACTGTGGGATTACTGTACGAGTAGTTAACATTTAGCGCCTTGACAGTAAAAGTTTAGATACATTTGTGTATTAGGCTTGGTGTCTCTTGGAAGCAGCAGGCAATGGGCTGTGTTCTTGCCGACCTAAAAATTTTTATGACGCATATTCATCATACATATGCGAATAAGGCGTGTTACATCTTAATTTTTCTCTTCCACCTCCTCCTCCTCTCTCTCCCCTGTGTATTCTTCATTCCTCTCCCTCTCTCTCATCCTCCACCTCCTCCTCTTTATCCTGTCATTCTTCTTATATTTATGCTTCCTTCCTCTCTCTCCATTTATCCATTTCCTCCTCCTCCTCCTCCTCCTTCTCTTCCTACTATGTCTGTCCCCTTCTTCTCCCTCCCTCCCTTCCTCCCCCTCCTGTGAGCAGCGAGGGTAAAAAATTTCCATGACGTATTCAGCAGGATTTAACCTTCATGACCGCAAGATGCTTGGACATGGAGGAGGAGGAGGAGTAGAACGAGGGAAATTCAAGAGAAGGCCAAACAGAAGCAACGAGAGAGAGAGAGAGAGAGGGGGGGGGGAAGGGTTGTTTCTCGTGGGCTTAGAGGGCTTCATATATCCTCTTCCTTAGTTACTTATTGTGTGTATTTCACATAAATACTCTTTTGTACATGTAATTAATTCTTCCAGTATCATGACAACCTCAGTATTGTATTACTGATAACGCCGGACAGTATCGGGGTATTCGGTAAAAAAAAGAAAAAAAAATCCTTCCATAGGTCTACAGGGTAATTCCGACTCTCTGGAATATTAATGGGGAGATACATTTTGGCAAAATGCCGTGCCGTCTTGCTTCCATAAAGGTGCCAGTTATCAAGTACAAACTCGGTTTCCTGTGACACTCACTGACTGACACTATAATAACACAGCCACTTACGTCTGTCCCCTCACTAAGACCTTCAAATCTCATCTGATACTCATATATAATCTCAGATACAAAACATAGCAGACAGCAGGAGCACATTTCATACTTTGCCACTTACATATCTCCTGACCCCTCAATCAACACTAACAACACTATTGTATATAGTTCATGTGGCTTGATATTATTCCATATTGCACAAATTACCTCCTTACGCCCTGTTTTGAAACTGTCGTATCATTCACCGAGACGACGCTTCCATCTTGTGCTAACCTCTATTAACACCACTTGCCTTTAACTATACATTAGGTCAATGTTTAGTACTGGTATGTGCGGGAGAGTATGCTGTGATGACTATCAGTTAATTATCCTTCAATATATATTTTAGTGGCTACATGCATACTCTAGACCTAAAACGCCGTTTCTCAATTAGGCATCCTTGGTGCTTTCAGCCAACGTAGTGACTGTTAATTTACGTCCTTCTACCAGCCACAGGTGATCTCACTTCTTAACCTCTGTGACCCGCTGCCACAGCTGGATCACACTCCTAAATCCGACCCTCCTACCTCCAACCGGGAAGCTACAGCTAAAACAAGCTTTTCCAACCTGAAGTTGCTGTGGTTGTGACGAAGTAAAAGACAACGCGGACGGCACACTTACAGTCAAGATGGCACAGTTACAGTCAGGATACAGACAAGGCCAAGCAAGGGAGAGGGCGCCTCAGGCCAGAAATGAAGGTATTTGTAAGCGCACCACCACCAGCCACACAACACAAGAGCCTACGGTGATCTCTTATTAGCTGGCTGTCGAGTACCTCTTCCTTACCGGTTAGTTTTAATGCATGTTACGTTAATACTTTCTGCTTCATTAGTAATATGTACGATAATTAAAATAAAATACAAATAAAACCCTAGGAGGACGTTTTTGGCAATTGTAGACTTTTGCATCAGTTGCGCATGACTGCTGGTGGAAGGAAAAGGGAAGAAGGACGAGAAAGATAAAAGGTAGGATAAGGAATGAGGCGGAAGGAAGAGAGTAAAGGAAATATGAAGAAGACGGAAAGGATAAGGGGTGGAGGAGAGGTCAGGGAGAAGGGAGAAAGGAAGGGAGACAAAGCGAAAGAATAATAGTACTGAAAGGGGTGAGAGAAAGAGAAGGAGGAGGAGAGGTCTCGAAGAAGGAAGGAAGAAAGAAAGGAAGGAAGGGAAGTGGGGCAGGAGGACAGAAGGGGAGATCAGAAGGAAGCGAAGAGGGAAGCAAGGGAAGGAGTACCGGTAACTGAGAAAGGAAAGGACGAAGGGAGGAGAGGAAGGAAGCAGAAAGGGAAGACAGTAGGACGGGACGGAGGTAGGAAGGGAAGGAATGAGGGAATGAAGGAAAAGATGACGTGAAGATGGAAATGAGGAAGAAAAGGGGATGGGAGGAAAGGAAAAATGGAAGGAGGTGAAAAAGGAGGGAGGAAAGGACGTGAGGAAAATTGAAGAAGGCCCGGAAGAAGAGAAGGGGAAAGGGTGGGAGGGAAGAACAAAAAGATAATATGAGGATGAAAAGGAGGAATGGAAGGGAGGGAAGGGAGGGAAGAGAGGAAGAAATGCAAGGAGGTAGAAAATGGAAGGGGGAGGACAAAGGGAAGAAGGAAGGGAGGAAGCAAAGGAGAAAGAAAGGGAGGAAAGGAAAAAAGAAAGAGAGGAATGGAAAAAAGAAAGGGAGGAAAGGAAAAAAGAAAGGGAAGGAGGAAGAAAGGGAGAGTAGGTGGACGGGAGGAAGGTCAACAGAAAGGAGCATAACGATAACATAAAAGTTATTCTCATAATATTCGTTGTAGATCTGCAGTTGGGCTACCGCTGTCCAGGTCATCTTTGCCGTAACAGACCACATTTACGTCCATGGCAGCGATTACCTTGGAAAAAAAAAAAAATCTCCAGGATTCGAATAATAGCGCATTAAAGTACGGTCATCTCCATCCCAAGACTTCTACCACTAAACCACCGAGGTGTCTGGGGAAAGGAGGGAAAGGTGAATAAGTCAGCAGAGAGGAAGAGTGAGTAGGGGGAAAGAGAAAAAGTGTAAAACAAGGGGAGACAAACTCAAGGAAGACTGACTGAGAACGAGAAAGTAAAGGAAGGAAACTGAGGTGTACAGAGGAACAGAAGAACGAGGGAAGGAAGGGGAAATGGACGAAAGGATGAACTGGATGGATACAGAAGCGAAAGAAGGAAGAGGGAAAGCAAGAAAGAGCAACTGAAAACTGGAAGAAAGGAAGGGAAAATGCCTGAAAGGACAAAATAACATGACAAAGCAAAGGACAGGAGAGAAAAGTACAGAACAACTGCAAAATGGAAGAAAGGAATGAATCTATCTATCTATCTATATACCTAGGCTGCTTACCCCAAGGAAAGGGAGGTAGCCGAGACAGGACGACACACTCCCCATTTACTCATCCATTCAAACACATTCATTCGCATCTTAGGCCCAAAGGGGAGAACGGACAGATCCTCACCGCACCACACCGCACAAGGGTCAACTGTGCAATGCAATCAGTGACATCCGCAGCAGGGCCCGACAGCAGAGCTGGTTTACCCCTGCCACATCATAACAGACTCATCCCCTTACCCGCACCTGACCTGACTAGCTGATCAGACCAAATGCAGGAGAATATCCCATCAGGGCTGCGTCATCACTTACTCATTCACAATTTCTCTCCATTTATTTCTGTCATGCACAGCCACTCTTCCTTGCTTAACAGACATCCCTCTCACATCCAGCGCTCTCTTCACACTGTCCATCCATCCTATTCGTGGTCTTCCTCTCAGCCTAACACCTCTCACATCAGATCTAGTTATCTTTTTCACCAATCGCTCATTATCCATTCTCTCCATATGCCCAAACCATCGCAACACCCTCTGCTCAACTCTACCAGCCATCTCCCGAACAACTCCAGTTCTCCTTCGCACTTCATCATTTCGCACTCGATCCATATGCGTCACTCCACACATACTCCTCAGACACCTCATCTCCATTACATTCAAACTTTTCCTCTCTGTTACACCAATATTCCATGTTTCAGCCCCATATAATGCAGTCGGTACCACAACACCCTCATACAGCCTTCTCTTTACATCCATTCTAAGCGAACGACATCTTAATACTTTTTTCATTCCCCCCAGCACCTTTCCTACTTCATTTATTCTAAACTTCACTTCTGCATCTATTCTTCCATCCACAGCAACATGTGACCCTAGATATTTAAAACACTCTACCTCCTCAAGCAACTCGCCATTCAAAACTATATTCATCCCCCTACCATCTACCAACCACGTACACTTCATCACTTTACTCTTATTCTTATTTACATTCAAATTCCTCCTTTCACACACCCTTCCAAACTCCTCTACCAACTGTCTCAATCTCTCCTCTGAATCAGCCACCAGTGCAGTATCATCTGCAAACAGCAGCTGCTACAGATTCCACTCTTCACCATCAACATTCACCAGACTCAGACCTCCATCTAAAACCCTTGCATTCACCTCCCTTACAACACCATCCATGTAAATATTAAACAACCAAGGCGACATCACACATCCCTGTCACAGCCCCACTCTCACAGGAAACCAATCCCTCACAGCATTTCCCACTCTTACACACGCTCTACTATTTACATAAAAAATTTTCACCCCTTTTAGTAACCTACCATCAAGTCCATACAATCTTAAAACAGTCCACAAAGCCTCGCTATCAATTCTATCATATGCTTTCTCTAAATCCATAAATGCCCAAAACACATCCTTGCCTTTCGCTAAATACTTTTCACACACTTGTCTCACCGCAAACACCTGATCCAAGCATCCCCTCCCTCTCCTAAAGCCACACTGCTCATCACCAATCACTCCCTCTGTACCCTCTCTAACTCTCATAATTAACACTCTACCATACACCTTACCTACAACACTCAACAGACTTATACCCCTAAAGCTAGTACATTCATACTTATCACCCTTGCCTTTATACAACGGGACCACACAAGCACTTGCCCAGTCAACTGGCACCATACCTTTCACAAAGCACACATTCAACAATCTTACTAACCAGTCAACAATAGTCACTCCACCACCCTTCAGGCATTCCACAGCACACCCATCCATACCTGCAGCTTTCCCTGTTTTCATCTCCTTTACTGCCTTCTCCACTTCCTCCTTCGTGATTAAAGAATCATTCAACTCTCCCAACACATTTATTCCTTGCGCCCTTCCATCCACCACAATCTCAGCCACCATTTCCTCCTCTACATTTAACAATCTTTCAAAATACTCTGCCCATCTCTTCCTAACTGCATCCATCTCAATTAACATCCTTCCATCCTCTGCTTTTACTCGTTCTTCCTTCCCAGACTCTCCCTTTCGCACCCTTTTCACCTCCTTCCAAAACATTTTCTTATTCTGTTGAAAATTCTCTGTCAGCTGCCTACCCCACCTCTCATCTGCTGCCACTTTAGCATAACGCACAGCCCTTCTCGCCCTATTCCTCTTTTCCTTATACTTTTCATATGACATCTCATCCTTCCTCTACAGCCACACTTCATATGCACGTCTCTTCTCAGCCACAGCCATACTTACTTCCTCGCACCACCATTCACTGAAGAAAGGTTAAAAATAAGAAATAAAAAATAACAGTGTACTTTAAAAAATGAGCACTTGAAAAGTAGCCAGAAAGTGCATGAGAGTAAAAAAGAAGAGTCGATAAGAACAACGAAGAAAAGACAAGAAATAAATAAAAAATGAATGTGCAGTTTATAAAAAGATGCGAGGAAGAGGAAGGACACGAAGAGGACTGGAATAAAGAAGAAAGAATAGAAGGAAAATCGAAAAAAAAAACAAGAATACGAAAGATAAAAGAAATGACAAGGGGACGAACAGAGGAAAAGCGAAACAAACAAGAAACAGGAACAATGAAAAGCCAGAGGTGATCAAAAAACAAAGAAGGGAAAAAAAGAGAAACCAAGAAAATCGATGAACTGGAATGAAAACGGGATAAGGAAGAAGAAACAAGGAAAGAAAAACTGAGTACGAGGAATGAAAGGAAGATGGTGAGGCATTGAAAACAAGAAACAAAGAAAGTACAAGACACAGGGAAGGAGGAGAGGCGGCAGGTGGGGTGTGGCAAAGAGAGTTGTGTGTGGCAGAGAGAAACGGTTTGATCCAGGGACCGTCAAAGGAAAGGGGAATGGGTGATGAGGCAGACAGAAGAGGGGAAGGGACAGAGAAGGAAAGGGATAAATGTTGAAAAATGCGAGGAAGACAGGAAAAACATCAGCCGAAAGGGTAGGATATGTTAGAAATAAGAAAGATTTGGTGGTAGGGGAGGTGGAAGGGGAAGGGGCCTGTAGGGAAGGAATAGTAACAAAATGAGAATAAACGAAAACAGAGGATGAGATTGGTAAATGAAGGGATTACTTTCCTTCTTCTTATACTCCTCCACCTGGGTAAAATTTTCAACCTTTTTCATGCCCCTCCCTCCCTTCTACTGTACATCGCTATACATAATTGGTCCACCTTGTTCTTGATCTTCTCTCCCTCTAATACTCCTCCACACAATCCTTTCACAATGATCTTGGTCTTCTGTCCCACTATTACCACTTCACATAATCCTTCCATCTCCTTTTTCTATCAGAATAACTCCCTTTCCATCACCACCACTCCTATCATCACCACTCCCTTTCAATCACCACCACAGCTCCCCACCTTAAGCCACTGTCTTATCTGTAGCTCTGAACTATAGCCTATTAGTACTATTATGTCTTTTCGAGGTATTCCTGGCACGGCCGCACAATATCACTCAGCTTCAGACACTCTCCACTGAGAAGGGATTACAAACTGTTTCTATTAACTCCTTAAGTACCATGACGTTTCATTTACTGCTATGCTGTTCTGTTCTGATTAAGAAAGGCATCTCGTGTGGAGGGGCTTGAAAAAGTCATTCTGTTCTTCTACAGCACCGTGACGCCTTTTACCCTTATTTTTACGTCCATCAGAAGACTAGGCTATATTCAGCTCAGGAAAAACTTCCGCTGTGAATTGAAGCCAAAAACTCAAAAGCAACTTCCTCGCAACATTACTGTATAATGCATTTCCGGATAAGAATTTTATGCACTCAGTTGCTCACAACACCGAGAATGTTTACAGTACGTCTGGGAAGCAGAAGCTGGAGCTGATGCCGGGATTTAAGACTAAACGTACTCACTTTTATCAATGTTTTTAAAGTGATGCTCCTGCTTTATTTTCATTAATCCTTTGTTGATGAAATCCATACATGCAACTTCCTGTGATAAGTCTAATATGAGAATTATATATATATATATATATATATATATATATAACTCAACCCCACTATCGCGCCTAACTGGTTACAGGAAATGCGCGTGATAGCTGAATTCGCGATAGCTGATCTGAACAATGGGAATTGGGAAAATATCTAATTGGTTTTTCGGTGGCCCATTTTTCCAACTTTTAACCATTTTATGCTTACGATTTCCAGCCAATCTCTCCTCCAACATGAAATCAAGCATTATTTCATTAATAATAACATTATAATGAATAAATAAACAACATAAGAGGCCATCAAACTTTGGCTTGGGTGGTTTGAAGGGTTCCGAGGCTTGGGAGTGGCTTAGTTGCTGCCAGATCTCTTTGGCTCTCTCCATGATTTCTTTAGTGTCCACAGCTATCACACGGTACTTCGTATCAGGAATGGCCGGGTAAGATTTAAGTGGAACAAAACTTGGACGCTGTCACACACGTTCCTCGTATCCTCTGCAAAGGACATGTTTCTCACACTGTTATCAGAGCCCCGTCTCAGTTGTAAACACGTGATTGCTTTATCGACATCGCAGTTTTCTCGGTATAGGAAATATTAACTCTTTATAATGGTTTCAAAACGATTGATACTTATTCTAAAATATTAATAAATATTCAGTGTTAGGCTAAATGTTCAATGCCATAGTACGATATATTCTCTGTAGAGTCGTCTGGGTTTCGGTCACACTGTTTTGCCCGTCGTATCGGCAGGAATACATCCAGATGAATTCCAAATGCCCGTGGTATCGTCGGCGATGGTGGGTGTTTTTTTGTTCTGTCTGTCAGCCATTATATCACACATAAAAGAAAAAGTGTAAGGAATTCCTCTTTCACTGTCGGCAGAGAGCTAACGCGCATTCAACTGAAGTGGCGGGGCGGTTGGGGATGAGTCGCATCAATCCGGTGCGGTGTTCACATCCCAGGCTCTTCAAACTCGACGCGTGATAGCGGTCTTGGGGTGCGTGATAGCATGTATGGTTGTGCATTTGATGTGTGCGCAATAGCGGATAACCGCGATAGCTGAACGCGCGATAGCAGGAGGTTGAGTGTATATCTATCTATCTATCTCTATCTATGTATCTCTATCTATCTATCTATCTATCTATATATAGATATATATATATATGGTAAATGTTGATGGAGGAGAGTGGAATCTGAAGCAGCTGCTGTTTGCAGATGATACTGCACTGGTGACTGATTCAGAGGAGAGATTGAGACAGTTGGTAGAGGAGTTTGGAAGGGTGTGTGAAAGGAGGAAATTGAAAGTAAATGAGAATAAGAGTAAAGTGATGAAGTGTACGAGGTTGATAGATGGTAAGGGGATGAATATAGTTTTGAATGGTGAGTTGCTTGAGGAGGTAGATTGTTTTAAATATCTAGGGTCACATGTTGCTGTGGATGGAAGAATAGATGCAGAAGTGAAGTTTAGAATAAATGAAGTAGGAAAGGTGCTGGGAGGAATGAAAAAAGTGTTTAAATGTCGTTCGCTTAGAATGGATGTAAAGAGAAGGCTGTATGAGGGTGTTGTGGTACCGACTGCATTATATGGGGCTGAAACATGCAATGTGGGTGTAGCAGAGAGGAAAAGTTTGAATGTAATGGAGATGAGATGTCTGAGGAGTATGTGTGGAGTGACGCGTATGGATCGAGTGCGAAATGATGAAGTGCGAAGGAGAACTGGAGTTGTTCGGGAGATGGCTGGTAGAGTTGAGCAGAGGGTGTTGCAATGGTTTGGGCATATGGAGAGAATGGATAATGAGCGATTGGTGAAAAAGATAACTAGATCTGATGTGAGAGGTGTAAGGCTGAGAGGGAGACCACGAATAGGATGGATGGACAGTGTGCTGGATGCGAGAGGAATGTCTGTTGAGCAAGGAAGAGTGGCTGTGCGTGACAGAAATAAATGGAGAGAAATTGTGAATGAATTAGTGATGACGCAGCCCTGAGGGGATATTCTCCCGCATTTGGTCTGATCAGCTAGTCAGGTCAGGTGCGGGTAAGGGGATGAGTCTGTTATGATGTGGCAGGGGTAAACCAGTTCTGCTGTCGGGCCCTGCTGCGGATGTCACTGATTGCATTGCGCAGTTGACCCTTGTGCGGTGTGATGCGGTGAGGATCTGTCCGTTCTCCCTTTTGGGGCTAAGATGCGAATGAATGTGTTTGAATGGATGAGTAAATGGAGAGTGAATCGTCCTGTCTCGGCTACCTCCCTTTCCTTGGGGGAAGCAGCCTAGGTATATAGATAGATAGATAGATAGATATATATATATATATTTCTTACATGGGAGCTGCACACTGATCATTCATTATAACGGAATACAGTTTGTCATTTTGGAAAGGGTAGTATAAGAGTGTTATTTTGCTGGTGTGTGTTTTTTACGCTAATTAATAAACCATCCACAAGGAAACAAAAAATACGTAACGTGTAAAACTAATTTACCCCAAGACCCACGAAAAAGAGGGAAAAACAAATGAACGAGGAGCAAGAGAGACAAAGACAGCAAAATTAACATGACGAGTAAAGAAGTAGGCTGTGTGTGTGTGTGTGTGTGAGAGAGAGAGAGAGAGAGAGAGAGAGAGAGAGAGAGAGAGAGAGCAGGAAGAAGAAAACCGCAGAAAAGAGAGAGAGAAATAGTATAGGGATGGATGGAGATGGAGTGAGGGCGTAAGACAGGAAAACAGTATCAGGAAAGAAACGGGAGAGAAAGGAGAAGGAGAGAAAAAAGAAGGTAAGAAAGACTGCAGTGCGAGAGGGAGAAGTAGGAAAGAAAAGGAAGAAGGAGAAGAGCTGAAATGGGAGAGGAGATGGGAGCTGGAGAGAAAGTAAGAACGGAAGGAGAGGGAGGAAGAAAGAAGAAAAAAAAAAGGATAATTAAGATGAAAATGAAGAGTGGGAAAAAGTGACAGGAAAAAAATGAGGGGAAATGAAAGCGAAAAATAGAAGAAAGAAGGAATGGGCAATGTTAACGAGGAAGAATAACTAGGATGGAAAAAGGTACAAAAAATGGGAATGATAACAGAAGGAGTAGGATGAAAGAAGAGAGAGAAGTTGGGGCGGGGGAGGGGGAGAGTCGGAACCGCAGACGAGAAATAACAGAAGAGAATTGGAACGCAACAGGAGCGGTAGGAATGGAAGGATACAAAGAGTGGGAATACAAGGAAAGTAAAATGGGGAAAAATAAGTTAAACCTTTGATTTTCTTTCAGCTAAATATAATTGTTTGCCACTGGTTGGGAAGGAACATAAGGTACGTTTGTAATATCTGACCAATATTTTAATCGACATAATTTTCAACCGTTGTCATGAGATTTCTTTGATCTGACGTAAATCGTCTTATGCTTGACGGAATAAAATAGAGGGACTGAAAACTCTGTCCAAAAACTGAATGATGGCTTAATTTTTTCTGTCCCCAGCCGATCATATTCCGGTTGGTGCAGCCGAGTAATAATGTTAAAACTATGATGATCCGGCGGTGGTGTGTGAGTGTGGTGGAGGCTGGGTGCGGTCATAATTAGGGCGCCGTACTGTACATCATGATAATAGCCTGGGTTACCAATCTTTACTGGCACTACAGGTGGTTTCAGAGGTAGAGGACACAGGGAACGTGTGAAGGAGGGAGAGGACTTCTAAATGAGTAAGTGGTAGCAGCAAGAAAGTGTGGTAGGATCAGGTGAGTGTGGAAAATGTGAAGCTGAGAGACAATACATAAAGACGGAGTAGAGGTGGGAAAAGTGGAAAAGGGAGTGGATGAGAAAGTAGTGGGAAACGTAGAGAAGGGAGTGGATGAGGGAGCAGTGAGAGAGAAGGTGAAGACGGGAATGGATGTGGGTGTAGTAACAAAGTGAAAAGGGGAGTGGATGAGGAAGTAGTGGGAAAGAGGGTGGAGAAGGGAGGGGACGTGGGAGTAGTGTGTGTGGATCGAATGGCGAAAGCAGAACGATGAGGAAGGAATGGATATGGAAATAAGGAGTGGAAATTGTATGTTTTTATAGGTTAATACTCGCTTAATGTCCCCTCTGTTCAGTTTGTTTGTTGCGGAAATGAAAATATAAACTGCCAAGGTTAAGTTGAAAGGGTACCAAGCTTACGTCTGGTAGATGTCAAGATTAGATGTGGAGAATTCTACGAATAACTTTGATGAATTTTACTGACAGATTGGGCTGGGTTTGGAAGTGATCTCCACTGACCTCTATTTAAAAGTTTTCAAAGGAAGGTCCGAAGGATGTCAAAGTCAGAATATTTAATGCTATGGTTATTACCAGCCGCGATAGAGAGGCTGGTATTGTTTTCAGTTTGTCTGAGCCTCTGATAGCACGATAACTTCGCAACCGTTCAAAATATCATCACTTAATTTTACAGGTGTGTAGCAGGGGAAAGAAATCAATTAGGCGTTCGAAATTGGTGAAAGTAGGTCAAGGTCTGTGTGCCTATTAGCTCGATAACTTCGCAACCGTTCAAAATATCATCACAAAATTATACAAGTATATAGTACTGTAGGGATGAAAATCTCCTACGAGTTCGAACTTGGTGAAAGTGGATCAAGGTCTGTGTGCCTGTTAGCACGATAACTTCGCAACCGCTCAAGATATCATCACAAAATTTTACAGGTGTGTAGTAAAGATAAAAATCTCCGAGTTCGCCATTGGTGAAAGTAGGTCAAGGTCATACTCCAGTCCGCGCTAGATATGTATCGGCTCGCGGTTGGTTTGATTACCCCCTTGGGGGGCCTCTAGTATTGGTATTTCTTTCATTAAAAATCGCCTTCAACTGTGGGTTCATAAGAATTTCAACCACAATGGAGAAAATCTCGGACATGAAAGTCAGCTAAGAAGAGAGAACACTCAAATACACCCAAAAATTGTTTTCATGGAAAACACGGGTCGCCAGACAAATATTTACTTTATTTATAGGCTAAATTAATGACTAATGCCAGTTATATGCACGCATCACTTTGCTAAGGATTATTTTCATAATAAGTAGCGTAAACAAACGGCATGATACCATGTTAATTCCTTAATAAGTGTCTAGTGATGTAGTTACGTTGGGTGCAATATACTGGAGGTGATGCTGACAACCCATCCATTACGGTACTACATTAATATTCAGATATGACAATTATGAGAGGTACTAAGATATTCTCCAACACACACACACACACACACACACACAGACACACACACACACACACACACACACACACACACACACACACACACGCACGCAAACACGCGCGCGCGCGCGCGCCCGTACACATAAGCACGAGAGAGAGAGAGAGAGAGAGAGAGAGAGAGAGAATATTAACGTAAGCTCCTCTCAATAACCAAAAACATAATGGAAGAGAAAATAGTATCAGTATTAATATTGTAATTAACAGGAGGCTATTCGTATATGTCTATACGGAATCTTTGTTGCCGCTGGAAAGGTTGTTAATGGGAGTCTACTCATCAAAAACAGCGGCAATAGGAAGATAAACAGGTGAGCAATTGCAGAAGTAACTGCAAGAGTAGCAAAAACAGAATAAGTTAAAAAGCAAATAAAAGCATAATCTACAACACAGAAAAGCAATACAGGAGTAAAAAATATATACGGTATATAAATCTAATAAATTCACTGCAACAAAAGGATCTAAAAACAACGGCGGTGACAACGACAATAATAACGATATTCCTAACAAAAATTCAAGGCGACAACATTCAGAAACAAACAATATAAACACCGAAGAAAATAACAATGAGAAAAAAAATCAAGAATTATACAACCTGAACGAAACACAAGCACCATATATAACAACAAACCCTATAAAAGCCCTGGCTTTATAGGCTTTTTGATCTTTACTGCCAAGCAACACGACAGATACAGGTACAACACCAGTCGGAAAAGCATAGAAAAACAGGGAAGAACATCACATAGCAATGTATTTATATCATCGGCAATGAAATTTACGTCACCAGCAATGACTAAAGACAGAAGCCAACAACTAATTACGAGAAATTAATGAACAGCACCAGATATATTAATACTCTCAACAAAAGTAATAACATCAAAATTAGAAATCAACATAAAACAAATTACTAACCAGACATAATTCAATAAGATCCACAAATACATACATCATCATCTACAAACCATCATAAACACCCACAAATGACAATTGTATTAATAACATAACATCCAGAAAAATACACACAAAGAATTAGCAACATCCACAAAGAGATTAACGGCAATAACATAAAACACACAAATCACAACCTCACCATCAACCAACAAAAGCTGTAATCAGGCATTGTATTATCACTGCTTATCTATGGTCAAATGTCTGCCTAAGACAACAAATAAATCAATAACTAAAAACAAGAGAAGAACACTGATAATATATGCTTAACAACAAAACGAAGAAGAACGACAAACAAACCCATGGTTTATTGTTGTTTGTCTATCTAGGCGAAATGGTTGCCAAACACGTCCGTGTCGCGTCGGACCGGAGGGAGATAAAAATCCGTATATTAATTGTCATTTTTGTATTATTAGGGTTGGCTGCAATTACCTGTGGGTGCCGGACCTCTCACCCTACTGTGTGTGTGTGTGTGTGTGTGTGTGTGTGTGTGTGTGTGTGTGTGTGTGTGTGTGTGTGTTTTAAGATGACTGGTTCTCTCTGGCAAACTCCAGACAATACTGTTCTGCTTGAGAAAGACTTATAATGAATGTGATAAAAACAATTAACATTTAACACCTTCACAGTCCAACATGGGCTTTGTAATGTTACTCTAGTTACCACAACACAGTTTTATAAAGCATAAGACCCTCCGTACTGAAAGGATTAAAAAACATTTCATAACTTTATTAACCTCTTAAGTGCGATTATTTATTATCTTGGTTCATTTCTGTTACAGTCAGACGATATGAAGGCAGTCCTCACAACTAAAAAATACTCAGTTCTACCAGAATCAATCATTATACCATCGTTTCGTTTTTCGTTTCGTTTTTAAAGGCTCCATCATGTTTGCATGCGTCGGCCTTGGTCACCTACTAATGGCGGCTCTCTATGCTGCACGATCCATTGCAGCCTCCCTGTTCAGTCCCTTAACCCTGAGGTCACACTTAATGATCTCGTCCCATGTCTTTCTCGGTCTACCCCTCATAACCCCACCCCCAATATTAACACTTCTCACCTTCCTTACCAAATTATTATCTCCCATCCTCTCCACACGTCCAAACCATCTCAATCTACCTCTCCTCATCACAACACCAATACACCCCAGTCCCATCCTACCTCTCAATTCTCATCGTAAACCCAACCCCCCCCAGACCTTGCACGCAGGGACGCACTGCACATCCACCTAATCATCGTCATTTCTGCACGTCTGAGCCGGCGAATATCCTCCTCCTTTACTGCCCAGGTCTCACTCCATACAACATTACACTCCTAACACATGCTGCATATAAAGACTCCTTAGCATGTAGGGAGAGTCCTCTCAATGTCAGGAGAGACAAGAGCTCCCTGAACTTCTTCCAACCACTTCTCACCTTAGCCACAGAGCTAGCTCCAGCCCCACCTCCAGCACACAACAATACTCCCAAATGTCTCCCAGATAACAAAACACTTCCACACACTCAAGAGATTCACCAGCAAGTTCAATCCTTTCACGCCTGACAATCTCCACCTGCTCTCCCCGTCACGCAGTACTCATAAAATCAGCATTATCTCGCAGTCTACCTCTGATACCACTACATCTCTTGTGCACCCATTTATCACAAACACCGCACAAGATGGAATTACTTCCCACACCATTGTGGCAAACTGCACATCGCCACTCTCCCTCGTCATTGGCAGTACCACCACCAACCCTAGATATCATCACTTTTGTTTTATCTGCAATTATCCTTAAGCCCTTGTGCCCCATACCATCCCTCCACTTCCTAAACCTTTCCTCCGCCTCCCTTTCGTTCTCTGCAATCAACACCAAATCATCAGCATACAACATCTCCCACGGGAGTCGTCCGTTTCTAAAGTCACGTGAGAGGGCTTCAAGTACCATGATAAACAACATGGGACTCAAAACTGACCCCTGATGCACACCAACATTCACAGAAAACTCATCACTCAAATCTCCATTCACTCTTACCTGGGTGCGAGCACCCACATACATAGCCATAACCACCCTAACCAGCCACTCCTCCAAGCCAAGCTTTCTCATTGCCCACTTCACCACCTCTCTAGGGGCTCTGTCAGAGGCCTTTTCCAAATCAACAAAAACAAAATACAGATCGCTTCTCCTACCAAAATATTTTTTCCTGAAGCTGTCGAACAATGAATATGGCATCAGTGGTCCCCCTACCTGGCATAAACCCAAACTGCATCTCATCATTATTCACTCTTTCTCTAATCATACCTTCTAAAACTCTCTCCATTACCTTCATTATCTGATCGAAAAGCTTTATACCTCTATAATTTCCTCTTTCCAGGGCATCACCCTTCCCTTCATACACATTTACAGTTACACTCTTCAGGCAATCATCTGGGACAACACACTCATAAATAATCATATTTAGCAGGTCAGTGACTAACCATGAGAAGAATATGCACAATCACAGGCAAAATAAATAAATAAATAAAACATGATAAACTAAAACAAAAGTGATAATATACTTAGTCCACCAGAAGACCATATGCACAACAATGAACGAGATACGCAAACCCATGAAAAAATAACACACACACACACACACACACACACACACACACACACACACACACACACACACACACACACACACACACACACACACACAATCAGCCTCATTAACGTCCCTTCAAGTATAAACGATTCCTTATTTACGTCCATTAATATTGTAAGTCACTGGTTGGTGTGCAAAACGCCTGGCATGACAGACTTAATGAGCTTTGTGTACGGTGATATGTTTGACTGTGAGGAGTGATGATGATGACGGAACTTACGGTGATGACAATGATGGTGATTGGTTTCTTTTTGGCGATTTTGGTTATGGATCTGGCTGTGGTATTTACTCTAAAAAACAATGAAATAGTGGTAATATTTTAAAAGCTTATCTTCTAATAGGCCAAAAGGAAAGTTAGTTTATGATGATCATGATGATAAGATGGGTTACGTGTGATGTCTGCTAGTTTTTTATGTGAGGAATGAACCCACCTCTGAAGTGATGGGGTAGAAACGTTGATGGAGAAGCACTAATATGCACAAGCTGTCCTTCGGCAGCATAGTGGCTGACAACTTGTACAGCACACTACGAACACGTCGCTCACTTAGAGAACCAACTGACAGGTGAGGAAAACCGAGCCTCACACATAACACATTTTATCATATTGAACACTGTTACTTTTGGTAAGGCACAAATCACGAACATCATAACACTAAACACTGTAGGTATTGCTATAGACTTTCCTTAAGACACGGCTATTCATGTTATTATTATTATTCTTCCTAGCATTTCTAAGGCCAGTGAGGTAGGAATTCAGCCATATAATTACCGATTTGCACCACTACATTATCTGTGTCTGATTCATCAAAACTTGCATGCAGGACTGATTTTACGTTCAAGAACAACTTTTAACGTCAAGTTAACATCTCTTAACTGACGTTATGCTTTGTCCTACCCACCACGTGCTGCTAGGATAAAAGGTGAGACATCTGTTCCGCGAGCAACCACGCACTTTCTGGGCTCTGTTACTACCACTCGCTGTAACACCGCAAACTTCTGTTCATAGCCACTATTGTAAATCATTTTAACACTAGATAATTCTGGTCACTATCATTTCCACTCAGTGTAACATCGTACGAGTATAATCCTGGTAAATCCCGAGGAAATTAAAACATCCCACATGGTTGGTGGCTGGGAGAGTAACTGAGGGTGGGGCCGGTGGAAGTGAGACTTAGGTACACAGCTCCCTCACAACGGCGGCTGATTGGCTCTGAGCAGGACGTCACTGCCAGCCTCACCATCCACTTCCCTCCCGGGGCTGCAGTGTTCATCCATTTTCCACTGCAAGATGTCCCGCTCTTGTTAATCCCTGTCCACACCATATACGGACATGTGTGGTGACAATATTATATTAGAGAATGTGTAAAAATATAAAAATGTATTGGAGAATAAATCACTATCCCTGCTGTAGATCAATGCTTTTAGCATGATCCGTCACCTTGCTTCAAGACTCGTGAGTCGTCTGCTCGAACACCAGAGGTGTTGGTGCCTGATCCTATGGAAGGGGTATCAAGATTACGCTGAGCCAGGTCCCAAGTATTGTGAGACCAGGCCAACGCACTAGCCCTAAGGTCGTAACAACTATCTCTTTATACACTGCCGATGTAACATGATCTTGGAACTATGCAGACACAAAACAAGATCTAAAGAAAACGTCGCTGCCTAATCGGACAAGTCAAAACGGTCGCTAGATTTCCATCAAGAGCCTCAAAGATGCAATGGACATGGTGAATATACAAAAGAATACTTCTGGACGTTATAAACACAAAAGGCCGCAAAATACTGATATTAATTCTAGACATAACGGGAATGCCTTATCGCTAGAGAAGGCGCCGTCGCACCTCCTCCTTAACTGTATTTTTGAACTTAATTTACTTTCATTTTCTTCTTTGCCTTTATTTTTTATTTCATTTGAAACATGGTTAGGAACAATAGTTAAGAAATATGTTTCAAACAGTATGCGTATGTATCATAAAAAAAAAAAAAACACATCGAGATGTATTTTGCTCCCACCACCACCACCAAAAAAAAAAAAAAAAAAAAAAAATCGCCACTGAAGAGGTGCTAAAAAGCCTCCTAAACCCAAGACAGTTTGGTCTACCATATAAGATAACCATAGGACTGACTCCGAAGCTTTAAGGCCTTTTAGTAGGGTGGTGTCTGTTAGTGGCTTATTCTTACGGTCTTCATAGATTTAGGCAACTTAGGAAATGCCTGTCGTAGTGAAGGGCTTAATGGAAATTATTTCAACCCTCTCACTACAGGATTTCCTTAATGAACGGCAAATATCTAGTGGTATTAAGAAAAAAAAATCACCCATTCCCCCATACCAACCATGCCGTACTCAATACCATATCATATTACCCCTCCCCACCCCATACCATAACATACCGTACCATATCATGCCATACCATTACCATAATACGTCATACCATACCATAATACGCTATCCCATACCACATCATATCATACCACCCTCGCCCGAAACCAGATCATATCATATAATACAGTATCACACCTACCCCATACTAAACCACCCAATGAGCTTCCTGTTATCTGTTTGTCATACTTATCAATAAACGAGTATACCCCATTCTCTCTCCACACCATCCATTCCCCATCTATACACTACTCCCCTTCCTAACCCCCTTGTTATTTGCCCTCGCTATGAACTATGTACCCAATCTCCACCCAATACAACCCACACCCCCTACTCCCCTCCATAACCCCCCTAACAGCTACCTAACAATAACGCTTACGTCGCTGGCCGCTTCCCTGCCTGCCTCCAATCCACGTGAAAAATATTGCCGCATATTCAGATTTGTATAAGGGGACTAAGGCTGCAGTGCGTGTGGATAGTAAACTGAGTGAATTTTTCTATTTGAAGGTTGGATTGAAACAGGGATGTGCCATGTCTCCATGGTTGTTCAATCTGCAGATGGATGGGGTTATAAAAGAGGTACAAGGTAGGACAATGGATGTTGGAGCGACCTCAATGAAAGAGAGCAGTGTTTGGAAACTCCCTGTACTGTTGTTTGCAGATGATACTGTATCGTTAAGTGAAGACGAAGGGGAACTGCAAGGATTGGTGAATGAGTTTGGGAAAGTGTGTAAGAAACGGAACCTAAAGGTGAATGAAGGGAAAAAATAAAGTTATGGTCTTCGATAGAAAAGAAGACACTGAATGTACAGTGAGGCTGGATGAGGAGGAAATGGAAAATGTGAGTGCGTTTAAGCACTTGGGTAGTGTGATGAATAAGGAAAGCGGTTAAGAGGGTGAAGTGCTTGAAAGGGTACAACAGGGAAGAAAGGTTGCTGGTTCTTTGAAAGCAGTGATAAGGAACAGGGAAGTGAGTACGAAGTAAAAAAAAATCGCTGCATGACAGTATTGTGATACCAACCCTAACGTAAGTAAGAGAAGTTTCGACCTTGCTGAAGGACACAAGTCAAGAGTGAAAGCAGTGGAAATGAGTTATTTGAAGGGAGCATGTGGAGTAACGTGGAGAGACAGTCTGATAAATGAGGAAGTGAAGGAGCGTTGTGGTGTAGATGCGGATGTGAATGTAAGAGTTGGGAGAAATACACTGAGGCGGTCTGGCCTTGTGGAGATGATGGAGAGCGACAGACTAAGGTGGAGGGGGAGAGAGAGAGGGGGAGGCCGGGGATGAGATGGAGGGATGGTGTGGAGAGGTATATGAGAGAGGGATGTGAAAGCTGGGAGCAGGACAGGTCGACATGGAGACGATTTGTCTGTGGCCACCTCTTACGGGAATCAGGCGGCTAGCAGTAGACAGACAGACAGAGACGGTCAGGTTTATTACCTCCTGAGTCACCAGTCGGTTTATGTGGAGAAGTCAGCCTCACATTCTAGGTGTGGAGTGGATCCAGGTATGAGGTGACTCCAGGTGTGGGGTGGATTCCTGGTGTGGGTTGGATTCCGGGTGTGGGTTGGATTCCAGGTGTAGGGTAGATTCCAGGCGTGGGGTGGATTCCAGACGCGTGTGATAAAACTAACACAAAAGATTCAGTATGTTAACACATGGCTTTGGATGAATTCTCTCTTCTGATTCTGGGAGTCTCATAAATACGTCAGACAAGCTGTGCAGAATCAGTTCATGACTGAGAAATCAAGGAAAGAAAATAGCTGGAATAGACTGCTTGGTGAACAAAGTAAAGCCATAATGAACACATGTCTGTATGTGTTAGTGCAGTGACGGTGTCCTATCCTTGGTACTTAACTGATCAGAAACATGGGGGTTAAAAATGTCTTAAGGAAATTAAAAGAATGTTCTCAACTTGAAAAGGGTGGGATATTTTAAAGTATCATGTGGAGAAAGATGAAGAGAAATGACTACGGTAACAAATTAAAGAACGTTTCATTACATTCAGAAACTGTTAACAGACAATACAGATCAAATCATATGTAGAACAAGAATTCAATGACTAACTAAGGTAATACGAGAGTGACAGCTGAGAGACGAAGTGTACAAGAGTCAAACCAGAAAGTCAAAGTTGAGAATGCTAAGAGTGACTCAAATGATGGTACAGTACGTCCTGTCATAACCACAGGATGCAGTGATTAAAATATTACATAACGAAAATTTCATTGGATACAGTTTCTGCAAACTGACAACCTATAGAAATCTGATGAGGATAATGGCAATTTACACAAGACACAATACTCTTATATTCTTGATGGAAGATGGCAAAGCTTTAGGATAATGAACAGCACACACTGTACTAGTTGGTACTAAGAGGTACTGGGAGAAAGAATTAGACAGAACGATTAATACTGTGGTGGAAATTTATACAGGAACATAAAAAGAACACTCAAATTTTGGCAATCTTTGCATGAACTGGGAGAAAAGAGGGAAGACAAAAAGTGAACAGGGAGGTAGTAGACAGAACTATCCGTAGGTGGTGGACAATTAAAATCGAAAGTGAGTGGTAGTGGATGAAAGTAAGTGGATAAAAGTGTATAAAGGAACTAGATGGAGGAAGGAGAAATGGGAAGCAGAAAGAAGGAAACACAGTAAAAATGTCGTAAATGGACTTACAATAAGTGGAAAATATAAGTGGATGGATTAAACAAATAGGAAGAAATGCTGACACAATGGAAAATATAAGTGGATGACATAAAAAAAGAAACAGTGTATGGGAAATGGAAGCAGATAAAAAAGAGGAGATATGAGTGGTTGTAAGCAAACAAGTACATGAAGAAAAATAATAGATGATATATAGAAAAACTAAGAGAACAGATCAGCAGCAGATAAAAAACAGTGTATAGTTTTCCATATCTAATGAAAAGAGCAACCATACCCCAGCCACAGATTTAATGGCAGGAGGCCTAATGACACTCTCCACCCCATTACTGTTATTAAACCACGATTTATGGGAGTCCAGCCCCTACTTAAACGATGGAGAGTGTGGGAATAACATGGGATGGGGTATATACTGCAACCTCTCCCTTTCCTTCCTCTTCCACTTTTCCCCACCCATCCACTCCCTCTCTTCCACTTCCTCTCATCCATTCACTTCCCTCTATTCCACTTCCTTTCATCTATCCACTCCCTCTTCTACCTCCGCTCTTCCATCCACTCCCCCGCCTTCCGCTTTCCATTCCCCTCTTCCTCAGTGTCCTCTTTCCTTCCTGTCTCCCTTCCTCTTCCATTTCCAACTCCTATTTCCTTCACCTCCCTGTCCTCCTTACGAGACGAGGACAGAGAGGGGACTAAAACAAGAAGGGGATGCACACAATTCTCCACCCATCCTCTCCCTCCTAACCTTCCACTTCTCCATTCGCTACCCCTCATCCCCTTTTGCTTCCACTCCCATTCCTCTGTTTCCCTTTACCTCCACTTTCCTTTCCTCTTACCCCTCTTTCTCTTCCCTTCCCTTCAGCTACCCATTCTGCTTTCGTTCTCCTGTCATCCTTTTGATCCCTTCCTTTCTCAATTCTCTCTCCCTTTCTTTCCCCTCCTCCTGTCTTCCTCCCTTCTTCCATTACTTCTAATCCTTCCTTCTTTCCTTCCCTCCCTGATATCCCAATTTCCTTTTCGCTGCTCCCCTCCTTCAAGTTCCTTTTTTCCTTCCCCTCTTTTTCCCTTCTCCTATTCTCTACCCTTCCTTCCTCTTCTTCTGGTTTGCTCCCTTCACCATTTCCTCATCTTTACTTTCCCTCCACCTTCCCTCCCTTCCCCTCCCCTTGCCCCATCCTTCTAGGACTTTGCATATAATCAATCAGTCTCGTCCATCCTCTCCTCTCCCCTCCCGTGATCATTACACAGAATTTTCCGGTGGAACTTCTATTTTTTGTTGGATACTGAATGTCCCGAGAGAAAAATTCAATTAATTTAACATATATTTTTTTCCTGCATAAAGTCGACACCTATGGTATTTTGTTTGTCCCTTTTCTGACTATTTTTTTCTTTAAATATCTTGTGAGCGGAAAAAAATGCACCACAGTCGGTTACTTTAGCCTGACTTAAGCGAGCCACTTCCACATACTAAATACTAGGTCGTTGTTGCATGACATTCGTTATGCCTTAGTTATAAGGCAGGATTGAGTCTTAGGTTACTAGTCAATTCGACCCTCCAGCTTGACAATGCTTAGGCGTCAAGTGGCCTGAAAGAGGTTAGAGCTTTTAATCAAGTTTGATCAAACACGGCAAACTCTGGTTCACCTAACGGATTATTGCTTTTATAATGTCTTCAAGCATCACAGTTTCAGTCCCTCCCTCCTTCCCCCAGTCCATTACAGAGCCCTAATCTTGGTAATATATTGGTCTACTGTAGAGAGTGAAAACAAATCACAGTAGTCAGGTTAACTTTAAAGTAATTTTGTTCGAAAAAAGAAAACAACCACTGTACTTTTTACTTCTTTTTTTTTTTTTTATCCAACTGAATATTTTCTTTCTTTGATTTATCCAGGTAATCCACCTGGCTGTTAATTTACTGAGGCCAGGCGGTGAGAGCTTAGTGGCTGTCTGTTTAACATTATTTTCTCGTTGCCACTGATATTTATAGTAACTCGTTTTTCATAGTTTTCATTACAAATCCATTTTTTTTTACACTTTCTTAATCAGGCCAGGGTTGACCCTCTTAGGTAAGGATACTAGATTAAGGACCTGTGTATTAATAGTTACTGCGATGAACAAATAAATCAAAATTATTATTGAACACACACACACACACACACACACACACACAAAGAGAGAGAGAGAGAGAGAGAGAATATGAACGTGATATAAAAGGAAAGAGGGGAATTGTTAGCGATATAAAATATACAAAGAAATCTTGAACATACATACTGACAGAGACAAAGGCAAATATAAAGAACTGGCAAAGTAGATAGACAGAAATAAACAGACAGACAGACAGATAGACAGAGAGACAAAGGCGGTGGTTGAATCGGTAGAGTGGTGATCTGCAGTCTTAATGGACCAGGTTCGAATCCCACAGGTTCGAATCCCAGCTGGGGCAGGGAAGAGTTCAAGGAATTTAATATCATTAAGCGGGCTTTACTGATCTACCTGAAGTCCAGCCAACATGTCGACAAAATGTCCCCACTAATACCAATACACCAATCACGTATGAGACAGCTCTAGCATGTGTTCATTATGGACGGTGGGTGTTAGTGCCGAAGTGGTGACATGTATGGAAGTGTATGGTATGGAGGACTACTGGGCCTTGAGAACGGGCTGATGAAACCTATGCCCAAGGTCGGACACATAAAAAGGAGACAGACACACATAAGCAGCCGTTGACAGCCAGAGACTGACAGATAGGTACAGATAGGTAGACAAACAAACAGACAGACACGTAGGTAAGAAGGTAAATAGGATAGTTGGTTGGTTGGCAAATAGATAGATAGATAGATAGAGAAACAGGCAGACAGACAGACTGATAGATAAACAATGAAAGGAAAACATTGACTGCAGGACCAGATATTATAGAGAAAGCGAAAGGGGAAAGAGCGAGAACACAAAAGTGGAAATAGAAGAAGTGATAAAATTATAAAAGAAAGTGAGGATATGAAAAAGGGACAAGACAGGAAGTAGGAATACAAAGAAAGTGAGATGGCGAGAGAAAGACAAAGAACAAAAAATGAAGAGGCCAGAGAAAGAGCGTGAAGAATAGAGGGAAAATATGTGAAATGTTCGTGTTAGAATTCATGGTGTACAACAGGGCAGGATAAAAAGATATACGAGACAGGACAGTACATGAGGACACATGTAAGAATCGATATATTTAAGACTTGATACTTGGGAGGTAGAACACACACACACACACACACACACACACACACACACACACACACACACACACACACACACACACACACACACAATCTTTTTCCTCATCCTTCCAAAGCAATTACCCTCTGACATCAGGCCCAAGGCACAACTCAGCCACCCATGACATCCCCCTATATGAGCAAGGCAGATTTTTATCGCCCGTGAACTAGGTTTTATTTTACCTTTTGTACTATTACACACACACACACACACACACACACACACACACACACACACACACACACACACACACATACACACACACACAAATAAACCCCTCCTATTATGAAAAATAAAATGAATGATGGATGAGGAAGAGGGTGAAAATGGCAGCTGTAAAACGGCAGAAAAAGGAAAGTAGGAAACCAACCACTGAAGCGTGAAGATAAAAACGTAATGGAGACTAACGAATATAGCAAGGAACTGAGCAGATAAAAATAAATAAATAAATAAAATAAAACGGTAAAGGCGAGAGAACAGGAAGGTTAAGACGGTTAGCAACTGCCTCCTTTTGGGCGACATCTTTTTCTGACATAAACCTTTTTAATTCCGTTATTTTTTAATGCTCTCTTTTTTGACAAAGTCTTTGCATTAATCCTTTTATTTTTTACTCTCTCTCTCTCTCTCTCTCTCTCTCTCTCTCTCTCTCTCTCTCTCTCTCTCTCTCTCTCTCTCTCTCTCTCTCTAAGCGTCAGAGAGTTTGGAGAAAATGCTCTATGTGAAGATGAGAGAGAGAGAGAGAGAATTTGTCTCAAGGTAATTACGAGTGCTATAATTGTGGGTAGGTGCAGAGCGAGTGAGAATCAGTGGGAACATGGGTGAGTGGATACGTGACTACTGCATGTCAGTGACAACCTTCACGCACTATATCACACTCTCAGTTCACTGTCTTTTTTACCCAGGTAATCTTTTAGCTGCCTCAGGCCACGGCCAGAAGGATCTTTTATGTACTAAGTGGCATTGATGCTGGCTCGCTACGGCTGAAAAACGAATATTCCTCCACCTTTTGTTGTATATTCGCCATGTCCTTCAGAGCGTTGAATTAGTGTTTTATTTTTTTTTCAGAATCAGTTTTATTTTTCGTCTCATTATTAAAATGTCTATACGTTTTTTCTCTTTGTGTTAGCAATGACGGAAATTTTGATGTACGGCACCACATTCATATATGTGTGGCTCAAGTTTATTTTTATGCAAAGAAGAAGAAGAAGAAGAACCAGCGGCGAGGATGCTGAAAAAGTTTTCCATTCCAAAGATGTTTGAACAAAGGAAAGTAAAAAACGAGATTCACTTACGTGAAGGTGGTTGCGTAAAATGCTTCAAAAGTGGAGGTGGCAGGCAGAGGTAAATATAGTTCTCCAGGTCACCAGTTATAAATATAAAGGATTCAGAGTATTGATACACTACTGAATTACGAACTGGACGGAACAGGAATGTAAGTGTGTACCTAGACGTGAGCGTTTAACTCCTCCCACACAACTGTCTGTTATTGAATGCTATTGCAACTGTTTGGCGATTTTTAGTTTTCTGGACACATTAAGTTTAAAACAGTCTGAAACAACATAATCTTTTCAACGTCAAGACTTCATCCCTAACCAATATGGCGCTGATTTTGCACGAAAGTTACTGTGATCATTCCAAGAAGGGTCTCAAGAAAGACACCGAGAATACTATAAGATGAGGAAGGATACGGTTGTGCACTGCTGAAAGAAAGGGATTATAGTCTATTTGATTGACCTGTGCACCGGAGATGTATGGGGCAAGGAGGGGCTGCAGATTGGCCGCCAATGGTGTCACTGAAGTAAATGCAGGCATGTATTGTAGTGCAACATGCGGACGTATGTGTATACCGTGGGTTGATATTATACAGTAGTGCAACATGCAGACGTAGGTGTACACCATGGGTTGCTATTATACAGTAGTGCACCATGCAGACGTAGGTGTACACCATGGGTTGATATTATACAGTAGTGCATCATGCAGACGTAGGTGTACACCATGGGTGGATGTATTGCAACATGCGGACGTGGATGTACACCGTGGGTGGATAATTTGCACCAAACGTCACTCATCGTTTTATAAAACTTTATAATCAACTTTACTTTTCTTTGATAACAGTAAACTTTTAAAGCTAATTCTGATCTCTTTAGGTTCAGAAATTATTCCCTATTTAAACTGCCTGCTTATACTGAAGGCAGTTTACAAATATAAATATATATGTGCAGTCTCTCTCTCTCTCTCTCTCTCTCTCTCTCTCTCTCTCTCTCTCTCCTCGTTTTCCTACTACTCCTTATGTACCAAGTGGGTAGTAGCGGTATAATCAAATGACTCCTGGTGATCTAGTGGGTTAAGGCGGTCTAACCTTATGTAGTTGGTACTGGTTTGTATACCAGAGACTGGGTAGCCTGGCCCAGGCTCCTACCATCCTGATGGGTAAAAAAGGGATCGGATAATTGATAGGCAGACAGGCTATTGCCACCACCAAATATTATCAGTCTTAACGGCCTCTTATACCCAAGGAGTAAAGTAATAATAACCCTTTCACAACCGCATCGTCTTTACTATTTTCTTTTCTTTTTCTTTCTTTCCTTTCATTTCTTTAGTTTTCTTCCTTCCTTTCCAATTTTTTTTTTTCCTCCAGACACCACAAATCTCCTTCATAATGGTCTACAATACTGCAATGGTTAAACAGCATACATTAACCTTCCAGATCTTAGACGTCTTTTTCTTTTTTATTTTTCTTCCACCAGACGATTTAACTGAATTCAGGAAGGACATTATCGAACAAAAGGGCACAGAGGAGAACACACAGCAACACGCTTATTAGTACTTTCAGGGTTGTTTCGTACAGAGATGACATTGATTATGAATAATACTGTATGAGTCTCAGGCTAGCAAAGCAATAAGACTCTCGGCACCCACAATATGATAAGGATAGCAAAGCAATAAAGCTTTACACACCCACCAACCTCTCTATCAGAGTTTGGCTGGAACGAGTGAGAAGGAGTAACTTTCATTACAGAAAAAACTCTCAATTAAATTTCACAGGATAAGATTTTTGGAGTACAGACTCAACGCTGTCTTAATCTGCAAGAAGGAAAAACATTTACTGCATAACAAAGTTCTGTCTTTGCTGTATTATTAGAACTGTAACACAGTCTATTTCATAGCAAGGGACTCCGTTGAATAGTTATATTTACGACATTACAAAAGGAAAAAAATCTGCTGCTTCATTTGATAAGAAAACATTTCCCGTTTAAATTATCCTGCCTTTGGTTAAATATGTATCAACTGCCATATCATTACATCCTGAAAATTTTAATCTTGAATCAAATTCCCCCAGGTGTGTACTCCCATACACCAAACACTGTCAGCTTTCTAAAAGCTCTTCACATGGCTTATTTCTCAGTAACCCTTCGCTGTACTCTCCAATTTTTTCATATCCATCTCTGATCGCAGTGGTCAAAGTGTCAGCACACCAGGAAAATATAAGAGTATAATATTTCCTGACTTAATTCGAATAGCCTGCCCCATACGGCTGTGTCTGTTAATTTCATGGCTTTAGTTACTACCTCCATGCACTGAGGAATACCATATGGCACTTTTAGATATGACTGGATGTTTCAGGGTTCTTCACTTAAAGTTCGAAAGAAGGACAAAATCTGTTTACTAACTACTTCAAGAGTTGGATGTGGTTCAGAGAGAAATGTACAAAAATGATAGGGCGAAGGAGAAATAATAATAAAGATCAGTGGAAGAGAAATGGAAATTATGGCACAGAGGATGAGGGGAGAAATGGAAAACAGAAGGCCAGAATAGAGGACCAGTGTGGGAGGATGGCGAGAGGACAGAGAGAGGTAGAAAAGTAGGGAAGGGAGGGAAGGCAGGGCGGTAGAGATTGTAGAAGGGACAGAATAGGTGAGGGAGGCACTGTGAACGCGAGGGATGCTTGGCCTGACCATTTCTACATTACCCACGACCAACAAGAGCAAGAAGTTTTCTTTCTTGCATCGCCCCCGGCTACAGCCCACATTTTAATTAACAGTACTCTAAGTAATAAAAGTAATTGTTTTTAGGCCTTTTAGCACCAAAGTGTTTTTATTTATTTTATCTACCTTCAAACGATCTTATTCAGCTTAAAATGGAGTACTGCGACTAATTACTTTAACCATTTCGGTGCGCAAATGTTACCTTAAGCTCATCACCGGCTGGCGGTGACAAAGATTCAAATACATTAGTCGTCATCACACTCCACCTAAATAAACAACAAACCAAGTTGATCGGCTCCGAAAAAAAAAAAAAAAAAAAAAAAAAAAAAGGGATACATTTCTTCCACATCTACATGGTCTGTTTAAATGACAGAAGATAATAACAATCTTGCATCTGAAGAAAAAAAAAAAGCAATTAAGGAATATGTGCAGCCTCCTGAACTGATAAAACTACAACGACTGATCTAACAGTGCCTTACACAACCCTTTATCGCATCACATATCACAACTCTTCCATATGCACCTAATCACTAGGACCTACTCTTTTCAAAATCTGCCTCTCCCTTAAAGGGATACGAAGTTACCATAACCATTGTCAGTCTTACATACAGCATATAAACATGCATAAATGAGTGGTCAGAAAACGAAGACGGAGTATATATTATTCCCGATCTATACCCTCGCTCTGGATCGTAAAATACTTGCATCACGTACTCTGCTTCATTTTCCTTATACTTATTTCATTCTGTTTATTCTGTCCTTCTTCCATTCCTTAGTGCTGGGACTAATTAAATACGGACCGCTGTCCCACCGGATACCATATAAGGAGGGAGAAAACTGAGGCAGGGGAAAAGTGCCTGTACCTCCACCACTACGACGGCGTCTTTTACATCTTATTCGCGTCATTTCCGAACGATTTTCAGATTAGGAGACCAACCTTGTAATGAAAGGTTCAAGAAGGCTATATCAAATCCTCCAGTTTTCAAGGTATTTTCCAAGCAGAATAAACTAGCCTGGTGATCACAAGAATAAGAGAGAGAGAGAGAAAAAAATGAAATGTCATCATATTCCAAGGATGAAGCTGAGGCACACAGACAGTATTTTAAAATGCCTGGTAGCCCGGAGTACGAATCAGTCGCCTCTCTTGCACAGAAAATGACGCTCAGGGATTGCACAGCTCCAACAAAGACTGGGGAAAGGGAAATTAAACTGTGACGAGCAGTGGCGCGGCGAGGTCTAGAACACGAACAAAATTAAACGAAGGGGTGAAATATTTGGCTATGTATGTGAAGAAGACGAATTGTGGATAAGGGAGTTCTTGCTATGATTAATAAAAAAAAAAAAAAAAAGGAAGAAGGACCAATTAAAGTGCAACACCCGCGCTCTTCAACTGGTCTCATGGCCGAATATTTGGCTCAGCCCTGAGTCATTCAGATTCAGCCGATTGGTCTCAAAACTGAATTGCTTCAATTTTGCCTGATCATTAACCATTCTACCAAGACTGGTCGAAATTTGAACAATACAGTTTGAGGTAAGCTTGTCCTGTTACCCCAGCATTTCCCCTGTGTCGTCAGTATTTCGCTGATTGCTCATGTCGAATACCTATATCTTTGCCTTGTCTTGAACAATGCCACAAAGTTCGGCACAACAATAGGATTTAAAAAAATAACTAAGTCAGTCTTGCCATGTTTCCTTGACCTTTGACCTACTGTTCTAAAAAAAAAAAAAAAAAAAAGTGTTAACCTCTTAGCTGATCCTCAAGTGTTCCTCCAAGTTTGGTCTTAATCAGACCAAAACTGTATTAGTTAATGTACACATACAGACAAACGGATCAAACTTTGACCTTACATTGTGACCTTGCTATTCGACTGATTGTTTCGAAAACTATATCTATTCATTCTGCCCTCATCCCCAACCCTTCCTCTAAGTTAGTGCAAACTGAATAAAATCTGTTTAAGCTGACCTTACGACGTCAACTTTGACCTAGCCCTGTAGCCTCGATTTTTGATCAGCTACTCTAAAAAATAAAAAGTCAACCCGTTGGCTATCTTTCATGCCATCCACCAAGATTGGTTAAAATCGGAAGAAAACTAAGAGTTATTTTCACACACACACACACACACACACACACACACACACACACACACACACACACACACACACACACACACACACACACACACACACACAACAATACCCCCTCTTTCTTCTCGAGCGCGAGGATAATGAAACATACACATAGCGCATTTATGGACAAAACTTCGGGGTACAGAAAATAAATGGAAAACGTAGTCAGAGGATCCAGGTCGACACAACAAGATGAAAGATACAAAGGACTTATTTTCAAAGCTACAATATCGCCCAAGTCTCATCGAAAGCAGATCAGATATTTGGACTGACATGATAGCATAATGGTCAAAGATCGAACAGTTTGAGTTTGCATATGACACAATTCTTCCAGTCAGTCGGTAGGAGAGTTGCAACAAAGGTCTGAGGCTTAACCCTTTCACTACGAGAAGTCATCCTTTAAGCTTGCTACACGGTTGCAAAGAGATCCATAAAATAACGTCTTAGTACTGAAAGGGTACATGGAGATTCCTTCTAAGTCCTTCGTTATTAAATGTCTCTCTGGTAAAATATAATCCTGGAAAAAGCAAAAATTAAGCACAAAAGATGTCACAGTCCTAAAAAGAGGTTAATCCATTAACTTCGATGGCGTATACTTTCATTTTAATCAAGCCACCACCAGGCGATTTACAAAATTTTAAGAGGGACTTTCAGTGTGAATTGGTTAACGATATGTTTTTCCTATACCTTTACAAATAAAATCTCCCAGCTGAATAGAAGTGTTTGGTGGAAGAAAGAAAAACACAAAATAAGTAATCTAATTAAATGGGACAACAACAGATATGATAAAAATTAATATAAGATCGTTCCTGAATACATAAAGTCCTTAAATGTGTCGAATATATTTACTTCTAGTTTGTATATATACACTTCCAGATTTTCGAAACAGTTTTCCATTCAAAGGAAAGTGATGAAGTACCTCGCTAAATTCACTGTCCTTTCTCCTTAATAACTAACTCATTCTCATCTTTTTCCTTCCGCTCACTGCCTAACTTTCTCTCTCTCTCTCTCTCTCTCTCTCTCTCTCTCTCTCTCTCTCTCTCTTAGTTGCAGGACGGGTTCGATTCTGTAGTATCCTAAAACACAGCAGACATAGTACTAAAGGAAGTGAATACCTGGAAATGAATGACAAAAATATAAAAATAATATCTGACAATATTTCACTCTCATTTTAAATGTCAGGACCAACTTGCCTAGCCCCGGACTCCTACGCTCCTCACTGGGCAACGTAGGATTGGATGATGGATGGATGGATGAATCTGACAATGTAATCGAAATCATCAGAATACAGTGAGGGAGTTTGTAGTACTGTAGTAGCGCGACTAAACACCATACTATAGGAGTTTGGTTGTCTGGAAATGAGTAAGGAAAGAAAGAAAGAAAGGAGGTAAGTTAGTGTGTATGATAATGAGAGCTCACAATATAGCTGGGGATTCGATGAGGCTGCTACTCCCGGTGTTTATGAAAGGGGTGGACGTTGTTATATGAGTTTCTTTCGGGGCGGGGGAGGAGGGGAGAGTGGAGATGGTGAGGAAGGGAGAGTGGAGATGGGGGAGGAGGGGAGAGTGGAGATGGTGAGGAAGGGAGAGTGGAGATAGGGGAGGAGAGGAGATTGGAGATGGGGAGGAGGGGAGAGTGGAGATGGGGAGGAAGGGAGAGTTGAGATCGGGCGGAGGGGAGAGTGGAGATGGAGGTGGAGAGGAGAGTTGAGGTGGGGGAGGAAAGGAGAGTGGAGATATGGGAGGAAGGGGGAGAGGAGATGCGGAAGGATGGAAGAGTGGAGATGGGGAGGAGAGGGAAAGGGAAGGTGGAGCAGGGGAATATGGCGTCAAGGGCAGGGAGAACCAAAGCAGGAAAGGATAGGATGAGGGGACGGGAAAGAGGGGAGTTAGGGGCACGTGTGTTGAAGGAAGCGTGTTGTGAAGCATTTTTATTAGTTGTTGAAATTATCGTACGCACAGTTATTCTCGCCGGCACGGCAGATTTTGCATTACCGTTTCCTCTTTCATCTATATTGTTTATTACACTTTCATATCTTCTTATGTTACTGATGCCAATGTCTCGATATTTGTAATATATACTCCGGGTCCCCCTTTTTCGATAAGGGCTAAGGCGTTGCCTATGAGTGAAGGACATAAGTTTTGGACCGTGTGGCACTTTATGACCAGATGCCCTTCCTGATGTCTACGAATGACCCTTGGGTGGACTCAGCCTTCGACCGTTCAGTCAGACAGCTCTGACCCATTGAGCCACGGCTGCTACAACCAGCTAGGTGACAGGAGAGCGCCACCTCTCCCGGCAGGGCACTTACCCACCTGCGCAAACTCACGACTCTTGGGTCTCGAGTCAGGCGCTCTACCACTAAGCCGCCACGACCCCAGTATAAATATGTGTAAGGAAGAGATGGAAATATTGATATGCAATATGCAAATGATATCGGTAATGAGGCTGTGCCACAAAATTTCTGATGTCAACGAGAATACGGCTCAATTTCTTTTTACTGCGTCGTAATATTACCAGGCATGTGAAAGGGGTGAATGCTTAAATTGCTGATGTTGTTCTTGTTTCTCCTGTCGCGTTCGTAGGAAATTATTCCAGTCTAAACCTTCAACATGCCCATACCACCCAAGCTATAAGCTAATTGTTACAGGGTATATTACCCTCATGTCACCCACCATCAAAAAAAAAAAAAAAGTGAAATGTCTAATTTGAAGCTTCCTAGCACATTGTATACAACGTCCTTCTTTATAGGGTGTACTTGTCCCTCCCTACAACACCGCCCACCACCACCCATATGTATTTTGTCAGCTTCTCTCGATTCTCACTTATTCTCCAGCACCATATATCTCCATCTCGTTCTGTTTCCCTCTTTTCCTGCTACCCAGCTGACTTTCATATACTTTCATGGTCAATCTCTCACTCTCCATTCGTTCCATGTGGCCAAATCACCACAGAACGTTGTTTTTTTTTTATTTTCACATCACCCTCTCCACCTCACTTCATAAATTTATTCATGTGTCCAACTAATCCTTTATGTCACTCCACAGGCATTTCTGAGGTAGCCTCTTCCAAAAGCTCACTCTATTGATTTTTGTTTCTTAAATCATATAATGCTGGAATATACTGTTATGTAATGCATTTCACACTTCCATGCTTACATTCGTATTTCTCGCCACTGCAGTTCGTGCCTCTGCCATACTCCGCTTTGCTCATAACAGTGCCGAAATACTTGAACATACGCGCATCTGCCATTCTGTACTATTCAGACTTATCCAATACTTTGATTTCGTGCCTCTTCCAATCACCATTAGTTTGTTCATCACTGCATTCACTTCAGCTTAGTCTTTCACAAACACCATCACACTTTTGTCACACGGAAACTTTCACTCCACGTCTGCTATTAGCACAGCATCATCTGCACAGAAGTCATTACAGTTTTCACTCAATACTATCACTTGTCAGAAAAACTCACAACTAAGTGTCCTAGCTTTGATCTCTTTCTTTACACTATCCATTTTGGATAGTAAAATGCCCTGGTAGCACGACACAACCCAGTCCCCATTCAACAATCAAACTGACCCTCTCGTTTTATACACCACCCAGTCTCACATACTGTAAATCCCTGTTCCAACATACATACTGTGAATAACTCTGAATAATCTTTCCTCTGTTCCATAGAGTTCTCTTAACTCGGTCCATTTTAACTTAAAGTAAAACTGCAGTCTTTCCAACTTGAATGCTGTACCGTAGCCCGTGACGAACACTATAATATCGTGATAGTCGCGAAAGTGTTGTTGAAAGGATGTATCGCGTTGACATCGCCTTATTCTGCCATTGAGCCACAGGAAACAAACTGCAAAATGGAGAAAATTTTCACAAAGTTAAGGTGGAGGAATTATAGTACACAGCACACTGTCTGTTAATCCATATACAGAATTAATACTTGTGCAAATCAGCGGGTCCCTGCTCACCTCAGTACACAACATAAATGGGCAAAATTCCGCCACGTGCAACTGACCCCCCCCCCCCGATAAATAAAGCCCACCGACATGACATCCATACCTATTAATATATTCCAGCCGTGGAGGTGCTCTTCATTTCATTTTTTCCACTTTAAGACGCCTTCCTTCGGCTTAAAAGTGACTTTCAAACTGGAGGGGTTTAACCCGTGGCGTCCTGTCGACGTTCTTTAACGTCCACACGTTCTGTCACTGCCAATCCCGTCGACGTACATAAACGCAAAAAAAATGCAAGGTCCCTAATTTGCACAATTTTCAATTTTCGCGAGTCATTTTTGGTACGTATACACGTGACACCTTCCTCAACAAGATGCCAGGCAGGGACAATGCCTTACCCAGCATGACCTCCTCCCCCCCCCTGCATGCCATTGTCTCAGCAATTCACCTGTTATCAGTGACCTGGCCAGTATAGCCATGTCATGCCACGGTACGAAATTCAGGGCCAGAGTGATTCCCCAATCAATGACAATGTGGAGGACAAACTTTACATAGCATTAGAGGAAGAAACAGTTAAAAATGATGATCAGGTAATGTGGCAAAAAAAGGTCAGGTATTAGTGAGTGAAACAATGCTTACAATGCCTATATTACTGCTTGAAAACCAATATACTCTTGTACTACATATAAATTCGTACCAAGTAAATAAATAAATACCATTTATGAGTGGTGTGAAATAGTTATCCTCCCATAGAACTCGTTTTCTTTGGTGCCAGCCTGTTAGAAAGCCCAGTAAGGTAAGGAGGTACTCCTACCTGTAATGAGTATTTTAAACCTCGGGTGAGCGATTTCTCTATGAATTTTCGATGTTTCTCACCAAAAACGAAGGTTTGAGCCAAAAAAAAAAAATTCCTAAAATGGTCAGGATTGGGGGGAGTCAGTGGTGGAAAAGTGGTCGGGATGGGGCGGGTTAAGTTATAAGCTTCATTTACCCCTGCGCTACTAAGGTTCTCCTCAAAGCTGAAGATAAGTGTCTAGAGGAAGCAAGCATAAACCCTGAAATCGATCACTGACTGAACAGGGTAACAACATAACTAGGTAACACTGAAAAAAAGATTTATTATGCCATGTGGAGCTACGTCCCAGATAAAAACACCCGACCGCCATGACTCCAATACCGTGTTCAATAATGGCTGGAACGAGCTGGGATCGGAAAATAGGCAATCTGTTATTTCCCGTACGTCATTCTGTCATTTATCATCCACCACTACATGAAGAGACAATTCGGGAAACGCTTATGAGGGCATTTAGTGGCAGTGATCCGTCTCTGTTAAGGAGAGGGATGGGAGGGTGGGGCAGAACTTAGGGGACTGACTCTCACTGCAAGTATGGCTATGGAAAATGGTTAACGAGATGCATGGGTAAGGAGTGGAGGGGGATAAGGGTAGTATAAGGGAGAACAACTGTGCCATATTACACAGCTAAACAGAGATACACACATGGACACATATGGTTCGCTCGAGGCCCACAAGCTCTACGACCATATCTTGTGGGAAAAGGAAGATTTCTCTAGTGACACCCTCCTTATCGACACATTTCTGCATACTCAACCTGACTCTTCTACTGTATCTGATTCACTCACTTTAATAACGACACAGATTGCTTAAATAACTTTCGAAAGACTATTAAGTAAATTAAGAATGAGGAGCAAGATCGCCTTCCTAAGCCACGAAAATACGAGCCAATAAACACAACAATCACAGCTAACAAAACGTAAATCTTGTAACTCAGAATTTCTTTTCACACACACACACACACACACACACACACACACACACACACACACACACACACACATGCACGCACGCACGCACACACACACACACACACACACACACACACACACACACACACACACATGCACGCACGCACGCACACACACACACACACACACACACACACACACACACACACACACACACACACACACGCATGCGCGCGCTTATTGCCTTATCCGGTTACCAAGACAGCCGAACATTCTTCAGGTAATTTTCGAAAAAAAAAAAAAAACACCCACAATTCCAGGTTTTTCCTCTACCACTTCTGCTACGTTAAAATTGTGTTTTCGTTTGGTCCCCTTCCTTTCAAGTAGCATCGACTCTTGGAAACTTAAGAAAAAAGACTGAAACAGAATAAAATAAAAACACCCAGCAAAGTCAGCCTTTGTTTCATCATTCTACATGCAACCGCCCTCCTTTGTCTGCATTCAATTCCTTTCCTCTCCAGTGGCATCCTTTTCTCCGATAACAGATTACAAGTTTCCTCAACCTTCATCCTAAATATCCAACTCTTCAATCGTCTATCGAAATTACACTCTGGCCTCAGTATCATATTCTTAACCCCTTCAGCACCATGATGTTTCCTTAAGTTTCACAACATCATCTGGCCATAAACTATAATTATTCCAGTTATAAACATCAGTCAGGACCAGCACATGCGTATTGGCAGCCTATTCCGATTATAAAATTTCTTTTTCGTCATGAGAAACAACTACTTAACATTTTTTTATGCTGACATTACTTGACAGTGCCCTACGATTTGGTTAATATAATAACACGTATATATCTAAACTGAGGAAGAAATGCATAAGTATTAGAGTAGAAGTGGTCATAAACGTAGCTGGTAACTGAAAAATGAAAAAAAAAATGTATTTGCAAATTCAAGCAAACGAAGCAACCAGAATAAAGGAGAAACTGTACACAGACTGGGAAAAGTAAATGAAGCCTAACCACAGCTAAACCTTTTGACATCCAGAGTTGAAAAAATGGGCATGTGGTCCCTCCCCTTCTGAATCAGACTTCTTGGGATCTTATCTTCCTCTCGAAACGGCTAGAGCAAAGAGAGAGAGAGAGCCAGGAAGCGGCCAGGCAAACAGACACAGGGGATAAAGAATCCTATTCATCACACGACCAAACGGTGGAAAAAACATATTTCGAAGGTTGGTGCAAAGACAAAATGTAAGCGAGAGCAGATAATTATTAGAATTACGTCACAATACACACAGGCACGCTTGTGCAGACCAATTCTTATTTTTAATTCTCAAGTCCTCGCATCCTCATCCTACTAATCTGCTCGCCCTCACAAGGACAACTAATCTTCCAGACTAAGGACTGCTTCTCCTTAGTTTACTCTCCTCGACTTCTCTTTACTCTTCTCTCCCCTCCACTCGCCACCTCAATACATCTCTATCTTCCTCTCACCTTACGTCTTCTCAACCAGCTCAGCTCCCAGAGTTCAGCAGTCTACTCCACCAGGCTGGATGGGTTCCATATACTGTAGTCTTCATCAATACTTCCACATACAGAGGCATAGAGGCCCATCTAAAATTATATAAAATCGCCTGATGGTAGCAAGTAAAATAAAAATAAAAAGTCATCTGATTCAACGAGTTAACACCGTAGAGTAAGTACTGTAAAAAAAATAAAATAGTTGTGCTACCCGGCCTCGAGCCTGGGTATTAGCTTTGCTGGATGGGTCTGTCTAACACCGCACCCTTTCCCACCCCGCCAGATATTGGTGCGTAGTGATTATTTGATGGAAATTATTCACTCGTGGGGGCGGTCATTCGTCGTCCAAGGGATAGTTTTACATACATATCCCCTTCTCCCACCAACGATCTCTCCTGTACTGAGTAATAAATCGTGGCCGTAGCAATAATAAAATACATAAGGTCATCGGAGTGAAGTGCACTACCTTTTTAGCTGAAACAACTTTCTTTTTCTCTTTAGCTCGAGGATGTAAATTAAATTCTTTGTAGCTCCATGTATTTTTATTCATTTATGGAGAGACTTTTTAGTTTAACTGACTTCATTCTTAAAACCATTATATATTTTTCAACTCTACAACGACCTTTTATAAACATCACTCGCTATTCAGTACTGAGGTGCTACAAGAGACTTCCACGTAAGTACGATGCTGATCGCGGGGAAATGCTATGGAAAGGATTTAACAGCGTAGTTCTGTCTTTCTCGGCCTCTGAAGTACCAGCCTTAGGTTGATGAAGGACGAAAATCTTGATGAAGGTAAGGTGAAAGAACTCTAATAAACACTGTTCCCACGTTAGGAAACATTGTCAAGTGGAAGCGGGAAATGTACAGATAAATGTCACTGAAAGAAAAGGAAATTCTACTTCACTCCAACAACGTATTTTTCTTTTTGTTCTTGCTGCCTTCAGACGATTATATTCATCTTAGGAGATATTTCTCTAACAGGAAGAGGTTCGCTAAAGCCGTCATTTATCCCTTCACTATTACAGGCGTGTCGGAAATTCACTAAAACCATCTGGTGGTGGTAAAAAGAAAATTAAAAAAAAAAAAAGTCATCGGATTCAAGTGTTATGCATCAAACAACACAGAAGAAAGTGAAAAAATGGAAAGAAAAAGAAAAAGGAAAGTCATCGAGAATCAACCCAGTTTATTAGCCTTGCTGGGTGGGTCTGCCAAACACGGCGCCTTTTCCCACCTCCTAAGCTATGATCATTTGTTCGATTTTTTTTTTTATTTAAACCAGAAAGTGGTTAGAAATTATGTAATAATAACATTATGTAACAATAACCACGCACCAGTGTCTGGAGGGGTGGGAAAGGGTGCGGTGTTAGACAGACCCACCCAGCAAAGCTAATACCCAGGCTCCAGGCCCAATAGCACAACTTTATATTTTTCTGTACTTACTCAACGATGTTAACTTGTTGAACACGATCATTTTTCTTTGCTTAGTTTACTACCAACGCGTAATTATATATATATATTTTAGATGGATCTCATTATATCGAACCCATCCAACTGTAAGTCTGCATATGTACGTAATCGTAGGAAAGGACCAATCTTGACGTGACAAGAATCTTTTCTTGATTTATGTTGGAGGAGTCAGTGTTGCGACCCTGAGGTGCCTGAGGTTAGTCAGTATTGTTGGTCTTTGTGCGTGTGTGTGGGGGGGGGGGGGCTGCATTGCAGCAGTGTGTGTATAGCGCCTTCTTAAGGAGTTCTATGTGTGGTTGGTATTGTAGCCGGAAGAGTGAGGGTCACATCTTGGTCTAAGTGCCCTGGTGTCTCTCTGGGTAGGGTAGGATCTAAGGGGTGGATGTCTGGGTGGTGGTTCATGGAGGATGTAGTGTACGGTAGTTTGGTGAGAGGTTTGAATGGCTATGGTGGCTGTGTGTTTTGAGACTTACCGGATATGTGTTAATGAATTTTATTGTCCGATGGAGGAGTGGGGTTATTACTGAAGCATTCTGTATCATTTGTGTGTGTGTGTGTGTGTGTGTGTGTGTGTGTGTGTGTGTGTGTGTGTGTGTGTGTGTGTGTGTGTGTGTGTGTGTGTGTGTGTGTGTGTGTGTGTGTGTGTGTGTGTGTGTGTGTGTGTGTGTGTGTGTGTGTGTGTGTGTGTGTGTGTGTGTGTGTGTGTGTGTGTGTGTGTGTGTGTGTGTGTGTGTGTGTGTGTGTGTGTGGTGGGGGATGATGCAATATAAAGTTACAAGGACGGAATGAATCCGAGCTGAAACAATGAACTGTGTCCCTCTCACACCTGTGTGATCTTTTACTAAAATAAAGTAAGATGTTCATTAATTTTGGCCAGATCACTGATCATGATTGCCTGAAACACTTCTCACTCCTTTGATTTCTCTTGAGTATAATCGTCTGACATCAACCAAATCCTATGCTAAGTAGCTCTTTTGTAGTGGAAATGTTAACTGTTCAACACATTTACTTGCATTCTTCCATTTTCTCACACCCATGGCCGGGCGGGAACGGTGACCTGCCATCCAACTCACTGTCAGCGTTCCTGCCCACCAGCTGAATCCCTTTACCTTGTGTTACATATTTTTTCTCATCAATATGATAGTTTTCTTTGGTTTATCCTATTTTTCACGTGAAAGGTTTTGCAGCCATTTTTAAACGTGGTACACGACGAAATAGGCTTTACCTTACATCCGTTCCACTCTTTGAGTACAAAGAAGTCTTTTCTCGCTTTATTTCAGCGAAATTTCTCAGTTTAACAGGACCTATTAAAGTGAAAGGATATATGACGGATACGTCTCACTCTGACAACATACATCCGTTTGAAGGTAGAAATAGTGTAATCTGTGTGGTGTCCCTCCCGGTAATGGCAGAGCGAAGTGAACAATCTAGTTTGCACCCTAAATCCTGTTCGTTTCCACTTAATTTCTTTATTATTATTATTATTATTATTATTATTATTATTATTATTAATATCTCAACCACGGAGCTAATGCTCAACTGTCTCCCCACTGTTCTGTCACAATTGTCGCTTATATTTCACTGTCCTTGGGATCTTAAAAATATTCCACCGCATCTCGTCATTCCGTTCACCAGCACATCACACTGAGTCAACATCTTTCTCAACAACCATTGTTTTTAATAAAAATCGCCGCCCGCAGACGGTAAAATTTTCAGAGTATAGCATCCATGACATTACGAGTTCATCATATATAAGTTTGTTAAGACGTGTACAAAACTGTAGTTTGCATTTTATAAATTTCTCTATCTATACACCGATACTATTGCTAAAGGGGCAAAAGACTCTTCTAAACTAAATACAAAACAGCCGTTTTCTGACGTGGGAAGAATGCATATTAACAACTTTTTCACCTTAACGTCGAGATTTTCGTCCTTCATTGACTGGTGTCACGTACTTCACTGGCCGAAGAAGACAGTGCTACGGCGTGATATCCTTTCCACGGCACTTTTTCACGACTAGCATCGTATTTAGGAGTAGGGTTTCATTGCACCTCGGTATTTACTTGATGGGAATGGTAATTAGTGGACATTTTGGTGATCAACAACAAACTGATGATAATAATGGAGGTTATACCTGACACCTTCAAATCGAAAAGTCTTTAGGAAGCTGAATAACATTATATGGAGCTACAAGGAATGACATTTTCTTCCTGGACCTGAAAGGAAAAAAATGAGTTATTTCAGACAAAAACAAAGTGAACCACAGTCCACTGATCATGTACATTTTGTTCTTGCTACAGTTACGACTGATTACTCAGGACAAAGGAGACCGTTGGTGAGGAGAGAGAATAAGCATGTAAAAGCTGCCCCTTAGACGACGAATCACCGACCCAACGAGTGAATAATTTCAAACAAATAATCACTACGCACCAATATCTGGCGGGGTGGGAAAGTGTGGGGTGTTAGACAGACCCACGTAGCAAAGTAATACCCAGGCTCAAGGCCCGGTAGCACAACTTTTTTTTTTTTTTTTTTTTTTACTTACCCTACGATGTTAACTTGTTGAATAGGATACTTTTTTTTTCTTTTTTTTTTTTTTTAGGATACTGTCAACTCGCTATTTTATATAAAATCAAACATATGTAATCGTACGAAAGGACCAATCCTTTCGTGAAACCAGTGGACCACAGGTAACCGGCAACTTCATCAGGGCGCTAATAAAAATCATTTCTTGATTTATCTTGAAGAAGTTTGTGTTGTGACCCTGAGGTGCCTGAGGTTAGTCAGTGTGTTGTTCTGTGTTTGTATGGGATGGGGGGAAGGATGAGGTGGCTGCACAGCAGTGTGGGTGTAGTGGATTCTTAAAGAGTTCTGTGTGTGGCTGGTATTGTAGCAGGGAAGAGTGAGGGTCACAGCTTAGTCTAAGTGCCCCGGTGTCTCTCTGGATAGGGTAGGATCTGAGGGGTGGATGTCTGGGTGGTGGTTTATGGAGGTTGTACGGTAGTTTGGCGAGAGCTTTGAATGGTTTTGGTGGCTGTGTTTATGAGACTTACCGGGAATGTGTTAATGAATTTTATTGTCCGGTGGAGGAGTGGGGTTATTATTGAGGCATTTTGTATCATTTGTGTGTGTGTGGGGGGGGGGGATGATGCAATATAAAGTTACAAGGACGGAATGAATCCGAGCTGAAACAATGAACTGTGTCCCTCGCACACATGCGTGATCTTTTATTAAAATAATGTAAGAAGTTCTTTAATTTCGGCCAGATCATTAATCATGAACACTTCTCACTCCTTTGATTTCTCTTGAGTATAATCGTCTGACATCAACCAAATCCGATGCTAAGTAGCTCTTTTGTAGTGGAAATGTTAACTCATTTACTTGCATTCTTCCATTTTCTCACTCCCATGGCCGGGCGGGAACGGTGACCTGCCATCCAGCTCACTGTCAGCGTTCATGCCCACCAGCTGAATCTCTACCTTTTTTTTTTTTTTTTTTTTTTTTTTCTCATCATTATAATAAGTTTCTTTGTGTATCCTATTTTTCACATGACAGGAGTTGCAGCCATTTTTTAACTTGGTACACGACGAAATAGGCTTTAACTTACATACGTTGGAGCGAACGCTTTGAGCGGAAAGACGTCTTTTCTCAGTTTATTCTTACTACCTCCGAGCAATATTTTTCAGTTTAACACGACCATTTTAACGGAAAGGATATATGAGGGATACATCTCACTCCGACAATATATATCCTTTTGAAGGTAGCAAGAGTATAATCTGTCTCCTATCCCTCCAGACAGTGGCAGAGCATGATGGACAAACTACTTTGCACCCTAAATCCTGTTCGTTTCAGCTTATTATTATTATTATTATTATTATTATTATTATTACTACTACTACTACTACTACTACTACTACTTCAACAATGTAGCTAAAGCTCATCTGTTTTCCCACCCTTCTGTCACAATTGCCGCTCATTTCTTTCACTGTCCTGGGGCTCTTAAAATTATTCCACCACTTCTCGTCATTCCATTCACCAGCACATCACACTGACTCAACATCTTTCTCAACAGTCATCATCTTCAGTAAACATCGTCGCTCGCAGACAGTAAAATTGTTCATCATATATATAACTGTAAAGACAAGTACCCCAAATATAGTTTGTATATTTTTTTATTCCTGCATTTATACACCGTTATCATTGCTGGACTGGCTCAGAAGGACACATCTGTCACCGACAGTTAAAAAAAAAACCTCCTAAACTATGTACAACACAGCCATCTTCTGACGTGGGAAGAATGCATATCAATTATTTTTTTACCTCAATTTCAAGATTTTCGTCCTTCATTAACTGATGCCATCAATGGCCGAAGAATCAGTGCTATTGCGTGATATCCTTTCCATGTCACTTTTTCGCGACTAACGACGTATTTAGGGGTAGCGTCTCTTAGCATCTCGGTATTAACTTGATAGAAATGGTAATATAATGTAGTTTTGGAGTTAAAACACTTTAGTGATGATAATAATGAAGGCAATGCCTGACGCCTTGAATTCGAAAAGTCTTTCCAAAGCTGAATAAAACTATGTGGAGCTACAGAGAGTGAAATTAACTTCCTGGAGTTTAAGAGGGGAAAAAAGGAGTTATTTCAGACAAAAATAAAGTGAACTATAGTCCAGTGATCATGTACATTTTAGTATTACCACGGTTATTCAGGACAGGAGAGACCGTTGGTTGGGAGAGAGAATAAGCATGTAAAAGATCTCCCTTAGACGACGAATCACCGACCCAACGAGTGAATAATTTCAAACAAATAATCACAACGCATCAATATCTGGCGGGGTGGTCAAGGGTGGGGTGTTAGACACACCCACGTAGCAAAGCTAATACCCAGGCTCGAGGCCCGGTGGCACAACTTTTTTATTTCTTGTTTCCTTTTTCTTTCTTTCTTTCTTTTTTTCTTTTTTTTTTTTTACTTACCTACGATGTTAACTTGATGAACAGGATTTTTTTTTGTTTTTTTTAGCTTACTATTAACTGACGATTTTATAAAATTAAAGAGGGATCTCATTAGATCGCACCCGTCCAGCGTTAAGTCTGGAAACAAACGTAATCGCAGGAAAGGACCAATCTTGACGTGAAACCA
>NC_137024.1:11859715-11864715 GCF_032717465.1 Coenobita brevimanus | reverse complement strand
GTAGGAAAGGACCAATCTTGACGTGAAACCAGTGGACCACATGTAGGGGGCTACTTCATCAGGGCGCTACCACCAATATTTTCTTGATTTATGTTGAAGGAGTCTGTGTTGTGACACTGAGATGCCTGAGGTTAGTGTGTTGTTTTGTGTGGGTGTAGGGAAGGGAGGTGGCTGCATTTCAGTGTGAGTATAGTGGATTCTTAAGGAGTTGTGTGTGGTTGGTATTGTAGCAGAGAAGAGTGAGGGTCACGTCATAGTCTAAATGCCCTGGTGTCTTTCTGGGCAGGGTAGGATCTGAGAGGTGGATGTCTGGGTGGTGGTTCATGGAGGATGTACGGTAGTTTGGCGAGAGGTTTGAATGGTTATGGTGGCTGTGTGTTTTGGAGACTTACCGGGTATGTGTTAATGAATTTTATTGTCCGGTGGAGGAGTGGGGTTATTACTGAGGCACTCTGTATCATTGTGTGTGTGTGTGTGTGTGTGTGTGTGTGTGTGTGTGTGTGTGTGTGTGTGTGTGTGTGTGTGTGGTGGGGGATGATGCAATATAAAGTTACATGAAGGGAATGGATCCTGAGCTGAATCAATGAATTGTGTCCCTCTCACACCTATATAATCATTTACCAAAATAAAGTAAGAATTTCTTTAATTTCGGCCAAATCATTAATCATGATCGCCTTGAACACTTCTCTCTCCGTGGATTACTCTTGAGTATAATCGTCTGACATCAACCGAAATCCGATGCTAAGTAGCTCTTTTGTAGTGAAAATGTTAATTGCTGCACTCATTTACTTGCATTCTTCCATTTTCTCACTCCCATGGCTGGGCGGGAACGGTGACCTGTCATGCAACTCACTGTCCTCGTTCATGACCACCAGCTGAATCTCTTTATGGAGTGTTTTATTTTTTTTCTCATAATAATGTTAGCTTTCTTTGGTTTATCTTATTTTTCACGTGACAGGAGTTGCAGCCATTTTTAAACTTGGTACACGACGAAATAGGCTTTACCTTACATGCGTTGGAGCGAACACCTTGAGTGGAAAGACGTCTTTTCTTAGATTATTCTTACTATCTCTGAGCAATATTTTTCAGTTTAACAGGACCATTTATAGCGAAAGGATATATGATGGCTACATCTCACACTGACATTACATATCCGTTTGAAGGTCGCAAGAGTATAATCTGTGTGGTGTCCCTCCCGGTAGTGGCAGAACGGGATGAACAATCTACCTTGAACCCTAAAGCCTGTTTGTTTCCACTGATTTCTCTTTGTTATTATTATTATTATTATTATTATTATTATTATTATTATTGTTGTTGTTGTTGTTATTATTATTATTGTTATTATTACTATTATTATTATTATTATTATTATTATTATTATTATTATTATTATTTTCATTATTATCACTATTATCATTACTATTACTATTATTATTATTATTATTTCAAAAACGTAGCTAAAGCTCATCTGTCTCCCCACTGTTTTGTCACAATTGCCGCTCATTTCTTTCGCTGTCCTGGGGCTCTTAAAATTAATCCACCGCTTCTCGTCATTCCATTCAACAGCACATCACACTGAGTCACCATCTTCTCAAAAACCAACGTTTCCAATAAACATCGTCGCTCACAGACGGTAAAATTATAATAGTATAGCATCCATATAGATTACGGGTTCATCATATATATGTTTGGAAAGACAAGTATCCCCCCAAAAAGATTGTATTTTTTTTTAATTCCTGTATTTATACACCGTTACCATTGCTAGCTTGGTTCTTAGAACACATCTGTCACCGACAGTTCTAAAAGACTCTCCAAAACTAATTACAACACAGCCGTTTTCTGACGTGGGAAGAATACATATTATTTTTTTACCTTCACTTCAAGATTTTCGTCCTTCATTATCTGAAGTCACATACTTCAGTGGCTGAAGAAGACAGTGTTATCGAGTGATATCCTTTCCATGGCACTTTTTCGCGACTTGCATCGTATTAAGTGGCAGCGTCTCGTTGCAGCTCGGTATTAAAATGATGGAAATGGAAATTTAAGGTAGTTTTGGAGTTAAAACACTTCAGTGATGATAATATCTAACCTCACGAATTCGAAAAGTCTCTGCAAATCTGAACAGAAATATTTGGAGCTACAAAGAGTGAAATTAACTTCCTGAAGTTGAAGAGGGGAAAAAAATGACAGTTATTTCAGACAAAAACAAAGTGAACTATAGTCCAATGATCATGTACATTTTATTATTGCTACGGCTACGACTGATTATTCAGGACAGGAAAGACCGATGGTGGGGGAAGGGAATAAGCATGTAAAAGCTTTCCATTAGACGACGAATGACCGCCACCAAGAGTGAATAATTTCAAACAAATATTCATTACGCATCAATATCTGCCGGGGTGGGAAAGGGTGGGATGTTAGACAGACCCACACAGCAAAGCTAATACCTAGGCTCGAGGCCCGGTAGCACAATTTATTTTTTTTCCTTTTTTTTTTTTTTTTTTACTCACCCTACGATGTTAACTTATTGAATAGGATTTTTTTTTTTTTAGCTTACTATCAACTGGTGATTGTATATAATTTAAGATAGATGTCATTATATCGAACCCGTCCAGCTTTAAGTCTGCAAACATACGTAATGGTACGAAAGGACCAATCTTGAAGTGACGCCAGTGAACCACAGGTAACAGGCAACTTCATCAGGGCGCTACCCAAAATGTTTCCTTGATTTATGTTCACGGAGTCTGTGTTGTGACACTGAGGTGCCTGAGGTTAGTCAGTGTGTTGTTCTGTCTGTGAGGGGGGGGAGGGGGGGGAGGTGGCTGCATTGCAGTGTGGTTATAGTGGATTCTTAAGGAGTTCTGTGTGCTGTTGGTATTGTAGCAGGGAAGAGTGAGGGTCACATCTTAGTCTAAGTGCCCTGTTGTCTCTCTGGGTAGGGTAGGATCTGAGGGGTGGATGTCTGGGTGGTGGTTCATGGAGAAAGTACGGTAGTTTGGCGAGAGGTTTGAATGGTTATGGTGGCTGTGTGTTTTTGAGACTTACCGGGTATGTGTTAAAGAATTTTATTGGCGGGTGGAGTAGTGAGGTTATTACTGAGGAATTCTGCATCAGATATATATGTATGTGTGTGTGTGTGTGTGTGTGTGTGTGTGTGTGTGTGTGTGTGTGTGTGTGTGTGTGTGTGTGAGTGTTTGTTTGTATATGTGTATGTGTGTATGTGTGTTCATATGTGTATGTGTGTGTATATGTGTATGTGAATGTGTGTGTGTGTGTGTGTGTGTGTGTGTGTGTGTGTGTGTGTGTGTGTGTGTGTGTGTGTGTGTGTGTGTGTGTGTGTGTAAAACCTGCCCATTTAACGACGAATGACCGCCACCACGAGTGAATAATTTCAAACAAATAATCAGTACGCTCCAATCTCTGGAGGGGTGGGAAAGGGTGGGGTGTTAGACAGACCCACGCAGCAAAGCTAATACCCAGGCTCGACGCTCGGTAGAACTTTTTATTAGTAATTTACTCTACGATCTTAACTTACTGAATTGGATTTTTTTTTTTTCAATTTAATACCACCAGGCGACTTTATATAATTTAAGATGGATCCCATTATACAGAATAATTGATAAAAACAATATATCGACCCCGTCCTGCTTACAGTCTGCAGACAAGAGACTGTAGGAAAGGACTACTCTTGTGACACCAGTGGACCACAAGTAACCGACAACCCCATCAAGGCGCTTCCAGAGATCTTTTGTTATGTTGAAGGAGTCCGTGTCGTGACACTGTCGTGCCTGAGGTACTAAGTTCTCTATTTCGACCAAATTTTTAATCATGATTGCCTTGAACACTTCTCACTCCGTGGATTTCTCTTGAGGATGATAGTCTGACATCAACCGAAGTCCGATGATAAGCAGCCCTTTTTTAGTGAAAATATTAATTGCTGCACTCATTTCCTTGCATCTCTCCATTTTCTCACTCCATTGGTTGGGAGGAAACTGTGACCTGTCATACACCTCTTTGTCCGAGTTCATGTCCACCAGCTGAATCTTTTACGCAGTGTTTTATTTATATTTCTCAAATTATGTTCGTTTTCATTGGTTTATTTTATTTTTCACGTGACAGGAGTTGCAGCCATTTTTAAACTTGGTACACGACGCAATAGGCATTACCCTTTATCCGTTGCTAGCGCGAACTCTTAGAGTGGAAAGACGTCTTTTCTCAGTTTATTTTTACTATCTCAGAGCGATATTTTTCATTTTAACAGGACCTTTTATAGCGAAAGGATATATTATGATGGATACATCTCACTCTGACAACATATATCCATTTGAGGGTAGCAAGAGTATAATCTGTGTGGTGTCCCTCCCAGTAGTAGCGGGATGAACAAGCTACTTTGCACCCCAAAGCCTGTTCTGTTCCACTTAATTTCATTATTAATATAAATATAATTATATTATTATTATTATTATTATTATTATTATTATTATTTCAACCACATAGCTAAAGCTCATCTGTCTCCCCACTGTTCTGTCACAATTGCCGCTCATTTCTTTCACTGTCCTGGGGCTCTCAAAATTCTTCCACCGCTTCTCGTCATTCCGTTCACCAGCACAACACACTGAGTAATACCTTTCTACACAGCCATCGTTTTTAGGAAAAATCGCCGTTCCCAGACAGTAAAATTTTCATAGTGAAGTATCTATAACATTACGAGTTTATCAAATAAATATTTGTAAAGACAGCTGCTCAATTAGTGTTTTTTTTTTCCGTAGTTATACACAGGTACTATTGCTGAAAGGACCCGGAACGACACATCTTGCACCGACAGTTCAAAAAGACTCTCCTAAACTAAGGACAACACATTCGTTTTCTGACGTGGGAAAAAAGCTCTTTTTTTTTTTTTTTTTTTTAACATCAAGATTTTCGTTCTTCATTAACTGTTGTCACGTACTCCACTGGCCGAAGAAGACAGTGCTACCACGTGATATCCTTTCCATGTCACT
>NC_137024.1:11814715-11854715 GCF_032717465.1 Coenobita brevimanus | reverse complement strand
ATACGTTGGAGCGAACACCTTGAGTGGAAGGACATCTTTTCTCAGTAAATTCTTACTATCTCCGAGCAATATTTTTCAGCTCAACAGATCCTTTTATACTGAAAGGTTATATGATGGATACATCTCACTCTGACAACATATATCCATCTGATGGCAGCAGGAGTATAATCTGTGTTGTGTCCTTCCCGGTAGTGAAAGAACTGGTTGGACAATCTCCTTCGAACCCTAAAGCCTTTTTGGTTTCACTGAATTTCTTTGTTATTATTATTATTATTATTATTATTATTATTATTATCATCATCACCATCATCATTATTATTATTATTATTATTATTAATATTATTATTATTTCAAAAACGTAGCTAAAGCTCATCTGTCCCCCTACTGTTCTGTCATAAATGATGCTCATTTCTTTTGCTGTCCTGGTGGTCTTAAAATTATTCTACCACTTCTCGTCATTCCATTCACCAGCACATCACACTGAGTCAGCATATTTCTCTAAACCCATACTTTTCAATAAACATCATCGCTCGGAGTCAGTACAATTTTCATAGTATAGTATCTATGAGACTACGATTTCATAATATATATATATATATATATATATATATATATATATATATATATATATATATATCTGTAAAGACAATATATATATATATATATATATATATATATATATATATTTGTAAAGACAACGACCCCAAATATTTTGCTTTTTTTTTGTTCCTGTATTTATACACCGGTACCATTGCTAGACTGGCTCAGAAGGACACATCTGTCACCGACAGTTCAAAAAGACTCTCCTGAACTAATACAACACAGTCGTTTTCGTACGTGGGAAGAATGCAAATTAATTATATTTTTACCTTAACTTCAAGATTTTCGTTCTTCATTAACTGATGTGACGTACTTCAGTGGCTGAAGATTTTAGTGCTACCGCGTGATATCCTTTCCATGGCACTTTTTCTCGACTAGCATGGTATTTAGGGGTAGCGTCTCGCTGGAGCTCGGCATTAACTTGATGGAAATGGTAATTTAGGTTTGTTTTGGAGTTACAACAATATAGTGATGATAATACCTAACCCCCTTGAATTCGAAAAGTGTTTCCAAGCCTCAAGAAAATTATGTGGAACTTAAAGAGTGAAATTAAATTCCTGGAGCTGAAGAGGAGAAAAAAGGACAGTTATTTCAGACAAAAGCAAAGTGAACTACAGTCCAATGATCATGTACATTATATTATTGCTACGGCTGCGATTCATTATTCAGGACAGGAGAGACCGTTGATGGGGGAAGGGAATAAGTATGTAAAAGCTGCCCCTTGGACGACGAATGACCGCCACCACGAGTAAATAATTTCAAACAAATAATCACTACGTACCAATATCTGGCGGGGTGGGAAAGGGTGGGGTGTTAGACACACCGACACAGCAAAGCTAATACCCAGGCTCGACGCCCGGTAGAACAATTTTTTTTTTTTTTTTTTCTTTTACTTCCCCTACGATGTTAACTTCTTGAGAAAGTTTTCTTCTTTTTTTTTTTTTAATAGCTTACCATTAGCTGGCGATGTTATAAAATTTAAAAGGAATCTAATTACATCGAACCCATCCAGTTTTAAGTCTGCAAACATACGTAATCGTACGAGAGGACCAACCTTGACGTGAAACCATTGGACCACAGGAAACCGACAACTTCATCAGGGCGACACCAGAGATCTTTTGCTATGTTGCAGGAGTCTGTGTTGTGACACTGAGGTACCTGAGGTTAGTCAGTGTGTTGTTCTGTGTGTGGGGGGGGAGGTGGGGGAGACGGTTGCATTGCAGTGTGTGTATAGTGGATTCTTGAGGAGTTCTATGTGTGGCTGGTATTGTAGCAGGGAAGAGTGAGGGTCACATCTTAGTCTAAGTGCCCTGGTGTCTTTCTGGGTAGGGTAGGATCTGAGGGGTGGATGTCTGGGTGGTGGTTCATGAAGGATGTACATTAGTTTGGCGAGAAGTTTGAATGGTTATGGTGGCTGTGTGTTTTTGAGACTTACCGGGTATGTGTTAATGAATTTTACTGGCGGGTGGAGTAGTGAGGTTATTACTGAGGAAATCTGCATCAGATATGTGTGTGTTGGGGGGGGGGGATCATGCAATATAGAGTTACATGGACGGAATGGATGCTGAGCTGAAAGAATGAACTGAGTCGGTCTTACACCTCTTTGATCTTTTACAAAAATAAAGTACGATGTTCTTTAACTTCGGCCAAGTCATTAATCATGATTGACACACTTCTCACAACGTGGATTTCTCTTGAGTATAATAGTCTGACATCAACAGAAATCCGTTGTTAAGTAGCTCTTTTGTTAATTGCTGCACACATTTACTTGCATTCTTCAATTTTCTCACTCCCATGGCTGGAGGGGAACGGCCACATGCCATGCAACTCGCTGTCCGCGTTAATGTCCACCAGCTGAATCTCTTTACGCAGTGTATTATTATTTGTATTATTATTTTTTTCTCAGAATCACGTTAGCTTTCTTTGGTGACAAGGGTTGCAGCCAGTTTTAAACTTGGTACACGATAAAAGAGGTTTTATCTTACATACCTTGGAGCGAACACCTTGAGTGGAAAGACGTCTTTTCTCAGTAAATTCTTACTATCTCCGAGCAATATTTTTCATTTCAACAGATCCTTTTATACTGAAAGGATATATGATGGATACATCTCACTCTGACAACATATATCCATCTGATGGCAGCAGGAGTATAATCTGTGTTGTGTCCTTCCCGCTAGTGGAAGAACTGAATGGACAATCTCCTTCGAACCCTAAAGCCTTTTTTGGTTTCACTGGATTTCTTTGGTATTGTTATTATTATTATTATTATTATTATTATTATTATTATTATTGTTATTATCATTATTATTATTATTATCATTATTATTATTATTATTATTTCAAAAAAGTAGCTAAAGCTCATCTGTCTCCCTACTGTTCTGTCACAAATGCCGCTCATTTCTTTTGCTGTCCTTTTGGTCTTAAAATTATTCCACCACTTCTCGTTATTCCATTCACCAGCACATCACACTGGGCCAGCATATTTCTCAAAACCCATTGTATTCAATAAACATCATCGCTCGCAGGCAGTAAAATTTTCATAGTATAGTATCTATGAGACTACGAGTGTATTAAATATATATATATATATATATATATATATATATATATATATATATATATATATATATATATATATATATATATATATATATATATATATATATATATATATATAAATTTGGAAAGACAACGACCCCAAATATTTTGCTTTTTTTTGTTCCTGTGTTTATACACCGGTACCATTGCTAGACTGGCTCAGAAGGACACATCTGTCACCGGAAGTTCAAAAAGACTCTCCTGAACTAATACAACACAGTCGTTTTCTTACTTGGGAAGAATGCAAATTAATTATATTTTTACTTTAACTTCAAGATTTTCGTTCTTCATTAACTGATGTCACGTACTTCAGTGGCTGAAGATTTTAGTGCTACCGCGTGATATCCTTTCTATGGCACTTTTTCACGACTAGCATCGTATTTAGCGGTAGCGTCTCGCTGGAGCTCGGTATTAACTTGATGGAAATGGTAATTTAAGTTTGTTTTGGAGTTACAACAATATAGCGATAAGTCTTTCGAAACCTCAATAAAATTATCTGGAACTACAAAGAGTGAAATTAACTTCCTGGAGCTGAAGAGGAGAAAAAGGGACAGTTATTTCAGACAAAACAAAGTGAACTACAGTCCAATGATCATGTACATTATACTATTGCTACGGCTGCGATTCATTATTCAGGACAGGAGAGACCGTTGGTGGGGGAAGGGAATAAGTATGTAAAGCTGCCCCTTGGACGACAAATGACCGCCACCTCGAGAGAATAATTTTAAACAAATAATCACTACGTACCAATATCTGGCGGGGTGGGAAAGGGTGGGGTGTTAGACAGACCGTCACAGCAAAGCTAATACCCAGGCTCGAGGCCCGGTAGAACAATTTTTCTTTTTCTTTTTTTTTTTTCTACTTCCTCTATGTTAACTTGAGAATTTTTTTTTTCTTTAGCTTACTATTAGCTGGCGATGTTATAAAATTTAAAAGGAATCTCATTACATCAAACCCGTCCAGTTTTAAGTGCAAACATACATAATCGTACGAGACGACCAACCTTGACGTCAAACCAGTGGACCACAGGAAACCGACAACTTCATCAGGGCGACACAAGAGATCTTTTGCAATGTTGCAGGAGTCTGTGTTGTGACACTGAGGTACCTGAGGTTAGGCAGTGTGTTCTTCTGTGTGTAGGGGGGGAGGTGGGGGAGATGGCTGCATTGCAGTGTGGGTATAGTGGCTTCTTGAGGATTTCTATATGTGGCTGGTATTGTAGAGGGGAGAGCAAGGGTCACATCTTAGTCTAAGTGCCCTGGTGTCTCTCTGGGTAGGGTAGGATCTGAGGGGTGGATGTCTGGGTGGTGGTTCATGGAGGATGTACGGTAGTTTGGCGAGGGGTTTGAATGGTTATGGTGACTGTGTGTTTTGGAGACTTACCGGGTATGTGTTAATGAATTTTATTGGCGGGTGGAGGAGTGAGGTTATTACTGAGGAATTCGCATCAGATATATATGTACGTGTGTGTGTGGGGGGGGGGGATCATGCAATATAGAGTTACATGGAGGGAATGGATCCTGAGCTGAAAGAATGAACTGTGTCCCTGTCACATCTATGTGATCTTTTACCAAAATAAAGTACGATGTTGTTTAATTTCGACCAAATAATTAATCACGATTGCCTTGAACACTTCTCACTCCGTGGATTTCTCTTGAGTATAATCGTCCGACATCAACCGAAATACGATGCTAAGTAGCTCTTTTGTAGTGAAAATGTTAATTGTTGCACTCATTTACTTGCATTCTTCCATTTTCTCACTCCCATGGCTGGGAGGGAACGGTGACCTGCCATGCAACTCACTGTCCGCGTTAATGTCCACCAGCTGAATCTCTTTAGGCAGTGTATTATTATTTGTATTATTATTTTTTTCTCAGAATAACGTTAGCTTTCTTTGGTGACAAGAGTTGCAGCCAGTTTTAAACTTGGTACACGACGAAAGAGGCTTTACCTTACATACGTTGAAGCGAACACCTTGACTGGACCGACGTCTTTTCCAAGTTTATTCTTACTATCCCCGGGCAATATTTTTCAGTTTAACAGAACCTATTATACCGGAAGGATATATGATGGATACATCTCACTCTGACAACATATATCCATCTGATGGCAGCAAGAGTATAATCTGTGTGGTGTCCCTCCCGGTAGTGGAAGAACTGGATGGACAATCTCCCTTGAATCCAAAATCCTGTTTGGTTTCATTGAATTACTTTATTATTATTATTATTATTATTATTATTATTATCATTATTATTATTATCATCATCATTAATATTATTATTATCATCATTAATATTATTTCAAAATATTAGCTAATGCTCACTTGTCACTCTACTGTTCTGTCACAAATGCCGCTCATTTCTTTTGCTGTCCTAGTGATATTAAAATTATTCCACCGCTTCTCGTCATTCCATTCACCAGCACATCACACTGAGTCAAATTCTTTCTCAAAACCCATTGTTTTCAATAAACATCGTCGATAGCAGTAGGTAAAATTTTAATAGTATAGCATCCATGATACCTCGAGTTCATAATATATATATATATATATATATATATATATATATATATATATATATATATATATATATATATATATATATATATATATATATATATAGATAGATAGATAGATAGATATATATATATATATATATATATATATATATATATATATATATATATATATATATAAAGACAATGACCCCAAATATAGTTTGCTTTTTTTTGTTCCTGTATTTATACACCGGTATCATTGCTAGATTCTTTTTAACTTAACATCAAGATTTTCGTCCTTCATTAACTGATGTCACGTACTTCAGTGGCTGAAGAAGTCAGTGCTACCGCGTGATATCCTTTCCATGGCACTTTTTCGCGACTAGCATGTATTTAGGGGCAGCGTCTCGCTGGAGCTCGGTATTAACTTGATGGAAATGGTAATTTAAGTTTGTTTTGGAGTTCAAACAATTTAGTGATAATACCTAACCCCTCGAATTCGAGAAGTCTTTCCAAACCTCAATAAAATTGTGGAACTACAAAGAGTGAAATTAACTTCCTGGAGCTGAAGAGACGAAAAAAGGACAGTTATTTCATACAAAAACAAAATGAACTACAGTCCAATGATCATGTACATTATATTATTGCTACGGCTGTGATTGATTATTCAGGACAGGAGAGACCGTTGGTGGGGGAAGGGAAAAAGTATGTAAAAGCTGCCCCTTGGACGACAAATGGCCGCCACCACGAGAGAATAATTTCAAACAAATAATCACTACGTACCAATATCTGGCGGGGTGGGAAAGGGTGGGGTGTTAGGCAGATCCACGCAGCAAAGCTAATACCAAGGCTCGAGGCCCATAGCAGAACCTTTTTATTTATTTATTTATTTTTTTTTTTTACTTCCTCTACCATGTTAACTTTTTTTTCTTTTTTTTTTCTTAGCTTACTATACGCTGGCGATGTTATAAAATTTAAGAGGAATCTAATTACATCGAACCCGTCCAGTTTTAAGTCCGCAAACATACGTAACCGTACGAGAGGACTAATCTTGACGTGAAACCAGTGGACCACAGATAACGGACAACTTCATCTGGACGCTACCAAAATTTTTTTTCTTGATTTATGTTGAAGGAGTCTGTCTTGTTGCCCTGAGGTGCCTGAGGTTTGCCAGTGTGTTGTTGTGTGTGTATGCGTGGGGGGGGGGGATGGTGGGGGTAGCTGCACTGCAGCGTGGGTATACTGGATTCTTGAGGAATTCTATGTGTGGCTGATATTGTAGCAGGGAAGAGTGAGGGTCACATATTAATCTAAGTGCCCTGGTGTCTCTCTGGGTAGAGTAGGATCTGAGGGATGGATGTCTGGGTGGTGGTTCATGGAGGATGTACGGTAGTTTGGAGAAAGGTTTGAATGGTTATGGTGGCTGTGTGTTTTTGAGACTTACCGGGTATGTGTTAATGAATTTTACTGGCGGGTGGAGTAGTGAGGTTATTACTGAGGAAATCTGCATCAGATATGTGTGTGTTGGGGGGGGGGGGATCATGCAATATAGAGTTACATGGACGGAATGGATGCTGAGCTGAAAGAATGAACTGAGTCGGTCTTACACCTCTTTGATCTTTTACAAAAATAAAGTACGATGTTCTTTAACTTCGGCCAAGTCATTAATCATGATTGACACACTTCTCACAACGTGGATTTCTCTTGAGTATAATAGTCTGACATCAACAGAAATCCGTTGTTAAGTAGCTCTTTTGTTAATTGCTGCACACATTTACTTGCATTCTTCAATTTTCTCACTCCCATGGCTGGAGGGGAACGGCCACATGCCATGCAACTCGCTGTCCGCGTTAATGTCCACCAGCTGAATCTCTTTACGCAGTGTATTATTATTTGTATTATTATTTTTTTCTCAGAATCACGTTAGCTTTCTTTGGTGACAAGGGTTGCAGCCAGTTTTAAACTTGGTACACGATAAAAGAGGTTTTATCTTACATACCTTGGAGCGAACACCTTGAGTGGAAAGACGTCTTTTCTCAGTAAATTCTTACTATCTCCGAGCAATATTTTTCATTTCAACAGATCCTTTTATACTGAAAGGATATATGATGGATACATCTCACTCTGACAACATATATCCATCTGATGGCAGCAGGAGTATAATCTGTGTTGTGTCCTTCCCGCTAGTGGAAGAACTGAATGGACAATCTCCTTCGAACCCTAAAGCCTTTTTGGTTTCACTGGATTTCTTTGGTATTGTTATTATTATTATTATTATTATTATTATTATTATTATTATTGTTATTATCATTATTATTATTATTATCATTATTATTATTATTATTATTTCAAAAAAGTAGCTAAAGCTCATCTGTCTCCCTACTGTTCTGTCACAAATGCCGCTCATTTCTTTTGCTGTCCTTTTGGTCTTAAAATTATTCCACCACTTCTCGTTATTCCATTCACCAGCACATCACACTAAGTCAGCATATTTCTCAAAACCCATACTTTTCAGTAAACATCATCGCTTGCAGACAGTAAAATTTTCATAGTATAGTATCTATGAGACTACGAGTGTATTAAATATATATATATATATATATATATATATATATATATATATATATATATATATATATATATATATATATATATATAAATTTGGAAAGACAACGACCCCAAATATTTTGCTTTTTTTTGTTCCTGTGTTTATACACCGGTACCATTGCTAGACTGGCTCAGAAGGACACATCTGTCACCGGAAGTTCAAAAAGACTCTCCTGAACTAATACAACACAGTCGTTTTCTTACTTGGGAAGAATGCAAATTAATTATATTTTTACTTTAACTTCAAGATTTTCGTTCTTCATTAACTGATGTCACGTACTTCAGTGGCTGAAGATTTTAGTGCTACCGCGTGATATCCTTTCTATGGCACTTTTTCACGACTAGCATCGTATTTAGCGGTAGCGTCTCGCTGGAGCTCGGTATTAACTTGATGGAAATGGTAATTTAAGTTTGTTTTGGAGTTACAACAATATAGCGATAAGTCTTTCGAAACCTCAATAAAATTATCTGGAACTACAAAGAGTGAAATTAACTTCCTGGAGCTGAAGAGGAGAAAAAGGGACAGTTATTTCAGACAAAACAAAGTGAACTACAGTCCAATGATCATGTACATTATACTATTGCTACGGCTGCGATTCATTATTCAGGACAGGAGAGACCGTTGGTGGGGGAAGGGAATAAGTATGTAAAGCTGCCCCTTGGACGACAAATGACCGCCACCTCGAGAGAATAATTTTAAACAAATAATCACTACGTACCAATATCTGGCGGGGTGGGAAAGGGTGGGGTGTTAGACAGACCGTCACAGCAAAGCTAATACCCAGGCTCGACGCCCGGTAGAACAACTTTTTTTTTTTTTTTTACTTCCCCTACGATGTTAACTTGAGATTTTTTTTTTTTAGCTTTCTATTAGCTGGCGATGTTATAAAATTTAAAAGGAATCTCATTACATCAAACCCGTCCAGTTTTAAGTCTGCAAACATACGTAATCGTACGAGAGGACCAACCTTGACGTGAAACCAGTGGACCACAGGAAACCGACAACTTCATCAGGGCGACACAAGAGATCTTTTGCTGTGTTGCAGGAGTCTGTGTTGTGACACTGAGGTACCTGAGGTTAGGCAGTGTGTTTTTCTGTGTGTAGGGGAGGAGGTTGGGGAGATGGCTGCATTGCAGTGTGGGTATAGTGGATTCTTGAGGAGTTCTATATGTGGCTGGTATTGTAGAGGGGAGAGCAAGGGTCACATCTTAGTCTAAGTGCCATGGTGTCTCTCTGGGTAGGGTAGGATCTGAGGGGTGGATGTCTGGGTGGTGGTTCATGGAGGATGTACGGTAGTTTGGCGAGGGGTTTGAATGGTTATGGTGACTGTGTGTTTTGGAGACTTACCGGGTATGTGTTAATGAATTTTATTGGCGGGTGGAGGAGTGAGGTTATTACTGAGGAATTCGCATCAGATATATATGTATGTGTGTGTGTGGGGGGGGGGGGATCATGCAATATAGAGTTACATGGAGGGAATGGATCCTGAGCTGAAAGAATGAACTGTGTCCCTGTCACATCTATGTGATCTTTTACCAAAATAAAGTACGATGTTGTTTAATTTCGACCAAATAATTAATCACGATTGCCTTGAACACTTCTCACTCCGTGGATTTCTCTTGAGTATAATCGTCCGACATCAACCGAAATACGATGCTAAGTAGCTCTTTTGTAGTGAAAATGTTAATTGTTGCACTCATTTACTTGCATTCTTCCATTTTCTCACTCCCATGGCTGGGAGGGAACGGTGACCTGCCATGCAACTCACTGTCCGCGTTAATGTCCACCAGCTGAATCTCTTTAGGCAGTGTATTATTATTTGTATTATTATTTTTTTCTCAGAATAACGTTAGCTTTCTTTGGTGACAAGAGTTGCAGCCAGTTTTAAACTTGGTACACGACGAAAGAGGCTTTACCTTACATACGTTGAAGCGTACACCTTGAGTGGAAAGACGTCTTTTCCAAGTTTATTCTTAATATCCCCGAGCAATATTTTTCAGTTTAACAGAACCTATTATACCGAAAGGATATATGATTGATACATCTCACTCTGACAACATATATCCATCTGATGGCAGCAAGAGTATAATCTGTGTGGTGTCCCTCCCGGTAGTGGAAGAACTGGATGGACAATCTCCCTTGAATCCAAAATCCTGTTTGGTTTCATTGAATTACTTTATTATTATTATTATTATTATTATTATTATTATTATTATTATCATTATTATTATTATCATCATCATTAATATTATTATTATTATCATTAATATTATTTCAAAATATTAGCTAAAGCTCACTTGCCACTCTACTGTTCTGTCAATAATGCCGCTCATTTCTTTTGCTGTCCTGGTGATATTAAAATTATTCCACCGCTTCTCGTCATTCCATTCACCAGCACATCACACTGAGTCAACATCTTTCTCAAAACCCATTGTTTTCAATAAACATCGTCGCTCGCAGTAGGTAAAATTTTAATAGTATAGCATCCATGAGACCTCGAGTTCATAATATATATATATATATATATATATATATATATATATATATATATATATATATATATATATATATATAGATAGATAGATAGATAGATATATATATATATATATATATATATATATATATATATATATATATATATATATATATATATATAAAGACAACGACCACAAATATAGTTTGCTTTTTTATGTTCCTATATTTATACACCGATACCATTGCTAGATTCTTTTTAACTTAACATCAAGATCTTCGTCTTTCATCAACTGATGTCACGTACTTCAGTGGCTGAAGAAGTCAGTGCTACCGCGTGATATCCTTTCCATGGCACTTTTTCGCGACTAGCATCGTATTTAGGGGTAGCGTCTCGCTGGAGCTCGGTATTAACCTGATGAAAATGGTAATTTAAGTTTGTTTTGGAGTTCAAACAATTTAGTGATAATACCTAACCCCTCGAATTCGAGAAGTCTTTCCAAACCTCAATAAAATTGTTGAACTACAAAGAGTGAAATTAACTTCCTGGAGCTGAAGAGACGAAAAAAGGACAGTTATTTCATACAAAAACAAAATGAACTACAGTCCAATGATCATGTACATTATATTATTGCTACGGCTGTGATTGATTATTCAGGACAGGAGAGACCGTTGGTGGGGGAAGGGAAAAAGTATGTAAAAGCTGCCCCTTGGACGACAAATGGCCGCCACCACGAGAGAATAATTTCAAACAAATAATCACTACGTACCAATATCTGGCGGGGTGGGAAAGGGTGGGGTGTTAGGCAGATCCACGCAGCAAAGCTAATACCAAGGCTCGAGGCCCATAGCAGAACCTTTTTATTTATTTATTTATTTTTTTTTTTTACTTCCTCTACCATGTTAACTTTTTTTTCTTTTTTTTTTCTTAGCTTACTATTAGCTGGCGATGTTATAAAATTTAAGAGGAATCTAATTACATCGAACCCGTCCAGTTTTAAGTCTGCAAACATACGTAACCGTACGAGAGGACCAACCTTGACGTGAAACCAGTGGACCACAGATAACGGACAACTTCATCAGGACGCTACCAAAAATTTTTTTCTTTATTTATGTTGAAGGAGTCTGTCTTGTTGCCCTGAGGTGCCTGAGGTTTGCCAGTGTGTTGTTGTGTGTGTGTGCGTGGGGGGGAGGGGGATGGTGGAGGTAGCTGCACTGCAGTGTGGGTATATTGGATTCTTGAGGAGTTCTATGTGTGGCTGATATTGTAGCCCTGGTGTCTCTCTGGGTAGCGTAGGATCTGAGGGATGGATGTCTGGGTGGTGGTTCATGGAGGATGTACGGTAGTTTGGAGAAAGGTTTGAATGGTTATGGTGGCTGTGTGTTTTTGAGACTTACCGGGTATGTTAATGAATTTTATTGTCGGGTGGAGGAGTGGAGTTATTACTGAGGCATTCTGTATCATTTGTGTGTGTGTGTGTGTGTGTGTGTGTGTGTGTGTGTGTGTAGTATGAGCAGACGCAATATAAAGATGCATGGACGAAATGGATCCTGAACTGCAACAATGATTTGTGTCCCCCTAACACTGAAGTGATGTTTTTCTAAAATAAAGTTTGAAGTTCTTTAATTTTGGCCAAATCAATAATCATGACCGTCCTGAAATTCCATCAGTAATCATGACCGTCCTGAAATTTCATCAATAATCATGACCGTCCTTAACGTTTCCTGATATCTCTTCAGTATAATCATCTTACATCAGCCTAAATGTGATAATAGACAGTTACTGTTATGAAACAGTTTTTCCTGCACTCATTTACTTGCATCCTTCCACATTCTCACTCTCATGGCTGGGGCGGAAGGGTGACGTGCCACTCAACTCACTCTATGTGTTCATGCCCTTCAGCTGAGTCTCTTTATGTACTGCTTTATTTTTTCTTAATTATGTTAGTTTTGTTTGAAATATCTCATACTGCACGTGACAAAAGTTGCAGCCACTTTTAATCCTGGTACGCAACGAAATAATGTCTATCTTTAATTGTTTGCTTGAGCGAACTATTTGAGCGGAAGACGTCTATTTTTATGATTAACTTACTATCTGCGGGCTGGATTATTCGGTTTAGCAGACCCCTCATGAGGAAACTGATATATGATGGACACATGTCATCCCGACACCATACGAGCACAACTGTTTGAAGACATCAACAGTATATCCTGGTGGTGTCCTTCCCGGGCATGGTACAGTGGGAAGAACGATCTACCATGCACCTCAAGGTATGGGTAACGAACCATTAATATATTTTAAGTTATTTCATATTATTTTTTTTCTACAACGCAGTAAAAGCTTAAATCTCGCCACTTTTCTGTCACTATTGCCGCTCTTTTCTTTCACTGTCCTGAGACTCTCAAAATTTTTCCATCGCCCCCAGTCTTCATTCACATGCACTTCACTCTTAGCCACTATCTTTCTCAACAACCATCAGTTTTTTCTCATTTTTAATTTTAACAGACATCGCCGTCCAGAGACACTAATGTTTTCGTTGTTTAGTATCGATAATTGCACCAAATATGTGTCAAAATAAGGGCGTAGAAATTAGTTTATACATTTTTTTATCCCTGTATATTAACACAGGTATTTTTGCTATAGGAGCTCAGAAGGGCACCTCTGACCCCGACAGTTCAAGAAGACTCTGCTAAGGTGGCTACACTACAGCCGTTTGAAGGTGGCAAGAATAAAAACTGCGACAACAGAGTGAAAGGACAGCAATCAGGCTCCCCGCAATATACAATATATTTCCCGTGAGTGCCACTTTAGCTATATTTCACTCAGCTTAATTTGGACCAGATTTTTTTTCCTGTTTTCAATCATTTCACAAAGGTCAGTGGCTGAATCAGATAATGCTACGGCTCGGTATTCATTTCATGGCACTTTTTAGTATCTTGCATAATATTCTGTTTATCTTTTTTCACAACTCATATTCAGTACGGAAAGATTGGAATTTTAGACCAGATAAGAGTAAAATGAGGCATAATGAAGGTCAGGCACTTGGATAGTCTCGAAACTCATGTGTGTTTTCATTTATGTACTGAGACATTTTCATTATTATTATTATTATTATTATTATTATTATTATTATTATTATTAATTATTATTATTATTATTATTATTATTATTATTACTATTGTTATTTCAATCATGTAACTAAGGCTAATCTGTCTCCACACTGTTTTGTTAACTACCCATCAATTCATTCACTGTCCTGGGGTCTTAAAATTCTTTCACTGCTTCTAGTCATTTCTTTCACTAACACATCATACTAGGTCAACATTTTAACAGCCATCGTTTTTAATAGACATCGCCGCTCGCAGACAGTAAAATTATCACAGTGTAGTATTCTTAAGATTACAGGTACATCAATTACATATTTGTAAAGGCAAGTACCCCAAGTACAGTTTATATTTATTTTTCTGTATTTATACACCGGCATTATTGCCAAAGGGGCTCAGAAGTACAAATATGAAACCTACATTTAAAAAAGACTCTCGTAAACTAAGTATAGTACAACACAGCCGTTTTCTGACGTGGGAGGAATGCTTATTAATTATTTTTTTACTTTAACTTGAAGATTCTCGTCCTTCAGTAACTGACGTCACGTACTTCACTAGCTGAAAAGGACATTGCTACCGCATGATATCCTTTCCATGGTAATTTTTCGCGACCAGCATCGTATTAGAGGTAGGGTCTCGTTGCACCTCGGTTTTAACTTGAAAGAAATGGTAATTATAGGCCGTTTGGGAGTTAAAACAATAAAGTGATGATAATAATGAAGGCAATACCTGACCCCTCCAATTCGAAAAGTCTCTCCAAAGCTTAATAAAATTATGTGGAGCAACGAAAAAGTGAAATTAACTTCCTGGAGCTGAAGAGGGGAAAAAAAGGACAGTTATTTTAGTCAAAAACAAAGTGACCTACAGTCCAGTGATCTTGTATGTTCTATTATTGCTACGGCTACGACTGATTATTTAGTACAGGAGAAATCGTTGTTGGGGGAAGGGGATAAGAAAGTAAAAGCGGCCCCTTGGACGACGATTGACCGCCTCCACGAGTGAATAATTTCCAGCAAATAATCACTATGGGGTACCAATATCTGGCGGGGTGGGAAAGGTAGGGATTTAGACAGACCCACACAGCAAAGCTAATACCCAGGCTCGAGGCCCGGTAGCACAACTTTTTTTTTTTTTTTTTTTTTTTATAACTTACCCTACAGTGATAACTTGTTGAATAGCATTTTTTTTTTTTTTTTTTTTTAGCTTACTACCAGTTGGTGATTGTGTATAGTTTAAGAAGGATCTCATTATATCGAACCCGTCCAGTCTGCAAACATACGTAATCACAGGAAAGGACCAATCTTGACGTGAAACCAGTGGACCACAGGTAACCGGCAACTTCATCAGGGCGCTACCGAAAATATTTTCTTGATTTATGTTGAAGGAGTCTGTGTTAACACTGAGGTGCCTGAGGTTTGTCAGTGTGTTGTTCTGTGTGTTAACGAGGGGGGGGCCGCGTTGCAGTGTCGGTATAGCGTATTCTTTGGGAGTTCCTTGTTAAGACGGTATTGTGGCAGGGAAGAGTGAGGGTCACATCTTAATCTAAGTGCCCTGGTGTATCTCTGGGTAGGGTAGGATCTGAGGGATGGATGTCTGGGTGGTGGTTCATGGAGGATGTGCGGTAGTTTGGCGAGAGGTTTGAATGGTTATGGTGGCTGTGTGTTTTTGAGACTTACCGGGTATGTTTCCATTCCATTCCATCATCTAATCCTACGTTGCCCCATGATGACCGTAGGAACCCGAGGCTAGGCAAGTTGGTCCTGGCATTTAAGATGAGAGTGACCAGCCTCACTCATCCCTGAGTGGCATTACGTGAGCAATAAACCTCAACCATCCCTTGGATATAAACCTATACCGGCTCAATCCGATTTGAGCGCCGTAATTACCCACTAAACCACCACGCGCCATGATTTAGTTATATGATTGCCATCCAGCGTAGTAAATGATTTCCTGGTGTACAGGAAACCATTTGGCTTGTCATTCAGTGTAAAGTCAGCCACAGGTAGAAGGAAGAGGAAAGAATGAAGGAAAGTAAAAGAGGGAGTGTAATGTCACCCTTAGGCAGAAGGACGAGGAAAGAATGAAGGAAAGAACAACAGAAGAGGATGGAAGGAAAGAAGAATGGAGGAGAGGAAAGGGCAGACACCCGAAAGCAGCACTACATCGAGTGAGTGGTGTTAATGAGTTTTATTGTCGGGTGGAGGAGCGGGGTTATTACTGAGGCATTCTGTATCTTTGTGTGTGTGTGTGTGTGTGTGTGTGTGTGTGTGTGTGTGTGTGAGTGTGAGTGTGTGAGTGTGCGTGAGTGTGTGTGTGTGTGTGTGTGTGTGTGTGTGTGTGTGTGTGTGTGTGTGTGTGTGTGTGTGTGTGTGTGTAATATAAGCTGATGCAATATAAAACTGCATGGACGAAATGGATCCTGAGCTGCAGCAGTGACTTGTGTCCCCTAACATTGATGTGATCTGTACTAAAATAAAGTTTGAAATTCTTTAATTTTGGCCAAGTCAATAAAATCATGACTGTCCTGAAGACTTCCTAATTTCTCTTCAGTATAATCACCTGACATCAGCCTAATTGTGAAAATAAACAGCTTTACTGTTGTGAAAATGTTATTCCTGCACTCATTTACATGCATCCTTCCACTTTCTCATTCCCATGGCTGGCCAGGAAGGGTGACTTGCCACACAACTCTCTGTGTTCATGCCCATCAGCTGAGTCTCTCCATTTAGTGCTATATTTCATCTTAATGATGTTAGTTGTGTTTGATTTATCTTATTTTGCACGTGACAAAATTTGCAGCCATTATTAATCCTGGTGCGCGACGAAATAGTGTCTGCCTTTAATCCTTTGCTAGAGCGAGTTATTTGAGCGGTAGACATCTTTTTTTCTTTATGTTATTCTTCCTACATCCGGCCTAGATTATTCTGTTTAGCAGGCCCCTTATGACGATATATGTTGGACACATTTGTCATGTCATCCCAACACCATACGAGCACACCCGTTTGAAGGCATCAAAAATATAATTTGTGTGGTGTCCTTCCCGGGCATGGTACAACGGGAGGGACGATCTACCATGCATTTCAAGGTATGGGTAACGAACCATTCATTTTTTTAATGTATTTTATATTATTGTTTTTTTTTCTACAACGTAGTAAAAGCTTAGATCTCTCCACTTTTCTGTCGCGATTGCCGTTCCTTTCTTTCACTGTCCTGAGACTTAAAATTCTTCCACCATCTCCAGTCTTCATTTACAAACGCTTCACACATAGTCACAATCTTTCTCAACAATCATCAGTTTATTCTCATCCTTATTTTGAAAAGATTTCGCCGCCCAGAGACACTAACATTTTCACTGTCTAGTATCCATGATCACATCAAATATGTGTCAAAATAAAGACGTAGAAAAGTAGTCAATACATTTTTAAATCTCTGTATATTTACACCGGTACTTTTGCTATAGGAGCTCAGAAGGGCACACCTGACTCTGACAGTTCAAGAAGACTCTGCTAAGGTGACTACACTACAACCCTTTGAAGGTGGCAAGAATAAAAACTGCGACAACAGAGTGAAAGTTCAGCAGTCAGGCTCCCCACAATATACTGTATATTTCCCGTGAGTCACTTTAACTATAAATCACTCACCTTAATATGAACAAGATTTTTCCCTGTTTTCGATCATTTCACAAAGGTCAGTGGCAGAATCAGATAGTGCTACGGCTCGGTATTCTTTTCATAGCACTTTTGGTATCTAGCATAAAATTCTGTTGTTAATCTTTTTTCACAACTCACATTCAATATGGTGAAATGGTGATTTTAGGCCATGTTAGAGTAAATGGGCATAATATAGGTCAGTGACTGGCCAGGCCCAATGAGAAGGTTACATAAATCTTTCAGGAACTCCTTCAGCCCGAGAGAGCTTTCAAAAGTTTAAGAGAACCGTCTAGAGATAGTAAGACTAAAATACACAATGACGTCAGTGCAGTAAAGGGTGTAAGACAGACTCCTCAAAGTGAAGGGTTTTCAAACATACATATGGGAATACATTTTCGTCTGCAAAAAGTGCACTGCCATAACAAAGTATTACAAAGCTACAGTTTATCACATCTCAGGGTCAACATTACTCTGGTTGTAGATGAAGAGAGGGGCGATTTAGTGTCATATTTTCGAAACAGACACATAAGAGGAAATCCGTTAATCTCTCTGTCTCTCTCTCTCTCTCTCTCTCTCTCTCTCTCTCTCTCAACCGAGGCCTAGGTAGAGGATAAAATGCATATAGCGTAACGTGAAGCAGCATAGTGTGACAGACGCACAATCTTTGCCAGGCCTTCTCAAAAGACCTCCTCAAAAACGCATTACGGGCCGGTCTACAGTAAGTGGAGGTGTGGGTAAGGCGGAGGAGAGAGGCAGAGAAGTGTGGAGGGAAGTGCCAGTGGTGTGCAGAGGAGGAGGTGTGGAAAGAATGCGGATGGAGAAAGAGAAGGGAGATGGAGGTAAAAGAATGGCAAAAAAAACGAGATGTTGTGAGGGAAGTGGAAAATGGTGGGAATGAAAGGATAGTACGGACGGTGCGGAAAGGAGGGAGGAAGGGAAGGAGATAAAAGAAGAGAAGATGAGGAAAGGCGAGGGAAACAGAAAAGAGAGATGTAGAAAAGAACAGAGGAAAATAAATGAGGAAGGAGGTAAAAAAAGTAAAGTAGAAGAAATGGGAAAAGGAGTGTAGAAAGATAGATGAGAGAGCCAGGGGAGGAGAGGAGGAGGAGGAGGAGAGGAGGGGAGAGCGAGAGAGAGAGAGAGAGAGAGAGAGAGAGAGTTGGGGGAGGGGAAATAGTGAGGAAATATAGGGAGCAGTGAGAATGACGAATTAACGGTGAAGAGACAGTGAAACATAAAAAAAAAAAAAAATGAACACAAAAGAATAGGCTGCTCAGAGAAAGTTTGAGGGAATAAGAATGAGCATGGAAAGGGATATCACTGTGTTCATCGGTGAAGAACTAAAGACAGGGAAGACTCCAGGGGTGTATGATATGAGCGAAGATGTATTGTATTGGTGATATGAGGCAGGGAGGAAATAGGGTGGACCTGGTAGTGTGCTGCAGCGGTGTATGATATGAGCGCGGATGTAGTGTATTGGTGATAAGAGGTAGGGAGGAAGTAGGATGAGCCTGGAAGCTGTGTGCTGCAGGAGTGTATGATATGAGCGATGATATGCTGTATTGGTGATCTGAGGTAAGGAGGTAGTAAAATGGGTCTGGTAGCTGTGTAGAATAGTCTGGATACGAAGATCAGTACCTGAGATTAGGAAGGAAGAAAGGAAGGAAGGAAGGAATATTGGTACATTTGAATATGGAAAGGAGTGGGAGAAGATAATGCGATTGCTGCCTCCTTTCACCCATTATGAAATGGAGCAAAACAACTGTGCTCGTATGGTAAAGTGCGTATTCTCTCCAAGAGGAAGAGTATGTTTTCACCCCTGTTTGTCTGTGTTTGTTTGTTTGTTTGTGTGTTAGCTGCATTACTCAAAAACTAAGAGAATGATTTGACCCAAATTTGGTGAGTAGATAGCCCATATCCAAGGGAATAATCGATAACTTTTGGGACCGGTCCGGATAGTTTTACAGATTCTGGATCCGAGAAACACTTTTTGCCAAAGCCCTAATCAGTGATGAGAAACCCTAACCCATTATGAAACGTGGTTTGGAAATTACGTTGTCCTTGTCGGAGAGACGCGCTCCACTGAATCTCCCTTCAGTTGAGAAAGCTAGAGCCAACTTCGAAACAGTTGGTGTCTATGGTGCTCTCAGACATGAGGAAGGCATATGACAGAGATCGGCAGGCACTGTGGAAGGTATTATCCTATGACTACTACTATGACAAAGCTACTCAGAGTATATAATGTAATGAAGCAAACTCAGTTGTGAGAGAGGAGATGGAGTTGAGTGAAATGCTTAATTTGACTGTTGGACTGAAACAGTGTCGTGTCATGTCAGCATGGCTTTCATTGCGTTTATGGCTGAGTGATGAGAGAGGTGACACTGAAGACACCTGGTAGGGACGTGGATTTGAGAGGAAACTTTATCAGCTATAGTGTGAAGATGATACAGTGATGAGAGCAAATGACAAGTGGATGTGACAGAGTTTAGAAGAATCTAGCAGTGCGTAGAAACAGCGTTTCTCAAACTAAATGTTAGTGAGGGTAAAGTGATGGCATATGGACAGCCAAACTTCAGGTTGAGACTTAATGGTACAGAAATACAAAATGTGTACGTATTCCAGAACTCGGACATTGTTTTGAACAAAGACGGTAGGACGGATGATGAAAGCAGGATAGATAAATGAGCTTCCTCATAAATTTCCGTAAATGTCAAATGATTTCACTTGTGTCAAAGAAACCCGTTGCAGAGGCATGGCTAAAAAGTCACAGTTAATTATTCTGCCAATAATTAAAAGCTCTAAATGTAACAGTCGCCATAGACAAACGATTTTAATTTCCTGAAGAGAACACGCTGCAGAGAAAAGAATAATCCCGATGTATGACTGGAACACACACACACACACACACACACACACACACACACACACACACACACACACAGCCAACGTTTGAAATAGGAGTCCTGGCTAATGAGGTGGAATCCCCTGCGGTTCCTCTACGACCACCCCTGAATCCTTTGGTCAGAGGTTTTTGGAATTTTTGGTTTACTGTACACTACAAAAATGGGATCAAAGGCCACCAGTCCCTCCCTAAAGCTGTAACTGAACACACACACACACACAATTTTGTTTTCCCATTTCCATGCATACACCTCCCTTTGAACCTCTGTCCAAAAATAATCGGAACAATTTAAACGAAGAAAGAGAGAGAGGATGAGCTGTAAAAATAGAGAGGAAATGGACTGGAAGGAAGGGTATGAGTGGTAGGGACTGATACCAGGCAAACTGAATATAGGACAAAGGAAGATTTATGCAATCAGAATGGGTGGGGTAGGGTGCATGAAAGGCATAAAGGAGGAAGGGAATGGGCTAATGGGTAATCGTGTTAAATATTTTTAGAGTGAGTATAACGTCTTCGCGAGTTACAAGAATAATGTCGTCAGAAAGGGTGGGGTGAGTGGAAGGTGAGGAAAGGGCTGGTAGGTGGGTCTGAGTAACAGTGATTGGGTGTGCATAATAAATGTGAACCAAAGGGAGATAAATAGTCAGGACATGTGAGGTGTGGTGAGTGAGGACTCTGTAGAGGGTGATGAAGAAAAAAAAAAATGAGCTGCTTTGGCCATGTGAGGCAAAATTCTGAATATAACTTGATTAATTACATCTCTTACTTTCGTCTCCTCCCTTGTCCCATGAGGTCTCTTCTTAATCCTCTGTCTTATACCTCACTCGACCCTTCCTGTTCCTGATGAGCACCACTAAGTTTACGTTTTGGAAAGTTTCGTTGACTCGGGTTTCTAACCCAACTGTCAGACACGAAGAACACATTTGTCCCCTTTATAAAAACATGGGCAAACTACTTATGGCATTATTCTTCTTAACATTAGCTCTCTACCATGTTGTTTTTTTCCGCTCTGAATTTCCAGTCCTATTTTTTAACTCACATTCCTGCACACATTCTCTTATTTTTACTTAAAGGGGTTAAGCAAGCCTGTAATGCGTAACTCTGGCTTTCTTAGTCATAGTTATGTTTGCATTATTGTAATACTTTTACACCTGCATTCGCCTGTTGTCATCACTACCCAACTTTCAAAAAGCTGAAATTTTTTTCCACTCGACTAAAAGCCTCATTGTTCAGCAGGTACTGGACTCCTTTCACTCCAAACACCAACTCAGCATTAAAGTCACATTATATTTCCTTCCATTATTCAACAAAACGTCATCGCTCCAGCTAAAATTATGCATACCAGAATAACCACCTGTTCAATCCGCCAACACAGCCTCGACTTCTACGTGCATTGCTACAATAACGACGACAAATTTAGCTGAGGCAATCCCTCACTTTCCGCACCGCCAGAGGCACCTAAAGGAGCCCACAGCTTTATACTGAATCCAAACTCCCACAATCAGGTGGGTCTGGTGCTGGGTTGGGATGGCTTAAGTTCAGATGTGGTGACTTGAGGAAAACGAAGAAAAGAAGGATCTGACTGAATTTATTTCACCCGAGTTAGACTAGGTTTGGGCAAGATGTAATGGGATATGGTGGATTAAGCAAGGTTTGGCTAAGGTAACTTGTTTTCGACAGGGATTATTTCTTTTTTATTTATTTACATTTTAAGCATTTATTTCTTGAGTGGCGCTGATGTGGTTAGGAGAGGTAAAGGCAGAGTCACACTAGACCATATGTGGCTAACATGAGAGCAGCTTTTGTGAGGCAAAACGACTAGCAGAGTCGAGTGTCCTTCACACTCGTGTGTTTTAGCGAGCCGAAACGGCTAATAATGTCGTCTGCCTTGGCGCCTCCTGGTCATTTGTAAACAAACCACCACGGCGTACCCACTCCCTTTTCCTAAGTTTCTGCAACCGCCTCACGTACTTTAGCAACTCCAGAGCCACAGAGCAGTCTACTAGAGTTTTCTTTGCTGTATGATCCATATCGAAATCTGATTTCTACTTGATGTTTAGGGACAAAATAGACAGCCTCCACGGCTGGTCACCCGAGTGTCCGAATATTTATTTCATGTTATAAGAAAATAAAAAAATAAAAAAACAAGATTTAAATTGTATTTACTTAACAATTTTAAAGTTTCTTTCTGTGAATAACAGAATATTTTCTCACCAATTACAAAATTAATAGTGGCTCATTTGAGTTCTAATCCCACCAACAAGCTGTGGGCGAGAATTGTTATCCATTTCGCCTCGCAAGCGAAATCTCGCACACCGTAAGTTAGGCTAGCGGGTCGCAAAACTGGCTCACATGTTAGCCACTTTTGTCCCAGTGTGACGTAGCCTTAAGGTTTTAGGGTGGTTGGATTGAGCTCAGGTGGGATGAGACGGGATGAAATTAAATGGAAAGGGATGGGATAAGAAAAGTTAAGTCCGATTTGGTTAGATTATATTTGAACGAGACATGGCCGGTTGGGTTAAGATAACTTTTGTTGGCTGGTTAGATGGAAGGGACGGTGAGAAAGGAAAAAGTATGCTTGAAGGAAAAATAGTAACGAAAATCTAACGGTGATATAATTATGGATTTATTACTTATTTAGACAAATTAATTGCTCACTTCTTACTCCCAACCAAATACTTATTCTCTCTCTCTCTCTCTCTCTCTCTCTCTCTCTCTCTCTCTCTCTCTCTCTCTCTCTCTTATCCTGCTGCTTCACTTCCTTCTTTCCCTCCTCTCCACCTCCTCCCTACCACTTCCCCTTCCCCTGCCACTACTCCACAATACATAATCGCATACGTTTTCTTTCTATCCATAATCTGAAGAAGGTCCATGTTTAGTCAAAACCGATGCATCTTACCAGTAAACCAACTTCCCACATTTGGGCATAATTGTTCCATGAACGAGTAAAATGATCCAAGTGAAAAGAAGTGAGTTACGGCATAGATGGATGAATATGATAGGCAACACCACGCAACGCAATGCAGCAACACAACACAACACAACAACACAACACTACACAAAACAAAACAACACAACACAATGTAACGCAATGCAACGTAACTCAGCATAACACAACATGCTGTATTACCAGGCCTCGTCCCTCATTAGAGCAAGACACAGCAATTACTGCGGAAACCAACCCAGCCAGAAATCACGACAACTCATTTACATATGGTGAACACAACTGAAAGAAAAATGTTAAGTACAGGATTGTAAAAACTGGCATCTGCAGATTAAAAATAATAAATAAATAAATAAAAATAAACGCTTCTGGGTGGATTCAGGGTATGTGCGTTTTTACTTGTCTATTGACTGATGGACATACTGAGAAGCAAGCGAATATCCTTCATTGCAAAAAAACCCTACCCATTCTCTACGATAACGTCTTTTTGCCTGTGTCGTGCGATGCTGGGTATACTAGAGTGATACGTGCTAACTTTTTTCCCTTGTTCTTGTTCTGTTTGGAGAAAAGTTTTAAATAAGCCATCGCATTATCCATACTAGACAACATACACTGTCACAATGCATTCTCCCTGATCTAAGCCACAATCTTGCCATTATGTAAGCCTATCCTGCTCAGTCCTATCACACAATCTACCATTATCCAAGCCTATCCTGCCCACTCCTCTCCGTCCATCACACCCATTTCTGCTCTTATGTGGTGCATACATCCTATAAGCCGAAATACAAAGTCCATGTTCACAAGGTATACTTTCCCCATCCCCCATCAACATACAATTCCATCCAACCCCTGGTCATCTAGTCCTGAAAGCAGACTTCAAATTATAAAAGCCATTACTCTGACAACTAATTTTTGTCACACATCTTCAAAGTCGTCACCTGACGCGATATGTACTATCTTGCTCACCATTTCATATCGTCTCTCCAGCCAATCATTCACTCATCATTACAACGAACACTTTTACACCAATCCTTCACTCTCTCTCCAATACATTACTATACACCACTTCAACCAATTCTTCCACTCTCCATTCCATTACTATACACTTTCTCAATCAATCCATAAAAGTAGTCCTTCCAATCAACCGCTTATCATATACCTTTCGAAACAGTCCTATTCTTCCGTGCTGTTAACATACGGTATGCACATACAGGTGGTGGTGAATTAAATCTCGGGGGAGGCCGAGGCTGAGAAAGAGTGATGGAGTAGAGAGGTATATAAGAGATGGGTACGTAAGGTAGGAGGACAGCGAAATGGCAGGAGACAAGATGACAAGGAGGCGATTTGTTTGTGGCTAATCCATACGGGATTAAGGCATCTGGCTAAAGACAGATGTATAGACAGACAGAACACCACGAACCATATGGTCATTTTGGATACCATCGGTCTCTCCTGAGCGATACGTTTTGATGGAGTGTACAATCGAAAGCAATAATCGGCCACCTCCCCAACAGACAGTGAACGGCTCATTTATCTAAGGCAAGACAAACGCTGGAAGAGGGTGAGGGTGACGGTGAGTTAACAGTGGGATGATGAGGAAGACAGTGACAGATGATAAGACAATATTAGCCCATGGTTTTCTTCCCTGGGGTGGGACACTGGTTGTTGTCTTCACCCATACGGGATGAGTACGGGCTGGAGCGTTCTCGATTTTTTTTTTTTTTTTTCCATGGGAAGTCATGGCTATATATCCATTAACCCACAATCAGCCAGACACTTATTTAACGATAAGTTAAGTTCCTTAGGACTACCCACACAGATATAATGAAATAAGCAAAGTGAAGATGAGGACTACATTTACCCCCCCAACCCCAATTTTATTCTAGCGAGGACGTGATTACTAAAAACCTTGTCAAACGATAAAATCCTAAGAGAAGCAACAGACAGTAAAAATTTCGTACTTACATTCGCACACCGAAATTTCGTCAAAAAATACAATACTTACCTGGAACAAAGAAAAACTTTTTATAATTCGGTACAACAAACACACACAAGACGTGTACATTAATTTACACAAACAAAAATAACGACAATGACATAAACGGAAGCAGTAATAAGTTTACATTATTTGTTTTCACCGGTCGTAACGTCATTACATTCAGGCTTAACTTCAGGTCACAAAGTTATTTACAGTCAGTAGTAAAACAAGACAGAAGGCTTAAACTAAGATAAATGACCATCGACTGAACAAGGGTAATTAAGCTGGGGAGTTCATTTTGACGAGTGCCGAAATTCCCGCAGAACAAGACCTGCAACAGTCGAATTTACAATTTGTTCTCAAATTGTGTTACTGGGTGAACAGGGTCAAGGAAGTCTGACATCCTTGACAGCCGATCTCTGATTCTTCCACTTGTAAGCAGGATGTGCTAACCACTACACCATCGGCTCTCCAGAAAGAACAGGCAAAGTGGCATTTACAAAAATGTAAAAAGCTGAGTTTCCGGGGTATCAGGCGTGGTCCACATGGTGTTGGTCGCGGCAACATACCCTAACTAAGCGTGAAGTCTACCAACCTCAGAACCTCTCTCTCTCTCTCTCTCTCTCTCTCTCTCTCTCTCTCTCTCTCTCTCTCTCTCTCTCTCTCCAGCTGTTCACGCTATGATGAGTTTGTGTGTGTGTGTGTGTTTGTGTGTGTGTGTGAGAGAGAGAGAGAGAGGATCAAAGCCGCTATTTTTATAGAACAATTAAATTCATTGCACTACTTAGCTCTACCCCATTAAACATTCCCATTAACAATCAATCACGTCAATGATGAACAATATCTCGGGGCTGGTCATTGCTGAAAGTGTTATTATCTGACAAAACGCAATTAAACTGTCAATTATTTTACCCATTGGCCTTTTGCGTAGTGTCTGGGATCCCATGCCAAACAGAGAAATTTAAACATTCAAAGTATTATTTATACTCGGAACAAAAGTTAGCACAATGTTTCAATTCCTCTTGTCACTTCTCCCTTTGTGCTAAAATTCCCAGACTAAGCGTGAGTTGGTATGTTTCTCTGTCAATAAGTGATTCTCTGTCTGATATGGTTTGTTAGTAAGGAAAGTGACAGACGTGCCTTTAGTGTGAAATAAACTTTGTAGAACAGCAGGGGAACTTATGTCTCCGTGCAACTGCGATTTATATTTATCACACGTCTGGGGTTACGAACTAATTGGATCGATATTCCAACCTTTCCAACCAGCTCGAATATTACTTTACCTTATAAGGTAAAAGAAGGAGAGTGAGGAAGGTGATGAGGTTAGTGAGAAAAGTGATACGGGAAAGTGAAGAGGAAATTATTGGATGTGAAATAGATGTTGGTAACAGAAGACAAAGTGAAAAAAATGTATAGAAATGAAACCATAAGAAAAACTGATAGAGAAAATGAGGGAAGATGAGACCGTTAAGGCGACTGGCGATGTCAGAAATATGATTTAGGAAGATGATGGGAAAATGAGAGGATGAAGAAAAAATTAACGATGATAATATAACGTCATCAATTCAGTGATGTAACGCCATAAATAACTGTTGATAATTAACACATCATTTAGTTTCTGACGAATTGCGAAAAATCACACATATATAAGCTATAATTAGGGTAATATCAGTTGTCAGATGTGGTGAATCATCCTTATCATTACCATCATCATCATCAACAGCAGCTGCAGCCGCAAACCATCATCATCCTAATTCACAACTCTTTAATGAAGGTGGTATATACTCTTGTGTATCGTAATCGCAACAGTAATTATACATCATCATCATCATCATCATCATCATCGTCGTCATCATCATCATCATCCCACTCCTTTTATCCAATCATGGAATCGGGTGAAAAATTCTACCGAATTTTATCTATCACAGAAAATGTTCTGATGAAGATTTAAAATTACAACCACACGTTCATCATCCAATTCCCATAATACCACATATTTTAATCATATGTCCCCTTCCCCGGACACCCAGCATCGATTTTACTACATAAGATGATGATTAATGAATACACAAATTGCTGCTGATAAATAATACAAAAGAGGGGTCATTGGCAGACTTTTACGCAGATAATGGAAAAATTTGTATCTAACACACACACACACACACACACACACACACACACAATATATATATATATATATATATACACATATATATATACACATATATATATATACACATATATATATATATACTGTTACGGAACAGAGAAAGATAATGTACACTTTAAGTGAGAATACTAAAAATCACTACTGTCCCGTAAAGTTCCAAGTTCAAAACAAAAGAGTTAGGTAAAATTACAAGTTAACGTTTAATGCTCAAACTAACAACAAAACATTCAGGACTCATAAGGATAATGTAATGGCAAAAAACAGGTTAAATATATGGTTAACTGCAATAGCCTCTATTAACATGAAATTAGCAAGAGTAAATTTACCTAAGTAAGCCCTGATAAAATGAAAATACACTGGGTAATGCTCAGTTAATGCAAGATAAATTATTACAGATACAAAATATTATCAAAAATGACTGACAAAATACAACCTTTACATAAATCACAAAAAACCTCACTAGGCCTAAGAATTAACCCTATGCTACACAGCACAAGTAAAAATGCAACAAGTTATACTCAAATTACACAGCTGCTAGATGGTTGGTGACTTCCTGAGCACTCTCAACAATAACTGTACAGGGGAGGACAGAGATGTGAACAAAATGAGGAGTAGATCTAAGTGGCAATAATGCAGAGACTGAGCTCATTACATAGGGGCCAGCAGAGCTTGATACAACTTGTAAGAAGGACGCGCAAATGAAGCCATGGGGACAAAGAGTTGACAATCCCGCTCTGAACAACAGAAAGAACGACTTACTCTACTTTAACGGTAGAAGGGGGGGACTGAGGCAGAACACGCTCGTGATCAAACATGCAGCATACTATGCGTTAAAATTAAACAAAGGATGATGAAATCATAGGCTATGTAACACCTCCCCACAAAGAAAAAGAAATTTACAAAGGAAATTTCTTATTACTCTAAAACAATCTGTCTAAAGTCTAGATAAGCAATCTGCAATAACATTTTCTTTCCCCTTGACATGTTGTATGTCTAATGAATACTCCTGAAGAAGTAGACTCCATCTTGTCAATCTCTGATTTTATCTTTAAACTTACTAAGGAATTTCAGTGGGTTATGATCGGTATAAATGACTATGGGGTCAAAACCAGAACACAAATAAAATGAAAAATGCTGTAAACCCAAAATCAAGACCAAAAGCTCTTTCTCAATAGTTGAGTAGTTCTTTTGAGGTGGAGTGAACTTCTTACTGTAATAAGATACAGGGTGTTCAATACCCTGATCATCCTCTTGCAACAAAACAGCCCCAGCTCCTGTATCTCTTGCGTCAACAGCCATCTTAAAGGCTTAGCAAAATTTGGAGTAGCGAGCACTGGCTGACTTAATAGGATAGCTTTAAGTTTGTTGAAAGAGGATTCACAGTTATCGGTCCAGACAAATTTAACTCCCTTTTTCAGTAGGTCTGTAAGTGGTGATACAAGAATAGAAAAGTTAAGAACAAATCTCCTGTAATAACCTACCATTCCCAAAAATCTTTGTAGCTCTTTCCTACTTTTAGGTCTGGGAAGATCACTTATAACCTGAACCTTAGCTGCTGGTGGTGCAACATGTCCATCACCAATTACGTACCCAAGGTACTGAACTTTAGCTTGACCAAACTCACACTTTGATAAATTAGCTACAAGATTAGCCGAACTAAACGCTCAAGAAATTTACTGACATGGCATAGGTGATCTTTCCAGTTGTCACTGAAGATTAATACATCATCAATATAAACAACACACCCTGCCAAACCCTCTGTTACAACATTCATGAGCTTCTGAAATGTGGCTGGTGCATTCTTCATACCATATGGCATTACCGAACATGCACAAGTCTTTCCTAGTGTTACAAAACATGAAATCTCCCTAGGACGTTCAGTCATAGGTACTTGCCAGTATCCCTTTAACAAATCAAACTTATTTATGTACCTAGCCTTTCCGATCTTGTCTATGCAATCTTCCACACGAGGGAGAGGGTAAGTGTCTGTTTCAGTTATCTGATTAACACGTCTGTAGTCAATGCAAAGCCGCTGTGACCCACCTGGCTTAGGGACTAGAGTGACAGGAGAACTCCACTCGCTCTGACAGGGCTCAATCATCTTGTGGTCCAACAGGTAGCCAAGCTCCTTCTCGATGAGAGGAACTTTCACTGGGTTCACGCGGTAAGGAGGCAATTTAATTGGCTTTGCGTCTCCAACATCGACATCATGCATCAACACAGTGGTTCTTCCTGGAGTGGCACGGAACACTTGCGGGTACTCCTGCAGTAATGCCGAAAACTCCTGCCTTTCCTCAGGAGGTAGATGAGAAAGCTTAGTCTGGAGATCATTCATGATATCAGGATTCTTCCCCAAACTATCACTCAGGCTCATGCTGCATGGGAGAGCTTCACTTGCAGACTCGGGTGGAACAGCTACAGTGCAGACTGGATTATTTTCGTCCCGCCTGTGATATAACTTTAGCATGTTGATGTGACATAGTTGCTTGTTCTTTCTACGATCTGGTGTGGCGATGACATAGTTGACATCACTGAGTTTCTTCTCCACGAAATAAGGACCACCAAACTTGGCTTGAAGAGGTTGCCCATGCACTAGTAACAGAATCAAAACCTGATCTCCTGGCTGAAAGTGGCGTAACCTGGACTTCTTATCATACCAAGTCTTCATCTTCTCCTGAGCAGCTCCTAAATTCTCTCTCGCCAGTTGTAAAGCAGTGGACAGCCGTTCTTTGAACTTCATCACATACTCCAGCAGGTTGACGTCATCTTCCTCCGACAGCCAGCATTCCTTGAGTAACTAAAGGGTCCTCTTACTTCATGGCCAAACAGTAGTTCAAAAGGTGAGAAACCCAGTGATTCATTTGGAGATTCTCTTGCAGCAAACACAACGAATGGAAGACCTTTATCCCAGTCTTTCTGATGTTCCAAACAGGATTTCTTGAGCATCGATTTGAGTGTTTGATGATATCTCTCCAACGCTCCTTGGGTCTGGGGATGATAAGCTGAAGACGTGATCTGGATGATGCCCAACTCTTTCAGAGACTGGTTGAAAACATTTGACATGAAATTACTTCCCGGTCTGACTGTACCTCCTTGGGCAGACCAAACTTTGTGAAGAACCCTAGCATTTCCTTAACCACGTTCTTTGCTGAGATATTTCTAAGTGGAATGGCTTCAGGATAACGAGTAGCCATATCAATCAGGGTCAACACATAAGAAAATCCTGAAGAAGTCTTAGGAAGAGGGCCCACAATATCCACCAACACACGGGTGAATGGCGCCTCAAAAGGAGGAATGGGAACTAGAGGTGCAACCTTTTCGGTCTGATAACACTTCCCCACAACTTGACAGGTGTGACAAGACTTACAATACCAGGAAACATCCCTGAAGATACCTGGCCAGTAGAAGTGTTTCAAAATGCGTGCCACAGTCTTCCTCACTCCAAGGTTTCCTGCCAAACTGGAATCATGAGCCACTCTAATGATATCCTGCCTACAAACACGAGGGATGACAACTTGATGTACAACCTCCCATTCACAGTCGGCTGATGCTGTTGGGGGTCTCCACTTCCTCATAAGTACTCTTGACTTTACATAATAACAAGTAGAAGCACCGGCTGACTCTTCTTCACTTTAAGCAGAGTTAGCTAGACCTTTAAACTCAGGGTCAGCAACCTGCAACTCAACCAACTCTTGACGATACAAATTATCAACACTACAGGGTACTGCCGTATATGGTGAGTGGTCCAAATTAGCAAGAAAAGTGTCCCAGCTAGGATAACATCATCATCATCATTATCCTCTAAATCACCAGTAACTTTAGACTTAGCCCTAGTGACAGCACATGCAGGGAACACATCAGGGACATCACAATCCTGGGTCGCAGCCACTGGCTCACTAGACAACTGAGGAGCTGGACACACTTGACTTCCACCAATATCATTTCCAAGTAAGAAAGTTACACCTGACATTGGTAGTGTCTCAACCAACCCAACCATAACGGAACCATTAACAAAACCATACTCTAAATTCACTCTGCACAGAGGGACAGAGAAGTAATTATTCCCTACACCTTGTAAGATTACAGTTTCATCAGAGGAATTAACATTAGAGCCTAGAACACGGGTCAGCATAAGGGATTGGCAGGCACCTGTATCACGATATATTTTAACTGATTTCCTGTCATTATTGTCCAGAGGACTGACAAAACCATCAGACAGGAAAATAGCACATGAACTCTTGAGAGTGTCACCCACGTTACTGCTCAAAAGAGGAGCTCCATCATGAGAATTTAATTTACCCCTCAAAGCAGGTTCAGTTAACTCAGTTAAAGAATTATGGGAACTCTCAAGGGTGGACATTAGACCAATTGACTGAATATTTAAAGACTCCTTTTTGTTCACATCACGCTGTCTCCTGAAACATTTCTCCGTAGTATGACCAAGCTTATTACAATAAGTACATTTACTTTTCTGAAATCTAGAGGTGAAGCTGGTATTTACTTCCTGAGAAACATCATCTTTATTCTCTTTCCTGTTACCTGTACTCTGAGTAGAGGCAACGTTACTTACTCTCAGCTTTCCCTTTTTCTTTAGAATATCTCTTGTGAGTGAGAACATATTCATCAGCTAAAACTGCAGCATCAGACAAATTATCTATTCTTCTCTCATCAAGATATAGGCTTACATCTTTACTAATACACCTCTTGAAGTCCTCCAGCAAAATCATCTGCTTAAATTTACCAAAATCAGAATCCACATTCTTAGAATTTAACCACTGCTCAAACAGATCTTCTTTGATTTTTGCATACTCAACATGGGATTGCTTATTTTGCTTGTAAGTTGTCCTAAATTTTACTCTATAGGCTTCAGGAACAAGCTCAAAGGCCTTAAGAATCAAGCTCTTAACTACATCATAATTATCAGATTGATCCTGAGGCAAAGATGCATAAGTTACTTGAGCTTTACCGGTGAGAACAGTTTGAAGGAGTACTGGCCAATACTCTTTGGGCCAATTAAAACCTGTAGCAACCCTCTCAAACAACTGAAAATACTTGGTTAAATCAGATTCATTAAAAGGAGGACAAGTTTAACATTTTTAGCCACATCAAAATCATCAGAGCTAGATGATCCAGTTCCACCTTGTTTCATGCGATACTCATGGTCTGCCTGAATCCTGGCAAGTTCAATTTGTGCGTGTATCTGTGCCTCCTGAATCCTAGCCTGAGATTCAGCCTCCTTAGCATTTGCTTGAAATTCAGCCTCCTTAACACGAGACTCCGCCTCCTTAGCCTAAGCCTCCTGCAGGGCTAGCTGTAACTTAGCTAATTTAATCTGCGTTCGCTCATTTGGAGGAGTTACATTAAACAAGCTTTCATTAATCATGTCAACAATTTGATCTTTAGAATGATGAGAGCGAACAGCAATTCCCAATTGTTGAGCAACAAGCTTAAGTTCATTCTTTGTTCTGTTTTCTACATCACACACTGATTGCACATTTGACAAAAAATCTTTGGCTTCATCAAGTGTAGTAATAGTAGACATCATAAGTAACAGTCACAAAATTTCAAGTAATATCCTTATGATAATATCCTGAATATCCTAATAAGAGGTCGCCAAACTTATGTTACGGAACAGAGAAAGATAATGTACACTTTAAGTGAGAATACTAAAAAATCACTACTGTCCCGTAAAGTTCCAGTTCAAAACAAAAGAGGTAAAATTACAAGTTAAAGTTTAATGCTCAAACTAACAACAAAACATTCAGGACTGTCATGAAGGGATAATGTAATGGCAAAAAACAGGTTAAATATATGGTTAACCTGCAATAGCCTCTATTAACATGAAATTAGCAAGAGAGTAAATTTACCTAAAGTCAGCCCTGATAAAAATGAAAATACACTGGGTAATGCTCGGTTAATGCAAGATAAATTATTACAGAGATACAAAATATTATCAAAAATGACTGACAAATAATAGAACCTTTACGTAAATCACAAAAAAAAAACTCACTGAGGCCTAAGAATTAACCCTATGCTACACAGCATTCAAGAAAAAAATGCAACAACAGTTATACCTCAAATTACACTGCTGCTAGATGGTTGGAGACTTCCTGAGCACTCCCACAACAATAACCTGTACAGGGGAGGGACAGAGATGTGAAGACAAAATGAGGGAGTAGATCTAAGTTGCAATAATGCAGAGACCTTCAAAGCTCATTATATAGGGGCCAGCAGAGCTTGATACAACTTAGTAAGAAAGACCTTGCGCAAATGAAGCCATGAGGGACAAAAGAGTTGACAATCCCGCTCTGGAACAACAGAAAAGAACGACTTACTCTACTATAACGGTAGAAGGGGGGGACTGAAGGGCAGAACACGCTCATGTGATCAAACATGCAGCATACTATGCATTAAAATTACACCAAGGATGATGAAATCATAGGCTATGTAACAATATATATATATATATATATATATATATATATATATATATATATGTATATATATATGTATATATATATATATATATATACAGTACTCCTGTTTCTCCCATCTTTCCTGTCACTTGTTATTGCTTTCCTTTCCTTTACAGGTGGCTTTACATTGAATGACAAGCCCAATGGTTTCCTGTAAGCCAAGAAACCATTTACAACGCTGGGTGGTAATCATTTAACCAGCCCATACGTGCTCCCTACGTGTCAACAAGTGGGTTGGTGAAGGAGTTAGTACCCCCTCCCCGTAAAACAAATAACTCAAAGTCGTAATGGCCACCCCTTATGGAATTATGGCATCTGGCAATCAATATATATATATATATATATATATATATATATATATATATATATATACCTGGACTGCTTCCCCCAAGGAAAGGGAGGCAAGCGAGACAGGGCGTGCACTCCCCATTTACTCATCCATTCTAACACATTCATTCGCATCTGGCTAAAGGGAGGAACCTGGACAGATCCTCACCCTTTTTTAGCACACCGCACAAGGGTCAGCCTGCACTTAATGCAACCAGTCAACCGCAACATGAGGCTCAACAACAGAACTGGTTTACCCCTGCTGCACATCATAACAGACCCATCCCCTTGCCATACCTGACCTGACCAGCTGATCAGACCAAATGCAGGAGAATACCCCCTCAATTTTAGTCATCACTTGTTAATTCACCATTTCTCTCCATTTATTTCTGTCACGCCCCAGCCACTCTTCCTTGCTCTAACAGACGCATCCCTCTCGCATCCAACGCTCTCTTCACACTGTCCATCCACATTCTATTCGATGGTCTTCCTCTCAGTCTCCCACTTCTCTGTCAGATCTAGTTATCCTTTTTACCAATCACTCCATTATCCATTCTCTCCATATACCCAAACCATCGCAACACCTTCTGCTCCAGCTCTATAGCCATCTCCCGAACATTCATCAGGTTCTCCTTCACACTTCATCATTTCGCACTCAGTCTATCACAGTCGCTCTTTGCATACTCCTCAAACACCTCATCTCCATTACATTCAAAGCTTTTCCTCTCTGCTACACCGATATTCCATGCTTCAGCCCACCTCTTGCAGTCGGTACCACAACACCCTCGCAAAGCCTTCTCTTTACATCCATTCTAAACAAACAGCATTCTGCTCACCTTGCATTCCTCCCAGCACCTTTCACTAACTTCATTTATTCTAAACTTCACTTCTGCATCTATTCTTCCACATCCACAGCAACATGTGAAGCCTAGATATTTAAAACAATCTACCTCCTCAAACAACTCTGTTCAAAACTACATTCATCCCCCTCCCACCATCTATCAACCTCAGCTGCACTTCGTCACTTTACTCTTATTCCTGTTTACTTTCAATTTCCTCCTTCCACACACCCTTCCAAACTCCTCTGCCAGCTGTCATAATCTCTCACTGGATGAGTCTGGTGCAGTATGTACAAACAGCAGCTGCTTCAAGTTTCCACTCTCCACCATCGACATTCACCAGACTCCGACCTCCACCCTAAAACTCTTGCATTTCACCTCCCTTATGCTACACCATCTGTGTAAATATTAAACAACCAAGGCGACATCACACATCCCTGTCGCAGCCCCACTCTCACAGGAAACCAATCACTCATGGCATTTCCCACTCTTACACACGCTCTACTATTTGCATAAAAACTTTTCTGCCCACAGTAACCTGCCATCAAGTCCACCCCACAAATACCCAAACAGTCCACACAAAGCCTCCCTATCAATTCTATCATTTGAACGGTTTCTCTAAATCCATAAATCTTCTAGCTGCATCCTTGCCTAACGCTAAATATTTTTCACACACTTGTCTCACAGTAAACACCTGATCAACACATCCCCCTCCCTCTCCTAAAATACACTGCTCATCTTAAATCATTCCCTCTGTACCCTCTCTAACTCTCATAATTAACACTGCCATACACCCCCTTTACCAACAACTTCTCAGCAGACTTATACCCCTAAAGCTAGTACATTCCTTACTTATCACCCTTGCCTTTGTACAAAGGGACCACTGAAGCACTTGCCCAGTCAATTGGCAACATAACTTTCTCAAAACACACATTCAACAATCTTACTAGCCAGTCAGCAATAGTCACTCCACCACCCTTCAAGGCATTGTATCACAGCACACCCATCCACTTTTAAAGCTTTCACTGTTTTTCATCTCCTTTACTGCCTTCTCCGCTTCCTCCTTCGTGATCAAAGAATCATTTAACTCTCCCAACACAATTATTCCTTTTTTATATCCATACAATCTCAGCCACCCTTATATACATATATATATATATATATATATATATATATATATATATATATATATATATAAACCTCAATAATATATATATATATATATATATATATATATATATATATATATATATATATATAAACCTCAGTGGTACAGTGGTGTATATATATATATATATATATATATATAGAGAGAGAGAGAGAGAGAGAGAGAGAGAGAGAGAGAGAGAGAGAGAGCGAGAGAGAGTTGTGTAGGTATATATACATAAATAAGGGATGAACGACGTGTTCACATGTGGGTACATATGGTTGAAATGGCAATGTGAGTCAGAAGCTTAGGTCAGGGATGGATGAAGCCACGGGCTGCAGAAATCGGTGAATTATGCCTCAAAACATCATATTCAGCAGTTGTACTCGTTTTCCTTTTCATTCTTTACATCTCTCTATTTGATTTTTAAAACAATCTTCATTTGAGACACAATTCTTTTTTCCTCACACTCAAGTCTCCTCCTCCCCTTCACTGTTATTTTATATTAGTGTTTTGTTTTTTCTGAGGCATTTTTTCTCTCTCTCCATCCTCTCTCCTCATCGCCTCCTTTTTTACTTTTCTTTCTTTTACGTTAATGGTCTCAAAAAATTTATTCTCTCTCTCTCTCTCTCTCTCTCTCTCTCTCTCTCTCTCTCTCTCTCTAACTAATGGTGCTTTTAGTCTAAACTCGTTTACAGCACAAGATCTCAAATATTCTCACCTGTCCATTTTCATCCATGTCAATTTCTCTGTTTCTTCTTCCCTGTCTCCTTTCTTTCTGTCTCCTTTCCTCTCAAAGGCTCATTTCCTTTTTATCTCACACTTTTAACTATTTGCATTTGTTCAGTTCTTTTACTATCACATTTCAAACATTTCTCATTCCACTGCATTTTCTCACTGTTTTTTTTTTTTTTTTTCTTACCTACCTTTTCTTTCTTACATTATCTCCTTTCCTTTTCTCCCTCTTTCATCCTTTCAGGTTTCCTTGCTTTTAACAATCATTTTTCCTTCACTCCACTATAGTTTCCCATCACATTTTTCATCCATGAGAGTCTGCTTTCTCTTTTCATCTCTTTACTTACACTTTTCCGTCAGTGCTGTCCACCTCTTCATAATCCATTTAATTTCTTTTCTTCTGAACTCATTTACTTTCCTTCTCTGTCCCCTCTCCATGTTTTCTTTGTTTCTGCCCCTTCTCTCTTCTTCTCTCCGTCTCTTTCTTTCTTTTCATTGCTTTCTCTTCCATTCATTTAATTTTCATGCTTTTTTGCCTCCTCTTCATTTTCTTTCATTTCTCCACTTCATTCTTTGCTGATCAGTTTATTTCTTTTTTGGCCTTCTTTGCATTTATTATTCTTTCCTCATATTCCTTCTTCATTGTTTTTGTTTAAAATCTTTGCTATTAGTCTCAGCTGTTCTTCCTTTCCTCACCCTCGTACACTCTTAAATTATCCTTCCCCGCCTGGTTTCGGCTTCTTCTTTGCCTTCTCTCTCTCTCTCTCTCTCTCGTCTTCAGTCTCTTCCACATGTCCCTCAATCACTTCAATGGCTAAGTTTCCTATTGATCACATCGTTTTTCCCAAACCCTCATTCACACTCTCCTTCCTCCACGTTCTTCTCTGCTGGTTTCCTCCGATATTTCCTTTGGTTCCCTCCTTTGCCTTCTTCCGCCTCGCTCTCCATCCTTGTTCCCTTCCAATTTTCCCCTCCTCTGCGGTATTGATTGGATTCACATGTTTTTCTTCATCTCTAAAAGGCTATAGAATCCCTCAGCCATTTCTCTCTCTCTATCTCTCTCTCTCTCTCTCTCTCTCTCTCTCTCTCTCTCTCTCTCTCTCTCTCTCTCTCTCGCACCTGTCTCCTCTCTTTTACCTCCCACATCCTCCTCTCCAGGTCCTGTTCCACCTTTCACCTTCCTTTCCTCTGCTCCTCTCCCGTTTCCAACTTCCTTCCCATCTTCCGCCTTTTCCCTCTCTCAGTCACCCTCCCATCTCATCCTCATCTTCCGTTCCCCCTCCACTGTTCACCTCCCTTTCCCATCCTTCTCTTCATTCCCTCTTCCCTGGTCATCTCCCTTTCCCATCCTCTTCTCCTGTTTCCCTCTTCCATTCACCGTCGCTTGTCCTCCTCCACTTTTTCCTTATCCCATTCACTGTCTCCCCTTCTCATCCTCTTCTCCCGTTCCCCTCCCCTTTCCACCCTACTCTTTTTCCATTCTCCTCTCCTGTTCTCCCCTTTCTTTCACCTCCCCTTTCCATCTTCCTCATCACCCTCCCACTTCCCTTCCCCTTCTCTCCCTCACATTCCCTCTCCCCCTTTCACCTCCCCCTCCCTCCCTTACCCACATCTCCTTCTGGCGTGGTATGCCTTGTCTTAACAGTTCCCCTGTCGCGAGATAAACTCGGTGTGATGGCTGCAAGATAATGTCCATAAAAGACGTCCTCCAAGCTGAATGGCTTATTCAGCACTTTTATCCTAGTTATATGGGATAATTATTCCCTCTCTTTATTGGATTATAAGCTTATATTTCAGGGGTGGAGAAGGGTGGAGAGCGATCAAGATTAGAACTGGCCCTGACTGTTTTATCCTATTTACGACTCGTGAAGGAATGGAATCTTTAAAACTCTTATATTTCAGTGCCACTTATTCGACTGAGTTATTTTCCCACCCGATCTATCCACCTGTTGCTTACAACCACTTTTTTAAAGAGCTGGTTTGAACAGAGGCCTCCAGGCATTCCTTAGTCCAGTGGTGACCAAACAATCGATAGCTACCTACCAGTCGATCGCGACCAGTTGGCTGGTCGATCGCTTCCCCCTCAATACTAATTGGCATCAGCGCGCCAACGAGGCAAAAAGCGCGCTAGCTATCTTGTACACAACTCACACCGTTTCCCTTCCACCAAAACTGAGACAGTAACGCGCAGAATCATTGGTATGTACAAGGGGGTTACGCGAGTGTGACCATGAAGTAGTGTTTACAATTACTGGTACTGTGATTTTAGTAAATATGAGCGCATCCATCAGGCCGAAAACGTATCAGTTTCCCTTGAAGATTGGGAACATAATTCCTTTTTTACAATATTTTAAAGACAAGTGCATATTACAGTAGTAAGGCGCGAGAAATGACGACTAAGCTAGCTAAAAAAAGTGCAAAGCATTTCAGGGCCAAAAATTTATCCTACACATGATAACGCAGGCTAAGGAGGTACTGATTCCACATCTGCTGTATGACATTCTCTGGTAGTAGTCATTTGGTACAGGAAAGCCTATTCAAAAATGGGTGCCATTTTAGCGATAATGGAATTGTTTCCTTTGGATATATGACTAAATGCGGGTCCACACGTATCTCAGACATATGTTGGCAACATGGCGGGCAACATGATCGGGAACATGTTTGCGGCAGTATTTGGACAGATGTATGCAAACATGTTTCAGTGCAGCGTCCAGACACTGGCAGCAGAGGCGATGGGTTAAGTGTGTCCATACCAGGCAACAGAGACTTCATCCTTAATGTTGCCAACATGATCTGGACGCTGCTGTTCCCAACATGTTTGCAGCGTGTTCGTTACTGTGTTGCATACATATTGCCAGCACTTGTTCGAGCACACATGTGGACGCATAGATAGTCTATCAAATTTTAAGATGGATCTTGTATGCTTTTTTTTTTTTTTTTTCAAACAAATTTT